>NC_143014.1:360727555-361052198 GCF_055824585.1 Amblyomma mixtum | reverse complement strand
TTTTTTATCATGTCCACCTGTTTAATGTCAACAGCATACCAGAGGAAAAGAAAGGTTTGCCTTCTTGACGTGCTCCAGGTACAATACCTACTTCTCGATGCAGACCCTACTGAAGCTAAAAACACCTGATTCAAGGCAGCAGTCAAACTCTTAGTTGCAATGGCGATGGCTAATAATGACTCCAGCATGTTAAGCCTAGCACAGCACGTGGCTGAAGTGTGGCCTGTTCATACTGCTAAAGGAGCACAGGTAAAACAGACAGTGAGTTGTTGATGTGAAGCCACTACATGAAAGCCTGCCAGAATGCCAAATCCCAGTGCAACACATGCTGCAAGTTCAGGCATCTGGTAGGAGTATGTCACTGAACCAGGGCCACTGACAGAGATGAACAACATTGCAAGAAAGCAGAAAAAGCAAAAACACAAGAAGCAACCCATAAACAGTGTTATGAATAGTGTCACGTAGTGGTGACAGCAGTCAGAAAAACAGCGGAAAGGGCTTCAAAAAAGAAGCTGGTTATTGGGAACACCTGCGCCCACAAAGAACTGAATGACTTGGCGGCGGCATACCAACAAGCGTGTTCGGCTGTCAAACAGAATGCCCGCCGCTCTCGGCTATGCTCAATTCAAAGCTGGCAGCGAACTTTCGAGAAACAGCGTGCAAAGGAACCACAACAGTCTGAAACAACATAGGATCGGCTCCACCTGGGCGTGATCAATCGAAATAAATCTGGTCACATCTTGCATCACAAACAGAGCGATAAATGCGCGAGCTGGTAGCTTAAAAGAATTAAACAATGATTGGAAAGCTTTGTGAAATTGTCTCCCTCGTAAAGAAGCATCGACCTGGTGCTTTGGACTTTTACTGCCTCATCGTTGTAAGCAGGAGTTGTCGACAGAAATGTCACGCTTTTCAATTGGTCGAATTTTTCGTGACGTCAGAGTGCACGAATTTCAAACGGGGCCAATTGTACTTTTGCTAGTAACCACGCAACCAATTAAACGGATGGTAAAGTGATGTTCCAAATAAGTGGGATTGAATTTAGTTAATTAAATTAACTAACTAATTAGCCTAATTAACCTTTCTAGTCAGACCTGATAAATAAAACCGAGTAGGAAATTGGTCCGGTTGGGGAATCGAACCAGGGTCTCCGGAGTGCGAGACGAGCATGCTAACCACTTGGCCATGCCAGCTCAATGGTTTGGAATGAACAAAGGCGCGTCTAGCTAATACGGCGTCTTCATTCACTCCCATCTTCCTCCCTTCCCATTACGGCGAGGTTCAGGTGTCCACCGAGATATGCGAGACAGATACATTTTCTTTCCTCCAAAACCAATTTACCGACGAGCAAGGCATACAGCTGAACTGACAATGGAGTTCTGCGGACTCCCTGGCAGCGTTGCAAGACGCTGTCGCGTTCCACTCTTAGAGGCGAAGCTTAACATCTTAACCACACATCAGTGACACAAGCAGCACCATCGCGCATAAGGCTTTCGCCTCACCGCACTTTAGGTCAACAAAGTTACCCCTGATTTTTAGCAGGCATAATAGGGCATTATGCACACATTTCTGGGTGCGCATGGCACCGCTGAGTTGCTGTTGGTCTGTAGGGGGCTACTTCACAGTCAAGCTCTCCAAGTCAGTGACCTTGTACGAGCTGAAGTAGGGGCACAAAAAGCTTTGAACTCAGCCTGTGGCGGCGAATAGGCATCTCTAGCCATGCACGGTCGCCCGGCTTATATTCCGCATGGCATTGGCGTAGATGGTAGTGTTGGGTGCTGGTGCGCTGTTTGTCTTTTTGTGCAAGCTGACCAGTCGTCATGCCACTTCCGCACGTTGTAGGCAGGCGGCGATGCCGACCTTGTCTTCTTTGACAACATGTGGCAGCATGGCATTGGGCGTGATTGTGGCCTCCCTGCCATGGATGAGCCTAAAAGGCGTCATCTGGGTGGTCTCTCGCACTGCAGTGTCGTAAACGAAGAGGATGTAAGGCAGGATGATATGCCAAGTCTTGTGTTCAGCCCCGACATACATGACGAGCATGTCAGCAATGGTTTTGTTCCGGCGTTCCATATGTCCGTTGGTCTGCAGATGGTATGCAGGTGTCCTCCAGTGGCTTGTTTGACAGTAGTACAGGATGGCTTGCGTCAGCTCCGCCATGAATGCTGTTCCTCTGTCCGTAATGAGCACTTTGAGGGCGCTGTGTCAGAGAGGGATGCATTCTACGCAAAATTTGACGACCTCTGGTGCTTTTCCCTTCAGCAGTGCTCTTGTCTCGGAGTAGCGGATCAGCTAGTCTGTTGCTACAATGCTCCATTTTCTTGACTTTGAGAAAAGGCCAAGCAGGTCCATGCCGATCTGTTGGAAAGGTCTTGACGGAGGTTTAGTAAGGTTCAGAAATCCTGCTGGTCGGGAGGGAGGAGCCTTGCATTGCTAATAATCTCGGCAGGTTTCCACATAACGTGCAACAACGCCAGATAGCTGGAGCCAGTAATACTTGTGTTGAATGATGTGGATGGTGTGAGAAAACCCGAGATGTCCAGCTGTTGGCTTGTCGTGTAAAGTGGGTAGAATTTCTTCGCGAAGTTTTCCAGATACAAAAAGGGGGTAAGCTGCTTTGTTCAGTGCACAATTCCTTACGAAGACAGCATTCTGTACACAAAACAACGATAGTCCTTGCTTGAATGAGGTTGGGGGTGAAGAAACCTTGCCTTCCAAGTACTCTATGAGGCGTTGGAGATTAGGGTTTGAGCGCTGCTGCTCTGCAAAAGAGTTGGAGCTGATAGGTCTTAGGAACGCATCGAGGTCGTCTTTTCGTGGTGCATCTACGGGCAATCGGCATCACAGTGCTCGCATCCGGACTTGTAAACAACGGTGACGAACTCTTGGAGTCGTAAGCTCCATCGAGCGAGGTGGCAAGACGGGTGCTTCTAGTTGGCGAGCCAGCACAGCACGTGATGATCAGCCACAACTTTGAAAAGCTTGCCATACAAGTACGGGCAGAATTTCGACATGGCCCATACTATCCCAAGGCACTCCTTCTCAATCACGGAATAGCGGCTGACGTAAGCTATTACTCTCTCACGGCCTTGCTGCTTCTCAACGAGAACAGTGCCTGGCCCTACACTGCTTGCGGCTGTATGTATTTGGGTTTCGGCACAGTTCCACTGCATTATAAATGACACTTTTGGCGGCTTGGAGTACTGTGAAATTCAATAGGAGCCGTATAAAGCCAAAAGAAAGTTTGCTGCAAAAGCGGTAATCACTGACTAAAAGGAAAGCAGCAGCTGTAGGAAATTTTTCAGGTTGTCGGGTGGCATTGGTGGGACACATGAATACAGGGCTTCAAACAAAATGTGCAGAAAGTCGGACACACCCCAATTTTTCAGCTTCTCATTTTGCACAGTGCAATCCCACAGAACTGCAATGTATCGCACCATTTAGAGAGGGTACCATAAACCAAGTGGAGAGCGACTTTGCCAGCCACGCAACTGAAAACCCAAAGACATGGTACAGTCGAACCCGGATATATCGAATTCGAAAAGGATCAGAAAATAGTTCGATATAGCGAAAATTCGATATAGAGATAAAGGCTAAAACTGCACTCCGGATCATAAAAAATTGCGGCTTACCGTTTGGAACAGCCGCGAATCACATCGTATAGGCACGCAATGTGAAAGCGCTTTATTTCGCGGAAAAAAATTCGCTTTAATTTTGGGCTGCTTTTTCCTCTAGGAAACGAAATTCAAAACACTGGTCTCGATCTTCTCGAGACTGTCCAGGTGCGAGAGCCCAGTACCTTCCATGTCGCCGCAACAGCGCCGAATCAGGCTGAACGCTGACGCCAGTTCAGTGGCTGTGCACGGACGCGTTTCTTCGACAACACAGTTGCCCTCGTCATTGCTGGAATCGGCGTCTTGAACGCCAGCTATTCCGTCCACAATGTCCTCATCAGTGAGGTCGGCTACCGCTTGAACTTCGCTGTCACCATTAATAAAGTCCTCAACAGTCACTTCGGACGGAACGGCGCCAGGAAAATTGGACAAGTCGCGAAACGTGTCGTCCAAGCACTCATCGTCATCTAAATCTTCCAGACATTCATCTCCAGCCACTTCAAGGCCTGCCTTTCCAAAACAGTTGGCTACTCTGGCCTGCTTCACATCACACGTTGAAACACAGGCACACACAAGAAAAACACGCGAGGCGCAGATGGAGCGGTCCGAGCGAAGCCTATGCGGAATAATACCAGCTGATATACTGGTGAGGCTGCGCAGAATTTTTTTTTTTTCCCAAAAATCCGCATACCCCGAACTTTTGTTCATAACAGTACAATGTGAAATTATACACACCGAACCTTGCATTCAGTTCCTTGCAGGTGTTTGTAGCGCTTGATGCATTTGAATACCTTAGCATTTGAAGCCCCACCATGAAAAAGCATGTCAGTTGACGTCCTGACTAGTGCAACATGGCAGGTGGAGCCACGTGCAACTGCCATCCACCCGCCATGGTTGTCACGCAGTGGAAAGCTCGGCGAGACATTCCCCTCTCCACTAGCAGGGTAGAAGAGGTGAGGCCGAAAGGTGGTTAGTGCAGGAAGAACAAAAAGAAATGATTGTAAAATTGATAAGGACTAAGAACGACTAGATAATCTCAGCAAAAGTAAAAACACTAAGAGTGACTGAGCAAAGAGCACAGCAAAGTTGCTCAGCAGTTTTCATTAATGATCAAAAGAACATGAACAATGCTCAAAATGAGCAAATGAACAGCAAAAGAGATGGCAAAAGAACAGGCTAGTTTGATTCCTAGCAGCAGCAAAACCGCAACCTAGAAGATCCGAAAGGGCAGGGTCTCATCGGAAGCGGCTCGCATGCTGCCTGCAGCCAAAATCGATCGCAAGATCCCCATCATTTCGGTCCAAGCACACACATTCATCACCGGTAATGAGGCAGCCCACGCATTAGCCCGAGATCTCTACTTTCAGGTAACCGGCCAATAGACTACAAGGGGATGGACGAACGCATGGAGGAAGGAAAACTTTTGCAAAGATAAGCAGAAAGCGTCGAGAACTATAGGTTAGGAAGGCGTCTCGTGCCACCACTGAATTCAGGCTCAAAGAATACAGAAGCCGAAAATTTTGCAAGCTCCTTCTGGTTGTTTCACACTCAGGTAGATGATAGGAAACATGATAAATGTAAAACCTTCGGAGTGAGCTCGAGCAGCCTCAATCACAATTTTGGAATGCCCCAGACCCTGGGTAAAATATTGTAAGCGGAGAAGCATGGGAGGCCCTGCTGCGGAGCCAGGTCCCCGCCGACCAGTAACGAGCTGTACATCTGATGGCTGAAGCAGTGCAGAACCAATGTGTTTTTGCCAGTCTTCAGTTGCGGAAGTCCCGACCTCCGTCCCCTAGGCCTGTGTGCCAGAGGCGGGGCGTAGGGGGCCAGCTACATCGGTGAAAATAAAGTTTTAATCATCATCATAATCCGTGTTCAGAGTTTTTTTTTTTTTCAGAGCGCAGCTCTTTGGCGCGCGTTTCGCGGCGTCGCGGTTGTCCCTCGTACCAGCTCTAGGACAACGCGCTGCTCTAGCTGCGCGCGCTCATGGCGCCATCTACCGCACGCCCAAGCCGAAACGCATATAGCCGCCGCCGTTCGCCACTCCGTGCATCCCCCCCCCCCCCCCCCCCCCGCCCCGCCTTTTTCCTCCGTGGCGGCGTCCGCGCGTTAGCGCGCTGTGTTACCTGGCTGCCGAAGCGCCGGCTCGACATCAGCAGATCGCGGTGCGTGCATCCCGAGCCGAAACGCGGAGCCACGTTCATTTGACTTGCTAGCAGCCTCAGTGGCATCAGTCAGTCGCAACTATCTCTTCACCCCGCAATGCTCCTATGCGCCAACGCGCTGCCTCGCGCGATCCGCCGATAGCTTAATTGCTCTCTTCGATCCTCCTCCAATGCCCCCTGTGCGGCGGCAATCTTAGTGCCCGATCGGGGACAGCGGATCTCGATACCCGAGCCGAAACGCACAGCCACCGCCGTTCGCCGCTGCGAACCGTACAAAGTTTATTCTCTGCCAGTTATTTCTGAGCCATGAGCGAGGCAACCAGTGGAAGCCCTTCGTAACAACCTCGCGAGATACTTACATAGACTTCGTGTCTGAGAAACAGGCACTGGTGCAACAACTCGAGCATATATCCATCTATTTCTCCAGCCACAGAGCTCCCTGCATGAAAATCAAGGACTGTTAGTGGAGTGTATCTTGAAGAAGGAATATCTGAGCAAAATAACACATTTTCTGCAATTGTAAAGCGGAAACAGCTGATGAGCTCCGCTCAACTTTCGCATTAGGAATTAAGTAACGTAATCGTCGGCAGCCTTTTTTTCTAAGTAACTGATTTAACGCCTATAGCTGGTACAAACATGTGCGCAGCCACGGCGCTGCGTTGCGGCAACGCCGACCGCCATGATTGAGGTGTACGTAGCAGACAAACTAATGCCAGCATTCAATAAAACTTAGGTTGGGCCTAGTTGGTACATGTTACTGTTAAGATTATTGTTGGGCAAACACGGGACAATCCACAACGAAGAGACACAGGCGCTACTAACAACTGGTTTATTCTTCTCAAGAACGCATACTTATACATCTGACCACGCATGCTCAAACACCATCTGGAACCACAACTGTCATGCCAAGTGCCGCTAACGCAGAAGTGAGCGCAAAAAAAAAATGATTTCAGCTGCGTACAGAGCTACGGACGTATCACTAATACAGTCTACTGCTTTTTCCTTTATGTGGTAGGCTGCCAAGGCTAGCCGAGCGTGTTAGTTTTGCTTTTGTCAAGAATCACAATCTCGTCAAATCGCGGTGCACAATTCCGGGAAGAATTAAGGTGGGACAAAAGATATGCCCGTTTGTCTGTGCTGTTCTTAACATTATTCGCATGCTCCCAGAGTCGCTCATTTATGCACCGCCCTGTCTGCCCGATGTACACCTGTCCACATGAAAGATGGTTTGGTTTTATGGGGTTTAACGTCCCAAAGCGACTAAGGCTATGAGAGACGCCGTAGTGGAGGGCTCCGGAAATTTCGACCACCTGGGGTTCTTTAACGTGCACTGACATCGCACAGTACACGGGCCTCTAGAATTTCTCCTCCAAAGAAATTCAACCGCCGCGGTCGGGATCGAACCCACGTCTTTCGGGTCAGCAGCCGAGCACCATAACCACTGAGCCACCGCGGCGGCTTTTCCACATGAAAGAGGGAAGGCATATGCATATACCACCGCAGTGGCGCAAGGGATGTATGATGTTCCGTGCCTGATTAGGCAGCCACTAGTCCTCCTATCACGTAGTACGTGCGGGAGCACAGCTTCACTTGCCAGTTTATTCGGCGCGGAAAACGCCAGAGGGACGCCATGCCTGACTGTAACTCTCTTGAGGTGATGAGACACCTTATACAGATATGGCACCACCACAGTCCTGAACATTTCACGTTCACTCGTCCCCCTTATACTTTGAGTACCGGTCTTCATCTTCCGTATCAGGGCTTCGGAACCTGCCAGAACGTTCACATATCGCATTCAGACTGCCGTTTGTAATTCCCGTGCATCGGCCCCAAGCAACCACAGATATCCGTCGGACGTACGAGCTAGATCCGAACGTCCTTTGCCGAGATCGGAAACACAATCCGATTTCGGATATCCGTATCCGTACATCCGCCGGACGTACGGACAGTGTCCACTTTTGTATGTCCGCATGAGAGACGAGGTGTACGTCCGAAGGATGTAAGGCCGAGTATTTTCCCAGGCCATGAGTATGGACGTTTTTTATTTCACAAAATATTCGCGTCTTTCGTGTATGTATACTGTTTTATTTGCATCAGTTGGAGGGTTTAACGCGAATATCTTTGCAAATTGGTGCGATTCCACTCCTACCTGCAGTGCAAGAGCCGCCAACGAGCTAAATTTATCTAAGAGGAGAAGCAGGTGTTGCAGAATTTTGCAAGAACTCAATGCCTAGTTTTATAATTATATAACTTCTCCAAATTAGTGGAGTTCTGCGACATGTCCACCGTTTTGCTAGGTAAACTTCCCATTGAAACCAGTCGTATCAAAACTCCCGTGCATTCTGCTATCACCATCATCATAGATGTCACTTGCGGTCAGTCCAATCCAATCCATCAGTACGGCTCCGTAGAGCTGTTGTTGATTTGTCGCGTAGTGTTGTCGCAGAGCTTTATAGCTCTGTTATTATAATGTGTGGCTTTGTTCGGTCTGTGGACGAAAGTAGTATGTAACTTAAGCAATTCGAAAGATACGGGAAGCGCCTGAAGCTCTTCTGGAACACCGGAATCACGTACTGCGTCGACCTTGGTTTAAAGAAGGCTTAGTGCACATGTGATTGCCTACGAAGGTATGTATCCAGTACACTTCTTGGAACTTGCTTCTAGGACAATGCAGCATGCTCATATAACATTCGTTCACAGGACAGTGGGAGCAGTAAGCGCGAGGAGATGGCTTCCACAAGTGTGTGCTGTTCTCACACTTTCGGGAGCCTATATACATCACTCAGCTGCGGGAGCCCTCAACTCGCGCGGCTAATTCCCACTCCTCTTCAAAGATGCGGGACGGAGTATTTTCGCATCTTGTTAATTTTTAAGGCATCGCTAGGTTCACTGTGCCTATATAAAGAGCGACAACTCGCGAAAGGCAGACCATAGGAAGCACGTGTACTTCGCAGTGGTTCGCAACGGAAGCTTTGCGGCTTTCTGTGCACAATCGCGTACAGTGCCGCGCAGGTTAGTGCCCTAAGGCCCATGAAAATAAATAAAGAACAGATACATTGTCAAATATGGTGTGGAAAAGTGAGAGCTGTTATTGCCTTATACTCATTGAGGTGTTTGTTAAAGTGCATTGTCTGTTATACTTGCAGCATTAAACACTTCTATTAATTGGTTCCAATGTTTTTACTTGGGCTACTGCATTGTGCCATTTGTTTCACATGACTGATGTTTTCCGCGTTCTTTTTTTATTTCAGAAATCCTGTGGGTGGGAAGATTACGGATGTGTGTCCCAAGCTTGCCACATTTGAAGAGTCACATTTAAGAAATTTTCCGAATGTAACCCATTGCTCTGCTGATGTATCATCAACCACAATAAAATATGCGTGCTATGCATCAAATTGGTTTTGGTTTTATTGCATTGCGCGGAGTGAAAAAAGCACGCATGCACCATATATGCGAATATTCAAGAAAGATCCGCCAGTGGACGTACTCAACTGGACGTCCGTCGGCGGGCGAACCGTATACATTTGGCGGCAATTTCCTCGCTGGCGTCTCAGAACCCTCCTCGCAGCGCCTCCGCTCCCCTCCTCCTCCTCTTTTTTTCTTTCACGGCTGTTGCGCTCTACGGTCTATTCTTCCGGCGAGTCTGCCTCCGCGCACCTCCGCCGCCGCGAATCTGCGCGTCTTCTGGACCACGCGGTCCGTGTTCTTTAATATTTTTCATGTTTTATAGTTTAATTTCTTTATTATTTTGTTTCTTTTCATATTTGCATTTTTTCTTTGTTTTATTTCACTCACGAAACCCGTGCGTTCACTAGATGTGCCTTTTCTCTAATATTTTTCGTGTTTTATGATCTAATTTCTTATATTTTTGTATTAATTTCGCCTTAATACAATCGCTTTATTAAGGCTTTCGCCTTAATAAAGCGATTCTGCTCGTATTTTCTTTCACAGCTGTTCTGCTCCTGGCGAGCTTCTAGGGCGTCCGGCTCGCGATTTTCGCGTTGCCCTTCGAGCCATTTGTGTGGCCGGCATGTTCCTCGCGCAAAGAAGGCGATTCACACGACGGTCCGTTCGCCCGCGGCCCGCGCACTACCTGGTCTCCTTCCGTGATATTCTCTCGTATTGCCGAGACAAACGAATGGAATACGCGCCCCCCGCTCCGTTCCTCACCATAGCGCAGGCTGCACATTGGCGACAACTACAAACCCGGACTGCTCAATACCCAATACTGCTGCATGCCCGATACCCAGACCAATTCTTGTCATCATGCAAACTTTTGCGGCAAACCAGGCGCCCCTACGATTTACATCATTGGCAATAAACGTTTCCACCACCACCTACGTGTTCATGCGTCAGCGCATTGAGATGCGCGCTGACCAGGCCGCGGTCCAGAAGACGCGCAGATTCGCGGCGCGGAGGCAGATTCGCCGGAGGAATAGACCGAAGAGCGCAACAGCCGTGAAAGAAAAAAAGAGGAGAAGGGAGAAAAACAGGAGGAGGAGGGGCGGCGCTGCGAGGAGGGTTCTGGGACGCCAGGGAGGAAATTGCCCCTTTGGCCACCTTTCGGACGGCCGACGGACGTCTACCGGCTGTTTGCGGATGTTCAGCGGACGTACAGAACATCCGAAATAGACCTCTGTCGGCCGTCCGAAGGATATCGGTGGTTGCTTGGGGCGATTCGGCCCGTATTCGCTGAGCACGACAGCCGCACGTAACTACGTCGTAAACGAACCCGACTTCGATTAGACAGCAGTGCTTTTGTTATCGCTGCCTGATCCTGTCGACGAAACCGGCGCTTGCAGCGTTCCCCTCGATTCTGGAATGGAAGCTCGGACAGCGGTCGATGACAGCAGCGCTTCTGCGAAATCAGTGAGCCGCACGTAGTTCAAGCACATTCGCGGGGATGAGAACCGTAACCAGGCGTCACTCGATAGCTGCGGCGCGTCTGAGCTGCTCCTTGCATAGATATGGCCTGCGTATCTGCGCAAAGCCGTTGAGTTCCGATCTCTGCAACATATCTGGCCTTGATATAATAAGGCTTCAGATCTCGTTGTCCTTGCAAAATTTTGGACCAAGTGCATACAAAAGAAATGCAGGACGACCACTAAAGTTTGCTTAAATGTTGACTGAAATGATATGTGACCTCGCGCTTTCTTTAATTGATCTTGAAATGAATTCTTGCCGCATGCACTCCATTTTTCGGTGGAGTTTTCAGTTGGCGCATGCACTCCGTTTTTCGGTGCAGTCGTGGCAACCAAAGCGGCGTCCTTATATCGTGGACGTTGTGGAATCTGCGCTTCCGTCACAGTAGTACTAGCTGGCACGGCAACGTCGGTCCCTATACCGAAGCAGGACGCTAATTCTGCATCGTGCACACCGTTGTCACATGCAGACACGAAAAGACACGACACCGACGAAGCGCAGGCTAACAAGTGTAAGCTAGCAGGTACTCTCGTGTCGAATTTTTTCAACATGGCGCGCTCATTGCAAGGGTGAAAAGCTACCCAGCACACCTAGCCCATTGTTTTGAGCGGCCGCTGTGACAATCTACGACCACCTTCGAGCAAAAGAACGACTGCCCTAGAGTGGCGACAAGCCTTCCGAAGTACGGCCATCTGTATACGTTGTGTGCAGAGAACTCCCACAGAAGACATAATCGGCGCCTTTGTCGGAGATATACCCGAAGTGCTCATGCACATCAGACGCGCCGCAGCTAGCGAGTGGCGCCGGGTCACCGATCTCTTCCCGCGAATGTGCCTGAACTACACGCGGCTCTTCGGTTTCACGGAAGCGCTGCTGTCATCTCCCACTATCCGAGCTTCGATCCCAGATTCGAGGGGAACCAAACCCGCAAGCAACTTCCGTCGCTGCGCCTGTTTTCTCAGCCGGCTTGAGCAACGCTAGTATGCGGAGTTGCCCCACGAAAGCGACATTTATTTACGACAGTTACGTGCGGCTATCGCGCCCAGCGGCTTCCGGCCGAATCTCCGACGCGCGCCTATTCCAACCGGCAGGCGACACGCGAAGAAAACATGCTTGCAGAACCGCAGTTCGTCTGCTACGTGCACATCAATGAAGGCGTTTGCATGGATGGATGGATGGATGTGGATGGATGTGGATGGATGGATGGATGGATGGATGGATGGATGGATGGATGGATGGATGGATGGATGGATGGATGGATGGATGGATGGATGGATGGATGGATGGGTGGATGGGTGGATGGGTGGGTGGGTGGGCGGGCGGGCGGGCGGGCGGGCGGGTGGGTGGGTGGGTGGGTGGGTGGATGGATGGATGGATGGATGGATGGGTGGGTGGGTGGGTGGGTGGGTGGATGGATGGATGGATGGATGGATGGATGGATGGATGGATGGATGGATGGATGGATGGATGGATGGATGGATGGATGGATCGATGGATGGATGGATAGGAGCGCCCCCTTTGAAACGGGGTGGTGGCAATTGCCACCTTGCTCAGCTTTTCTTTCTTTATTATTTTTTTTGTTTACTGTGCTGACGATAAGCGAAATGCGCAGCGCCATCTCTCGGCGCTCCGAGAACTAAGTCCTCCATGTTGGTACGGTACAGAAAACGAAACCGCTGCCCAGTGTTGGGTTAAAACGGCTGCGCTTCGTTTGAAAAGTAAAATGCCGATGCAGTGTTGCGCTACCCTCTCCACTGTGAAAAGACACTACGATGCGTGCCGCAACTAGGTGCATTCCAGCTTTTCGCTTTTCTATTTTTTCACTCGGTCCCAAAGTTTTAGTAACAGAAAACGTCATGCGAGGTATCGTGTCAGCACGCGGATCAGTGCGCAGCTTTCGCTTTCTGCGCTGATTTTTGACAAATCTCTCGAGGTGATTTGCGTTTTAATTAAGATGAGGACCACAGCCTTTGTTGTCTCTGATCAAAATTAGAAGCCGATTTCGTGCTTTTATCAACTCTCCGGGGCGTGAATATATGTAGACGCATACCTGAACAACGTAATAGAGAAGGTAATTTTTTTGAGCGGGCCAATCGCTCGTGCCGTGGCGAAATAAGTTCACTCGAAGAACCATATGCCGATTACTCCTTAGTTTGCTACGTGTTCAGTTAAGTTTTTCCCGTGTTCAATTAGTTTTAGAAGGGCGAACAAACTCTCTGGACCATACGCATATGTTATGCGCGTTAAGGAGTCTTTGTGAAGCAATACACCCTACGTATAAAAACTGAGGTTCGAATGCTTTATTTCTTGAGGATTCCTATACCTTCGATATCTGCAGCGACGAAAATCTAAAAAAAGCGAATAATATAGCTACTTTATTATGAAGGAGGGACGCATTTCTAAGCTAGAAAGTACGTGCAACAGTGTTCTGAAAACGCTTCAGGCCTTCAGATTTTATTATCGTTGTGGCAAGCTCCAACAGCTCGCTTCGCAACAAAGCCATTTGTCCAAGTTTGGGAGTAAGCTAATTAAGTTTCGGAAGCAACCGAACATGCTAATTTCGCCCCTGCACACACAGCTTGACCAGCGTATCGAGTCCGTGCATGCACCTACAGCTGTAGCATCTTTCTCTAATCAAGCCGCCGCGGTGGCTCAGTGCTTATCTGAAAAAAAAAGCTGCGTCTTTGCTTACAATATTTTGAATTACATGTGCATGCCTACTTTCCTCTTGTTAATGTCGACTGACTGCGTCTTAAGCAGGACGCGGTTTCAACGAATTGCGGCGAAAATCAACCGACGCCGGGCTCTGAAACGGTGACGTTGAAAATTGCGGATGCGCATTGCACATTACAGTAAAGGAATCTAATTACGCAGCTGGTCGAGGGTCTTGTGTGATTATACTGCAATGCACGAAGCTCCTGGCGTCGGCGTGAACGAAAGTTCGCACTGTCACAGAAGTTTGTCAACACGCGTGCGCACTCACCACAAAATTACCGCTCGCTACCCTACCAGATGAATTCGCGTCCACCTGGGAATAAAATAGCCATGATAATGAGTGATGCTTGAACTGGTGTTTTAATGCGAGCATTAAAACGACAACAGCACACGGTCACGGTTCGACTTCCCAACCCACTTTCGAGTGCCGATTATTGCGATCATCAGCGCCAGACTTCAAGCGAAGCTGAGGACGCGGTAGGAGTAAGCTGGCGCTTATTGAAAGCACCTACATTTGGTCAAAGATCAGCTGTGAAAACAACGCAGCAGCTGAAGCTTGCCTGTTGAAATTCCACTCGCAAGAAGAAAGTACGCATAGCAAACGATGCACCAGCTCGACGAGCTCGACCGAGCCAAGATGGAAACCGGAAGTTGTGGGCGCGGTGTTGCCAGACTGCCAAGCAATTTCGCATATCATTAAGAATCGCCATCATCTTTACCTAGTTTCCTACAATTCTAACCTTATGCCACATCTCTGCTTTTCAGCCACCAATCCTCCAATCGCTTTTTGCTAACTTCCACTGCAGATTTGTTTACATGGCCTTTGTTATCTTTAAACCCTAGGTGGCGTTGCGCCGCAGCGCCGCGGCGCGGCTGTCCGCCAGTGCATATATCACTTCAGCAGTTTTTTGAGGAGTCATGTGAGGAGGATAATATCGTAGGTTCTGAAATTTTTTCACTACATTACATTTTTCACTATTCTCTGGTGTTTCAGCGGCGTTTCTGAGATTTTTCCCCCAACACAGGCGAAGAGAAAGACGAAGACGCGCGCTTGACCATTGCGTCCTCTATGCTTGACAGCGCTCTCAGAACGGCACACGTGTTGAGGTTCTGAGCCCCGCACTGCTACCAGACGTTAGTGTTCTGAGCTCATACTGAGGAACGCCTTTCAACTACCTCGCTGGACAGACTGGAGGTGATCAATGCATGCCTATTTTATTGCAATTGCCGTCAAAACTAAATCATAATGTATGTGGCCTCTACAACATCCGGCGGCCCGGGAAGACTTTGGTACTTTCTGTAATTGGCTAGGCTTAGCCGCCGAGCTCTGATGCTGAAAAACTTTCTTCCTTAATGTCGCCTCATCCCGCAGAAGCTACCAAATGAGCGTCATATGTGCAATAGCGTCTAACGGTAGTGCGTTGTGTGTAGTAATTGTATTTAATTACGGCGTGCCAGTAATTCACTCGCGCTGAGCATTCTGTGATCGGAGGCTTCGCAACAATGCCTAGGACTTCGATTGAGCTCATTAACAGCGAGTGTTTCTGCATTGCTTTTCAATCAAAATGTTGCAGGCGTGTCCAACACAACCTACAATCCGTTTCCGATATCTAAATGCCATAGACACTTAGTCGCCGTGGCACACCTTAAGAGCCTCCCTATACAGTGTGCCGCAGACTTCACCTGGATAAATACCTTCGAGGTAAATTCCTTCATTGTAAAGGACTTTACGGTAAAGGCCTTGTAGTGAAGGCCTTCATGGTAAATGCCTTCCTAGTAAACACCAGAGGCAAAAATTTTTTAGGCTCAAGGCCTTTATGTTAAAGGCACATGAGGACCATAAGTGCTCATCATAACTGGTGTTATTGCCCGATACCCCACGCTGTCATGCTAAACCATCTGCCATTTTTAGGGCGTGAACCTTTGTTGCCTCATAAGTGGCGTGGACGGAAGCTGTCCGCACGTGTCCACACAAACTGTCAATCATTAGTTCCATATGATAATAAATAAAATGTAAAAGTTGATCAGCAACATGTAATGATTTTAGGAATGATAAGTAGATAGTAAAAAATAGTGATAGTGACAATGGTAGCTACTGATAGTGACAGTTACTGCTAGAGATAGTGATGGTAGTGAAAGTTACTTAGCAATTGATATATTCACTAGATAGTGAAGACTACAGATATTATGATGACAGCTATACTGTTAGTTGGTGATAGAAATCATGATTATAGCGTTAGTGATAGTCTGTGATAGTGAGGCGATTGAGATAGAAAATAACAGATAAGGCAATGAGGAAAAGTTGAAAAAAAGAGAAACAATGAAAAAGTAAATAAAAATAGTAAAATTTAAATAAAGAAAAACAAAAATAAGAAAAAACGGTAAACGAAATGAAAAAGGGAGGGAGAAATAGTGGAAAAGGGAAGGCCTTTCCGTTTCTGCTCCTAAGGAGACTTAAATTCATTGTTGTAATTTTCTTTTACAGCAGCACTGCGTGCTACTACAGAATTGCTAGTGGGTGATACAGATGCTATGGATGCACAACACATGGCTCCTACTTCTACAAAACTGATTCACTACGTAACATTTTCCTACGGTATGCCTGAATGCAGCTGTCGAAGATGGCTACCTTGAAGCAGCATAATGGATGCCTACACGAAGGTATATTGATGCCGCAGCTTGGCTTAGCCTCCACGCCGGCGCTCCTGCTGTTCCTCAGCGGCAAGAAGCCGCGACTTCAGGAAGCCGTCACACTGGTGGGCCGAGTGGACGTGGTGGTCGTGGTGCCCAAGTACCGGCTCAACCTATCTGGCTTCTTCATGGCAAACAAGAATGATACTCCAGGTGATTGTCGACAAACGACAGCTGCTTGGATTCAACTTGAGAGCAGTAAATATGTGCAATAAATTTAAAGACATATCTTCAATTTGTTTTATTATTGTTCTTTTACTGTGGCCAAAGGAGCATTTTTCATCATTTTGAAGTAATATTCCAAAGCTATTACGTTGCGAAATAGTGTTCCGGGCCTTGAACGTACAAGCAAAGGCGTAATTTGATTGAATACTTATTTCAACAGTGCACTCTTTCCACAGTTCTAAAGCAACGTTACAAAGAAAAATAATTCAATAACTATTTTAGAAAAAGCTTAGTAAACTCTTTAGCTTACTAATATAAACATCCGTAGTTTCTCTCTCTCATTGAAAAGTTGCCAAAACCATCCAAGGGTCACGTGATAAGAGTAACGTGACAACGATGATTTGCCAAATAAGTTCCTGATATTGAAATGCTGATTTATGCAATACAGCAGACTGCAATTCTCCAATTATTTTTTTTTAAATTTCTCCTCATGCTTGTTCTGCTCAGTACTAGAGATAATAAATGCTCGTGTACGAATGAAGCTCTTATGGTAAAAACAAATGTTAATGTTGACTGCCAGCCACCTGCATTTCTCATCATCAGAAAGCGTCACTAATATGTTCTTCAAAAACCAAATGGCGAAACATGCCCGAAGAGTGAAGGGTGCTGAAAGGGGAAGGAAGCATACTTATTAGCATGGTATCAACAGCACTTGCAGCATTCGTGAACAAAGCACTGCGACGACTTATAACCCAAGGGGGGGGGAGACGACCGCTCTGATTTTTTTCTTTTCCTTTTTTTCCAATGTGCTTTTGAACTTTCACAAGCAAAACAACGCAAAGCTACCATGTTATCGTAAGCAATGCATAAAGTGACCAAGAGGTGGAGGGGAAAAAAGAATCAGAGCAACGAGCTTTATTGAAATTTCCTTAAGCCTCATGGTTCTTATCTATAGATTATATTGTAAAAAGATGTGAGCAGTGGATAGTTATTTTCAATATTGTTCTTATACTTCCACTGTTTTTTTTACTCTCATTTCACTTTCGCTTTGTTTAATAGCAGGTCATGAAAAAACAAAAGATGCAGTCTAACGCAAGTGAATTTGATTTCCCACAGGAGGAAAAGAATGGCCTGCACACATTGTGTGTGGGTGCCCCGTTGCAACTCAAAACGCGCATCCACAGTGCGTTGGAGCCGCGCTTCCAGATGTTGTGCCGGCCGTGGGAGAAGATCTGCGACTTCTCAATGCCCCCAGCTGGTTGCGAGAAGAAGCTGGTAATGCCTAAGTCATCGATAGCTCCCTCTGGGTCGCCACACGGAATGTGCTTTTTGGACACTAATTCTCAATGACAGTATCGCAGTGGCATTACAGAAAAAATTGAAAATGGCCGTGCTGAAAACTAGGAAAGCATCCATTTAAGGCACTCTAAGAAAGCTCGACAACACAACGGTGTGAAATATTGCTTGGAATCTTGAAACAAAATGCACAAATTTATGTCCCCTAGCATGTGCCAGGAAATATACGAAGCTTGACTCAGAGAACAACAAAAAACAGTGACACAGGATCTTCTCCCAAAATGTTTAAAAATAATCTAAGTGAACAAATGAAAATGGAGCACTCGGCGGTGGTATATTCGTGCCACTTTTAGAAGTGTTTTCGTTTTTCTGTGTTTTTTCTGACCTTATACTCTAATTGTTCTTTTTTGAATGCAAGAGGTCTCCTGTTGTTCTACTGGGGGCACTTTGGGTGCGCAGTCTTCTTGTTGGGTCTGGTGACAAGTTTTCTGTTCTGTGCGGTTGGCTCACAGTTTCAAAAAGGAAAAAAACAAAAATTACGGGACATTCAGACAAATGATGTGCCAATTCTGTGAAAGCAGTTAGATTCATCCTTAGTTATTAGTTTCATGTTTTCACATTAATGAATGCTTTTGCTCTACTCCGAGGCTTCACAGATGTGATAAGAGGGTTTCTGGAGGGCAAATAGGGGCAGATATGAGTGGGTAATGGTGGGTGGATTTGTGGAAGGTGCAGGTGGGGTGAAGGTTGGCGGCGGGTGGGGGGCAGTCCCCTAGATACGGGGAAGAGCCTGGTGGATAGCGCTTCTGGAGGCCAGCAGATTTACTCGCTGCTTCCTTAACTTCGATTTCACCGTCACATTTTGGTTCAGCTGTTGCAGGGGTTTCTAGGGAAAGGAGGCCTCGTGGATGGAGAGGTATCAGGGCTGGTGGTGCGTGGTGCATCTGGAAAGTAGAATTCAGTGGTGAATGGCACCTCTGGTGGGTGGCAGGGGGCGGGGGTGAGGAGGTTGACCGAGGGTGGCGGTGCGTAGATGGGAGCTCCCTAGCTTGGGGAGTGAGGTCTGGAAGGTGGCCGGTGGGACGTGTTGTCTCCGCAAACGCTTCTGTCAACCAGATCGGGGTTTTGCCGATGGACACTAGCTGCTTCTGGTGAAGCAAGGTTCATATCATCTGCACATATTCAGTTTGTTGTATTATGTAGTCTTATAACGGTTATATCACACATGTCTCATTTGGTCTTTGGCAACAAATTGAAATCGGTTTATAGGATTTAACATCCCAAAGCGACTCAGGCTATCAGGGATGCTGTAGTGAAGGGCTCCAGAAATTATGACCTCCTAGAGTTAGAGAACCCCAGGTGGTCGAAATTTTCTATGGCGTCGTTCATAGCCTGAGTCGCTTTGGGGCATTAAACCCTATAAACCTATTAGCATTTGTTTCGAAGTTTATTCCGATGCTGTTCCCTACTGGTCAGTACGCATATGTATGTATATGCATCATGACTGTAAGGACAGGACACAGACAACGCTGACACCGCTGTGCTTGTGTCCGCCTTTATTTGGTGTCATGTCGCAGCATTTACAGTGAACTCATTATAGATATGTACAATCATTATAAAAAAAAAAAACTGGAGGGTACACTTAAGCGCCACCTTAGCGTTCATTGCGATAAGTGCGGTATTGTTAACAGGTAATAAGTCTGATAGCAGTAACTGGTCATTGCCCTTATATGCGGAATTGGTCATCCTCAACTTCACACTCGTCCATCCCTTGGGGCCCTCATGCCACCCCTGGCAGAGTGGTGCAGGAGTTAAGCTATGCACCACTGCCTGGTGATGGCAGGTGCTGCCGTCGGTGCGGCTTGAGACTCAGGTTGCTCTTTCCGAGCAATCTCTTGCAACAAATTATTAGAGTTTTAGAATAGGGTCAGGGTGAATAGGGTGACCCTATCTGCATGTCCTCAGCGTTAAGGAAACGGGTTCAAGTTTTCTGTCTAGAATAGGGTGGTGGATGGTCGCTTTGCATTGCTTGAAGGCAGCGACATAACGGCGGGAAAGGGAAGCTTTCAGAACAAATCACTTAATATATATGCTGTATTTTTCCAATGCGTAAATAAAACGACATGCAAACTGTTGCAGTTACCAATTTCTAATTAGGAAATGCGGAAAATGATGCAAATATTTTTTTATAATGCGGACATGTTCAATCTGAGCCAAGACTATCCACATAGGAAGATCAAAGTTGTAAACCTGTTTGTGGAGATCAGTAGTTCAAACCTCCCGCGCTTTCTGACGTCAATCGACGTGTACTCGCTAAGCCTAGCAGCTCTGTAAACACAGAAGCAATCTGAGAATTTGGTGTGTTATATCGTTAGAATTTTGTTGTTCAGCCAACTTCAGCCAAAGCAAAACCTTCGGGCACCTTTAGTTTGCCGTGAGCGTGAGCCACAGAGTAGCAGCAACGACAAATCGGTGATGAAGCGAGACGGCCTGCTTCGATGGCCGCCACCATGTTGACCCAACGTAGAGGGGCTTTGGGGTGCACGCTATTTCGTCGATTTTGCGTTAGTGTCACCCGCTCACCGAAACACCCAAGGGCCGTTAGCGTTCTGCGCATGCGCAGTAGCATCCTGCTATTCCCCTATGACCCAAAGCGATAGGGTGACCCTATACTAAAACTCTCTATTAACTGAGCTGCCACCTGCCACAGTGGTCAGTTTGCTCTCAATCCGGTGGGCAGGTTGTGGTGATGCCTCTAGATCACTTGACCAACGTGGCTCATCTAGGCTCCTTCTCCGAGGATTTTTCACTCACTGCGCTGAGGCCACCGCCGGAATTTCTGCAGAATGGAAACATTAATGTTATCGCTTTAACAGAAAGCTGAAATGGTCTCCTTTCCAGCCGTGTGGTGCGGCTCTTGTTAACCTTTTGAAGATTTATGCTCAGGACCGCTTAGGCCAAGTCCTGCCGCCACCTTCGAAAGATTCAGAACGCCCAAGAGGCATAACAAGCCTGAGGCCCCGACTAGAAACACACCAAGTGGTCTATATATTTTTGACAATTTCTGTAGCAACTACCTCAGCCTCAACCTCAGTTGCAGTTCTAATACAGTCTGTTTTCGTGTGCCAGCAGGAGCTGGGGAGGTCTTGTGAGGCTTACGGTGTCAGGAGGTTGGGCAATGGAAAGTTGTACTCCAACTGATATGGATTTCACATTGTGGTCCACGACACATTGCTACCCCACCCCCTCAGCCTCGCCCCCCACAGTTCAGGTGAGACGAATGAAATTCTTGCTGGCTGGCTTTCTATTTAACGGATTCTTTAGCTGAAGTTAGCAGAGCATAGCTGATCATCGTGTGTTTCCTGTGGGAGAGACATCACGAAAGATTACAGATTGGGGATATTCCGGATCTGTAGCACATGCTTCAGTGATGCCCTTGTAGTATCTCCAGTAGCGCGCAGAACCCAGCGATGTTACTGAGCCTGTTCTCATATCGAATGCTTGTGTTAGATTCCCAGATGTTCTGCTGGTGATTTGAGCCGTGTGCTGGTAAACGTGCGGAAGAGAAATGAGTGTTGCTTCGCACATTAACACTTGGACCAAACCAAATCTTATAGTTTGTGAGTTTGTGTTGCAATGTGTTGGAATCTTGCCGTGCAGGGTCTTCCCCAGGTTGGACAATGGCTGTTGCACGGCAGCCTTCCGGAGACCAGAGGAGAGCCGCCACAGGTGGCAACGTTTGAGACTGGAGTTGTTGGCCGCAGGCACTCAGCAACCACATGGCGTTTTTCCGAGACTTAGGAGCCAAGTGACTGCTTTTTGGCCTGGAATTGATTGATCGCGATGGCGTATTTTGCTGCCATGTATAGAATGTCTACAAGTCGTGGCATATTTTGTATTCTTTTATAGTTTGTAAAACGCAACATATATTGCGGACCAAAAATTTGTGTTGTGCGTGTGCTTATTACTTAACCATGCCCTAAAGCTTGCAGTATGCGGTTTCGATGCGAAATATATCTGCGCAGTCAGCCAAAACACATCAATTAACAGCAATGAATCGCGAGGCAACATGTCTGTTGCATAAACTGGAATAATACCAGCTGATATACTGGTGAGCCTGCGCAGAATTGTTGTTTTTTCTTCCCTAAAAATCCACATACCCCGAACTTTTGTCCATGACAGTACAATGTGAAATTATACACACCGAACCTTACATTCAGTTCCTTGCAGGTGTTTGTAGCGCTTGATGCATTTGAATACTTTAGCATTTGAAGCCCCACCATGAAAAAGCGTGTCAGTCGACGTCCTGACTAGTGCAACATGGCAGGTGGGGCCACGTGCAACTGCCATCCGCCCGCCATGGTTGTCACGCAGTGGAAAGCTCGGCGAGACATTCCCCTCTTCACTTGTAGGGTAGAAGAGGCGAGGCCGAAAGGTGGTTAGTACAGGAAGAACAAAAGACTAAGAAGGTCTAGAAAATCTCAGCAAAAGTAAAAATGACTAAGAATGACTGAGCAAAGAGCCCAGCAAAGTTGCTCAGCAGTTTTCATTAATGAGCAAAAGAAATGCACACCAAAGTATGTAAGAAATTATGAAGAAACAATAAGTAGATGTGAGGAATTGGAAGGAGGATACCTAATGCTTACGTATTGCCACCACAGAATGACGGATAAGTACTCCCATAATTTGTTACTGTGTCTGGCCACTTCCAGACCGTTAGAGCTAGGAGGAAGCAGTCTTGCATATCTGCATTCGATGCAAGCGTAGATGTGAGAGAGTGTGCTTTGCAATGTATTCGTGCAGTCCAACGTGTAGCATGTTTGGTTTCGCTACGCTTTATCTATGCCAAAAAAGACTACAGTGACGCATTGCCCTGCTTAATTGTCCATGCATCACGGAGAGGCCTCCCTGTGTTCTAAAGGGAAAAAAATTTCCTTGTCTGCTGCACTAGCGATCCCCATAGATTGCTTGGGAGTTGAAGACAATTATCTTAGGACAACCGAGTTCTTTTGGGCCAGAAGGGTGACGGAACTCTTGCAAAATCGCCTAATGTTCACAATCGTCGCATCGACGATAGTGGGCTTCTGCAATAATCCGTTGATATTAACATGCCCGCAGCTTTGAGGCAGCATCACCATTACAGCAAGTAGCGGTAATGTATTGCATCATTCTGGGTAGAGGAATGTAAAACAACAAAGGGAATTATTTTTATGAAATTAGCGCTATAAGAAGAATACAGAGAACTGATGCAGGAATAAATTGTGCTTAAAAAAATCATAGATGCAGGGAGCAGTTGTCGACCAGCACTCGAGTGAGGCCTTGCACTGGAGTACCAAGCACAAATGAAAAACCATACAAAACCGATAGGGAATGCTTTTGAGGATAGCAAAAATTCTAATAGCAGAGAAAGATTCAAAGCGCCATCAAGTGGTTGGTGGATATATTGTAATTATGGAATCTTGCATAATACGAAAAAATTGCATGTGAAGTGTTTCTTGTTCAAAAATGCTATTGTCTAGAATCGTTGGCCATGGAAGTGAGAAAAACAGATATGGAAGTGACAAAAACAGATTTTTAATGCCTGCCATGAAGTACTGCATTAAAAACTTTATTAAAAGTGAACTATGGCCGAGTTCTGGGAGCGAACCTTTTGAAATTCGGAACATCACTCACAACCACCGTGGCCATGTAAGAAAGGAGATGGTCTTTCGGGCCGCGCCCACTTGACTCTAAATATTCACGAGAACTGTTTAAGCAAGTTTACTACGTAGTCACCACTCTCACTTTCCTGCGCTGTGCTGCTAGCACTGTGGATCTCCTTTGAAAATTTATCATCATCAATCAAATCCATAGTTGGTGTCCCGAGGTGGCACCAACCCCTTCAAAGTTGCACCCTGCCCTCGGACTCAGCAGCAAGTCGGAACATAGCACACGCACTCTATGGTCATCTCACACTGTCACGGGTTCTTTAGCGAGCCTTAAGGGATCCTGAATTTCCAGAAGCAACCCACAACCCATAGACCACCGCTGCTGCCGCTGCCACTGCCGTTGGGTCTGTCGTATAGCGTTCTGCGGTGGTGACGGCCCAGCGTGAGCCGAATAATTAGTAGTGCAGTCACCTTTGCTGGCTTCAACCCCTCTTCTCCTTCCCTGATGCTTCGTCCTCGACCGGCGGGCAGGACCCCACCGTCAGCACCGTTGGCGAGTCTGTAATCCCTTTGTGTCCACCGACTTCCTCGGGTTATGAAACATCTCTTGCTGCTGCTGCTGTTGTTGTTGGCCTCATAAAATTGCCCATACCCACAAAGGGGATTGGCCATAACCAGGTGGTGACGATCTGTACTGCAAATTACAGGTGGTAAACATGGGATGATCTAAAATTGCTATACATTTATGTTTTGTAATTGTGAAGCTGCAAACGCAATTACTGTGCAGAGTGTAGAAGTCTAACCAAGTGACTTGGTATATTGCCGTATGATCAGTGCTGCACCTGCGGCAGAAGGAGGAACCGTTTCAAACATTTCTTCACACATTTTACACAGTCTACAGTCAGTCTACAACTGTCTATAGGAATCATTGCATAGAAGTGGAGGGATGAGGCAGACATACTGCATGAAATGACTTCTGTTGCGTTAATCACAGCGACAGGTGTGTTCTACATGAAATACTGCAGAATAGTGCAGAATACCTATCTTGAGATGGCCTAAATAGCGCACGCTCTCTTGTACGTTCCGTAGTTTCTTATGATGTGAGGGAACGAAACTGCCGATAATGAGGAGGTGCACACTGTTCGCATGCTTTGCTGGCTGTATTCAGGTGCCCCAGACCGCTGAAATGATTGACAAAACTGTTTCCAGATGATGGCTGACGATAAACAGTCTGAGAAGGGTGCAGTGAAGCTCACATTTTCCACTAATTCATATAGAACAGGCCACCTTCGTAGGGCCTCTTACTAGGCACTTGGCTGCAGACTTGAAAAGCTGCACAGCCCATGCGGGATTCTTTACGCCTTTTGAGCGACACGGGTGTCGACTCGCGATTGTGGTGCCAACGAACTTGCATATACATATTAGAGAGTTTTAGCTGAGCGGGTTTACTATCCGCTCCGCTCGCAGTTCCCAGCGGAGCCACAGCGGAGCATCGCATAGAGTTTTAGCACTGCGTCTTCCCCGTCCGCTCAAGCGAGGCGACTCGTTACGCCTCCTAGTGGTGGTAACTGGACTTGCCAGAAAATGATCATAAGTAGGCCTCTCTGATATATGCGTGAATAAATAAATAATAGCTGTTTACGTTTGCTGTATGCTTTCTGGTAACAACAGAGATTTGGTTTCAGCAGTGAAGCTTTCGTATTACAAAACAAATTTAAATGTCTGCCACTGCGAGAGCCAAGCCAAGACCACGCAGGTCACCCCTCGCAGCGTGCGCTTGTACGCATTTGTAGCGTTGTCTAGCGTGTGCATTCATCCTCTACGCGTGCGAGCGTCGATCGTGATCGATTTACGTTCGCAAGTTATCCGACACCGCCTGCGATCTGTTCGCCATGCCAAAAAGTATCCGGCAAGACCCTCGCTGGCGGCCGCCATGTTGAATGTTTACGTTTGGTTCGGCTAGCGCGAGCCCAGAAGGCTTTGCGCGAGGCCCGCTCGTCGGCCCGCTCCGGACTCCGCTTGGCTCGCGCGGGAGCGGGGCGGAGGAGCCGTTCCGCTCGCGCGCTCCCGCCTGAGCGCTTCGCGCATGCGCAGTAGCGCTCCCGCTAGCTCGCTGAGCGGAGCGAGCGCACAAACCCGCTCAGCTAAAACTCTCTATTTACTCTCAGGGCCGAAGCATTAGAGAAAGAAGTGGGTAATAATAAAAAATATACAAGAACAATATTGGCATATTAGAATTAGATTATATAATCACTAACAACATTCTTAAATGATATTCATGATTAGAACAGCGCGAACTACAAGGGACAAGAAAAGAAGGGACACAGGACGAGCGCTGACTCGCAACTAAAAGGTTTATTCACTGAAACCTTCTTATATGAAGAAACAATCAAAGGGAAGAAACACAAAAAACACAAAAAAGCATGAAACGCAACATTCGTCAGGTGCTCCCGAGAAAATTCATCTCCCTATCGCAAAGGAAAACAGATGGTTTGCTGACGCAATTCAGTTGCCCTGCGATGTGAAAAGCCTCGACAACTTCTCGTGTCGTCTGATCACTGTGGGTGTATAGTACACGTGTTTGATTGAATAATGCAGTGCATTTTTTCTTTTTCTTTTTCATGACTTTACACTCTAGACAATGTTTAACCAAATGTGAAAGGTCATCACCATTGTTTAAGTTGTTCCTGTGCTCTTGTAGGCGCTTGTTAAGGCAACGCCCTGTCTGACCAATGTAACGCGATCCACAGGAAAGGGGTACACTGTATACAACACATGTTTTACAGGCCACAAACTTATCCCTGTGCGCAACGCCACATCCTTCTTTTTTCTTCTTGGCCTCTTTCTTTCTTTCAATGGCAGGGCATATCTGTTTGAGCTTGACGGGGGCTGAAAGGAACACGCCAACTTTGTACCTACTTGCTACGTTCTTTAGCCCGTGGGAGACGCGGTGAACATATGGCAAAACGGCAAATTTCTTCTTTTCAGGCTGGACGTCTGTCGTAAGCGGAGTAGCCTGACGCTTTAATGACTGAATTAAACGAGAACACGCCCCTGCTATCATCTGGTCTTGATATCCAGCAAACTTAACCCTAGACAACTGGGTCTGGAAGCTATCTTGAATGTAGGTACAAGTAGGTACAAAGTTGGCGTGTTCCTTTCAGCCCCCGTCAAGCTCAAACAGATATGCCCTGCCATTGAAAGAAAGAAAGAGGCCAAGAAGAAAAAAGAAGGATGTGGCGTTGCGCACAGGGATAAGTTTGTGGCCTGTAAAACATGTGTTGTATACAGTGTACCCCTTTCCTGTGGATCGCGTTACATTGGTCAGACAGGGCGTTGCCTTAACAAGCGCCTACAAGAGCACAGGAACAACTTAAACAATGGTGATGACCTTTCACATTTGGTTAAACATTGTCTAGAGTGTAAAGTCATGAAAAAGAAAAAGAAAAAATGCACTGCATTATTCAATCAAACACGTGTACTATACACCCACAGTGATCAGACGACACGAGAAGTTGTCGAGGCTTTTCACATCGCAGGGCAACTGAATTGCGTCAGCAAACCATCTGTTTTCCTTTGCGATAGGGAGATGAATTTTCTCGGGAGCACCTGACGAATGTTGCGTTTCATGCTTTTTTGTGTTTTTTGTGTTTCTTCCCTTTGATTGTTTCTTCATATAAGAAGGTTTCAGTGAATAAACCTTTTAGTTGCGAGTCAGCGCTCGTCCTGTGTCCCTTCTTTTCTTGTCCCTTGTAGTTCGCGCTGTTCTAATCATGAATATCTACCAACTCGCCCAACTGAACGTTTTGCTAAATTCTTAAATGACTCTTGAGTTTGTAATGCATGCAGTGGAAGTGGGAAAGTGATTCCATTCCTTAGCTGTCTTTGGGATGAAAGATGCGAAATGAATGTTCGTGCGACTGCTTGGCACTTCAACTTTGAACTGATGTTCGCTGCGGGAAGAAATATATGAAACCGGCAGAAGTAGCGAGTTTCTGAGATGAGGGTTATAATGGTAGATTTTATGGAACAGGCAAACACGCAATTCTTCGATGAATGGAAAGATCACGAAGGCCTAGATTCCTTCCGGTTACACTAGCATTTCGATTATAGTTGGAAAAAGTGAAACACGCCACCTGGTTTTTGATGGATTCGATCTTTTTTAGAATTAGTAAGGAAAGTTGAGGGTCCCTTACTGATGACGCATGTTCTAGCTTTGGTCCGAACTAGTGTTTTGTAAAGTATAAGTTTCAAGTTGGTGGGCACTATAGAAAAATTCCAACGTAAGTAAGCAAGTGTACGATTAGCATTACTTGTTATGTAGTCCACCTGAGCTTGCGAGGAAAGGTTACTGCATATATGAACACCGAGGTATATATAAGATGAAACCTGTGTTAGCGGAGTTTTATTAAGTGAATAATCACAAGAAATCTCATTAGATACATGACGGTAAATTCTCATTAACTTGCACTTAATAACATTAAACTTCATTAGCCAAGTGTTACACCAAGAAGAAATCTGATTAAAGTCTGATTGGAGGGTAAGGTGGTCAGCAGAGCTTTTTATTTGACAATAGCACAATCACTGGCAAAAAGTTTCGTGGAGAAAGATATGCTATTAGCCAAGTCATTAATATAGATAAGATTTGGCTGATTGGTTTATTGGGGTTTAACATCCCAGAGTGACTCCAGCTATGAAGGCCACCGTAGTGGAGGGCTCCAGAAATTTCGACCACCTGAGGTTCTTTAACATGCACTAGCATCGCGCAGTACATGGGCCTCTAGAATTTTGCCTCAATCGAAATTCGGCCGCTCTTTCAGGTCAGCAGCTGAGTGCTATAACCACTAAGCTACCGCGGCGGGTTATATAGATAAGAAATATCAAAGTTACCAGCACTGATCCCTGCGGATCCCAGAGTCCACACTGCAAGAATCAGAGCTACGGCCATTCGCATTTACAAAGGGTGTGCAGTTAGACAAGAAGCATTCGATCTATCTTAAAACGTTAAGATGAAGATTAAGCTTACTTAGTTTCAGAAGTAGTAGTCTGTGGCAAACCGTACCAAAAGCTTTGGCGAAATCAATGAAAATCCAGTCAGTAATGAGTGAAGAGTCAAGGGCGGAAAACAAGTCATTCGTGCAGGCTAAGAGCTGAGTTTCACAAGAATAGTGCTTTCGGAAACCGTGCTATTGAACACTGAAATCGAGTTATACCCTTGTTACATGGGCAGAGTTAACTGCGATTAGCATAACCACGGTCAATCATAACCGTGGTTAGCGTATGTTACATGGCAGACCAAACCACAGTTACGTGACTAACCGCGGTTCTCGCGAACCGAGCTTGGCGACCTTGGTTTGCGTCATTAACCGAGAACATGGCGGCGTCTGTGGACAAAGTGCCCGTAGGCGTCAGAGTTTTGAAAAGCGTATGAGCTGGTGCACTTCAGCAACATACTTTTTTCGCGTGAAATCACGTTTCAAGAGCAACACATTAAATGAGACTGCACCAAAGCGCCGTCCGATGGCGCTTTGGTGCAGCCTCTGAGTGCCGTCTGACGGCGCAGCAACAGTGTACTGCAGCACCGTCCCACAATGCTCGAGCTGCACATTGTAGCGCTGTAATATCGAAAAAGGACCGCTCCCTGCACCGCATCTTTAAAGCAGGCGACAAGAGCGCAACACTCGCTGCACCAGATTTCACGAGCTGACTGCGGTGGTGCCGCTTGCGAGCGCGGCGGACGATGGCGCTCTGACAGTGCGCTACTCCCTAGTCGTTGCTAAGCCTAACTTGTTTCGCATCGAAGCCACAGTGGGCTGCGCTTTTGAATTTACCAGCGCTACAGTAAATGGTCTACTCATTGCACTGCCTTACTGACTACCCCATTGTCTCATGCTAAAAGAAAATATATGATCAATTTCAGTGACGGCTTAGCAGCGGAGCTAGAATGCAAGAGATCGGGTGAGCCACAGTGCACCAGCGGCAGCTGGTACGCCCTAGCTTGTATCGGAGTTATTACTCCTACAGTCAACGTGGTACAGATCAGCGATCCTCGAAGAGGAATCATTTTTGACATTCCCTTATCCCAGGGCTTATTATTTACGACAGCATGAAAGCATAGCATGATTTTCAGATGCTGGTGCCAGGGCTCCGTCGCAAAGGCATTGCCTTGGCGTGGACGGCTTTTCAGGAGGTGCGCCGATGTTTGTACTATGGCAGTGGAGGCAGTGCTGCCACCGGACGGCACCGTCGGATGACACTCTAGACACTGCGTTGTAAGGTATTTGCAAATGCTGCTTCACTCTGCTGATCATTGTGTCACTTCGTTCGTTGCACCCGGCCAGTGGATGCCAAAACCGAGAACGGTAGCGAGCAGTGTGACAACGGCGAACCGCGGTTTGAGATAACCACAGTCAAGTTTGGTAACCACGGTTAACTCTGCCCATGTAACAAGGGTATTAGTCTCAAGGAAAGTTATAATATGGCTATAAATAACATGCTCCAGTAGTTTGCAAGGAATGCTTGTTAATGAGATGGGTCTGTAATTGGAAGGGGAATTTAACATCACCTGACTTAAAAATAGGAACCACCTTCCCCACTTTCCAGTCGTCCAGAGGTTCACCACATTCCAAGGACTGCGAAAGAAGTTTTTACAACAGTATCGAAGAATAAGCTTCAGTGTTTTTCAAAAATTTTGGGCTGATACCATCTTTGCCTGGTGAAGAAGAGCTAATTTCATGCATTAATCTGCTTATTCCAGTCCAATCTATGATAAGATCCATGGTCTGGTAATCAAAATGGGAAACAATAGGAAGGGCAACAACTTTCTTTGGAAACAATAGTTTTGTCAGAAGCGAGTAATTCGATTTCTGACTTATCACCGCGAGCAACATTCCAAAATTTGCACGGGTTTGAGGCAAGCATCGACAGCAGCGTTCGTTCAAAAAATGTGCGCTTCGCATTTCTAAGCCCTTTAGTGTACTCTGCTGCTGTGCGATGATAAGCCTCTCATCTTTCTTCAGACACACATAACTTGACTTTATGGGAAAATTCGTTTTTTTTTGTTCAGTAATCGCTAGAGTGATGTTGTAAACGAAGGGGTATTAGAGAATTTTTTTATCCTGCATAAAAGAATAAATTGGTTAGTAAGCTAGATGATTTTCGATTTGAAGGTGAGCAAATTTTCTTGCACTGAACGCTCTCAAAACTCTGAAGAATTTGCTTGAAAAATCTGCTAGTCCTGTGTTGATAGAAGTATAGTCGACTTTCCCATAGTCCCTAGTAAACTTTTTGCTTACTTCCTGGCGAGGTGAAACGTTCATAATATTAAAATGAATAATGGAATGATCACTCAAACCAGGCAGAAGTGAAAGTGAGTGAGCGAGGTCCGGATGTACGGCAAGTACTAGGTCAAGAATACTGGCGCTAGATTGAGTAACACGCGTTGGACTTTTAACTAATTGATAAAGATTTAAGTCAGAGCATGTGCGAAGAAAGGAAATGCATTTGGAGGAGCTGCAGTTTGCAAGTGGAGGATGCATGTCCCGATTAATGTTGGGAACGTTAAAGTTAAAGTCGCCCTGAACGAAGCTGGGTGATGATGGAAACTTGGTGTGCAATTGCTTAGAACATCGTGAACATCCGACGAGAAACCATTAGATGAATTGGGAGGATGATAACATGTGACGAAAATAATATCTTTATAATTGAGGCAGATGTTCAAACAAACCATTTCAAGCGGGGAAAGAACAGAAACATTGAAGGAAACAAGGTCATTATCGACTGCTATCAAAAAGCCACTGCCAAATCGCGTTCCCCAATCACGCTTGTAGAATTTATATTTTCGTTTGCAATTCAAGAATTCTTTATCGTTGTTTTTTGCGGAAAGCAAAGTTTCTGTAAGAATCACCACATCAGCTGAACAGGTGTAAATCAATGTTGACAGGGAATCATGTTTATTGCTAACGCTCCTAATGTTAGAAAAAAGAAAAGAGAAGCTACATTTGAACGACCGATGTCTGCTAACATCTAGCTACGGTGACGACGGAGGGGCAGATGCACTAGAAGTTATTAAGCTAGTCTTGTCTGTGGAAAGTGCGCCACCAATACAGAGCTCACATACGCTGTCGGTGACGGGGCAGTAAATGTAACTTTAATTGTCGATAAATACTTTGTTGTATTTCAGTGACTAAGCCCGTACAGTAGCTTTTGCAAAATCCACCAGCTTTCTGTGACTAGTGCCCACCGACTTCCTTGTGTTCTGAAATGTCTCTTGCTGCTGTTGTTCACCTCATAAAATAGCCCATACCACAAAGGGGGATTGGCCATAACCAGGCGGTGACTACCTGTTATGCAAATTGCAGGTGGCAAACACGGGATGATATCTAAAATTGCTATACATTTGTGTTTTGTAATTGTGAAGCTGCAAACGCAATTACTGTGCAGAGTTTGGAAAACTCTAATCAAGTGCCTCGATACATGGCCATATGATGAGTGCCGCATGTGCGGCAGAAGAAGGAACCGCTACAGATATTTCTTCACACATGTTTTATAGAGCCTACACGCAGTCTACGACTGTATAGGAATGGAGGGAGGGTGCAGAAATACTGTGTGAAATGACTTCTGTAGTGTTAATCATAGCGACGGGTGTGTTCTGTATGAAATGCTGCAGAATAGTGCAGAATACCCGTCTTGTGATGGCCTTAATAGCACATCCTTTCTCACATATTCCGTAGGTTCTTGTGATGGAATGAAACTGCCGATAATGAGGAGATGCATGCTATGCGCATGCTTTGCTGGCTGTATTCAGGCGCCCCACGCCGATGAAATTATTGATAAAAGTTCTTGCCAGACGACGGCTGCTGATAAACAGTCTGAGGAGGGTACAGTAAAGCTCACATTTTCCACTTATTCTCCTAGGACAGGCCACCTTCAGAGGATCTATTGCTACGCGCTTGGCTGCAGAATTGGAAAGCTATGCAGCCTATGTGGGCATGCATGAATTTTGAGCGACACGGGCGCTGACTCGCGATTTTGATGCCAACGAATGTGCGTGCACATATTCTCAATTCTGTTCTCACCCCATCGTCACTGGCCCTCTTTCTTCTCCTCTTCCACTTTCCCAATGCAGAGGAGCAGGTGGAGTATTCATCTTTCCTGCCAATCTTTGTGCCCTTCCAAGCAATCAATTTGTCTTTCCTTTCTTACAAGCTTCGAGTCCATAAAGGTGCTATACGTAATCCATGTAAAAAAAAAATGTTGCATCTCCATACTGGACAGTAGTTGTCACGGCTGTAAACTAAGATGATTTCGATTCAGTTGAATTTATTTTTCAGTATACACTCAAACGTTCTCCAGGCTCGTACGATCACATGATCGTATGAAGACTCCCTAAACATGACTCACACCACTGACACCAGTGGTGGCGATGCCTAATCACATGCTGCGATATGAGTCTGATGTTGTTGCGGTCCTCGTGCTGGTCATGTGACCTCATTAATTTTGTGCGGCGGCGGCAGCAATCCGACTATCGATTGTCAAACATTATTACAGTAAAACATGCAACTAAATGCATTGGTTGTGAATCTGCATTTCACAGTGGACATGATAAATGTGAAAAAGTTTAGCAGAATTTGTAGTGTAATATTCGTAGACCGAATTGTGGTACCCATAATTATTCTTCAAATTACGCAGAAAAGAGTGCGTTGGCAATCGCTCGGCAGATATATGGCAGAAGGACAAATGCAATGGTGTACAGCGTGGCTGGCATTGAATTTTTATTTGTAGGTATTGAAAACAACTGGACTACGCTAACGTAGAAGCTGCTGTGTCTTACTTAGCTTTAGCCCCCCCCCCCCCCCCCACCTTCTCTTACACTTCGCTGGGCTGCTGCCGCTAAGAATTCTACACTAATGAGCAAGCATATGAAGGAGCTGTATTTAAAAGAAAAAAATAGTAAAAGCATTCACAGCAACGTGCAGGAAGACGATGAGCACAATGAAAATTACGTCAGATCAAGTAAGAGCAATGAGTTCTCTTAATTGCTTAATTTCAACTCCAGTACCGTGTTTACGGTGGAGGTTGAGTAACCTACATAAACAGTTTGCTTTTTCCAAGCCAGTAACTTGTTTCTGTACACGTAATGTGTTACTTTTAATTCACGCTTTTGAAGAGTGAATGAAGGAATGCGGGAGTGGGGTGGCGGACGCAAGTAAGGATCAACCCAAAAACCCTTGTTTCTGAAATTCCTACCTTTCCTGCTCAAGCTTACACTGAACGTTCGCATCATGCACTGGCAACCATACTCTGAGTGATTCCGCCTGCTAGATGAGAGTGGACTTGCCGTCGATGGGGTATGTCGATTATGACCGCATCCACTCTACCTCGGCCACCGGATCTTGGAATTTTGGTGTGAATTGACTACATTCAGGAAGCGCTCGCTGCAAATAATAGGATATGAAAACTTTCAATGTTCAGCAGAAAGAGAGCAGCTAGAGGGCTACTCGCCTAGACAATGACAAAAAGGTCTTGGTTCTCAGAGGTGGCTTCAGCCAGTCGGATTAGTTGTAGTTGTCTGCGGGTCGGAGCTCAGTAGTGAGGCCTCCCATTAGTCTTTCGACTTTATGTGTCGTCGTCCCGAGGGGCATGAGGACACTCCAATAATATGTGGTCCAAGGTTGCCCTAAGTTCACAGTGTGGGCATTTTTCTGACAACTGCCCTGGGTACATAAGACTCCAGAGGGCTGGGTTTGGAAATGTGTAAGTCTTAACCAGCGTGAGCTGATGGCTTCGTATCCAGTTAAGAACCTGCCTGCAGGAGGAGTCTACCTCGTTGAAAATGATAGTGCTGCGTAATTTCTCTGTATCCCACCCTGCGATCCCTGTCTGTCAAGACCACCTCACTCAGGTCCGCCCGGAAGGAAAAGCCTCGGGCCAACTCGTGCAGGGATGCATGTGCTGGCGTCCAGACTAGCGTAATTTTTTGGTCTATTACTTGGTGGCTTAGAACTGTACTCGTCAGGAGGGGGGGGGGGAATCCGACCCCTGCTGAAATCTAGTATGGCAACAATGGAGTCACTGATGATATACATTGCTTTTCTGCCAACACAAGCCAGTGCTACGGCAACTTCCTCTGCAGTCTCTGAGTTAGTTGACAGTATCATCATCATCATCAACCTGACTACGCCCACTGCGGGGCAAAGGCCTCTCCCATGTCTCTCCAATTAACCCTGTCCTTCGCCAGTTGCAGCCACCGCATTCCTGCAAATTTCTTAATCAAATCTGCCCACCTAACTTTCTGCCGTCCCCTGTTACGCTTGCCTTCTCTTGGAATCCACTCCGTTACCCTTAAGGATCAGCGGTTATCTTGCCTTCACATTACATTCCCTGCTCAAGCCCACTTCTTCCTCTTGATTTCAACTAGGATATCATTAACCCGCGTTTGTTCCCTCACCCACTCCGCCCTCTTCCGATCTCTTAACGTTACACCTATCATTTTTCTTTCCATGGTTTGCTGCTTTGTCCTTAACTTAAGCTGAACCCTCTTTGTTAGCCTCCACGTTTCTGCCCCATAGGTGAGTACCGGTAAGATACAGCTGTTGTATATTTTTCTCTTGAGGGATAATGGTAAACTGCCATTCATGATCTGAGAGAACCTGCCATATGCACTCCATCCCATTCTTATTCGTCTAGTTATTTCCCTCTCATGATCCGGATCAGCAGTCACTACCTGCCCTAAATAGACATATTCTGCTGTTCTGTTGCTAGACTGTTGAATATTGCTTTGGTTTTCTGCATGTTAATTTTTAGCCCCACTGTTCTGCTGTGCCTGTCTAATTCATTGATCATGCTTTGCAGTTCACGTCCTGAGTGACTTGGCAAGGCAATGTCATCAGCAAATTGCAGATTACTTAGGTATTCTCCATTAACTCTTATCCCCAACTGTTCCCATTTCAGGCCCCGGAATACTGCCTGTAAACAGGCAGTGAATAGCATAGGGAAGATTGTGTCTCCCTGCCGGACACCTTTCCTTATTGGGATTTTATTGCTGACTTTATGGAGAACTATGGTAGCTGTGCACTGAGCCCTATGACATCCCTATTAATGCCCGCTAATTCCTCCAACAGCAGTGCTAAACTAGCCTCACGGGATAAGGTTCTCGCGTTAAATGTTGCTAGGTTCAGTTTCGAATGGTGATCTGTCCAGAGCCAATGATTTTTAACACCCTCCGCTGCGTCACAGGTCTGACCGTCGCCCCATATAGAGGCACTTATTTTTAGGAGTTGGTTATTATTCACGACTGCGAGGGTAATTGTATTATTACCATGCTCCATGGCACCCACGTAGACCACGTCCTCGTCTTTGCAGGAGTTGAAGTATTTCTCACGCTCTTCTGTCCGTTTGGCCTGGCACAGAAAGAGTGATGAATAGAATCCATATTCCTGGGTAGTGGTGGTACGATATTGCTCTGAACTTCTTCGAGCTGTCGACTTTGGCGGTTGTGCTGTTGTCTTGACTCAGATGGAGTCTAGAATGGCCCTGCCGGTTGTGTTCAATTTGGGACGTTCTTACCGCTTGCATAATTTTTTCCAGGGTATTGTGCATGCCTAGCTCTAGGAGGCGGTGAGTGGATGTATGGAAGGCAGCCATAGAGCTTTACTTCATGCACTGCCTGATAATTCCATCTGTCTTTTCCTTTTCTGCCCCTTTGAGATGGAAGAAGTGGGCAGCACGTGAGATATGGCTAACTACGATGGCCTGTACTAGCTGAAAGAGATTGTGCGCCTTCATGCCATGCCTCCTGTTACCAATCCACTGAGTGACGCGTATCGTTTGTTGTGCACTGTCCTTCATCTTAGCTCAATGGCAATGCAGAACTCGAATGCAGTACTAGACAGCTGCCTTCATATATGGGAGGCCAAAGCTAGTATGGAAAAGCGATTAAAGAAACAAAAGTGGAATTGCAATCTCAGAAGACGCCTAAAATGCCATAACAAAGAGATCGAGGAATATCCATTTCAACTCTGCAATCACAACTGGGGAACAATATGCGACCATATGGAGGGCAACATCCCGCTCGCCAAAACATGGAGCCTCCTTCATCATCTCCTGAATCCAGATGGTAGAAAGTTAACACAGCGACAAAATTTACAGAAATTTGGTCGTAAATGTGAGGGTTCAAAACAGGAACTCCTCGATGCAATTCTTTGCCGATACATAGGATCCACCTCCACAACTTCCTGTGGGTGAAACTCGCTTGCATGGCAAAGGTGCGTACTATACATAAAAAAAATTGGCTGTAGTTTAGCTCTGGTCAAACCTGGAGTGACACGATAGCTACAGCTGGCCGAGTGGAACTCGCTGAGTCGAACTGCAAAGTCAGTCTTTCGCCGCTGCGTTTTGCTGGGCATTCGTTGTTTGGCTGAGCATTCTACTCCATCTTCATCCCTGGACGTGGATTCACAGTTACTGCATAACTTCCTTTCCTCAAATTCATTTTCTTCACTACGGCCCCTCTTTCTCTTTCTTCTTTCACTCCCACTTCCTCCCTCCCTATACAAACGGATGACGGGTGTCCACCGAGGTATGCAAGACAGTTACTGCGTATTTTCCTTTCCTCAAATAAAATTTTCAGTTTCTTTATTAAGGCCCCTCTTTGTTCTTTCCCTCCCACTTCCTCCCTTTCTGTAAGGTGCGGTGAGGGTGTCCACTGAGATGACAGAGAATTACTGCATCACTAATTAGTGAGCTACAGGATATGACTACGCTTAGGCTTTGCTGTGGTTAAGCAATGCAATGCTACTGATGATTTCCTTGGGTAATCTCTGACGTCGTCAAGTGGATTACGGGTGTCTACAGAGATATGTGAGACAGTTACTGTGTCATTTCCTTCCCTCAAATTCATTTCCTTCATCATTTCCTGTTACTTTTTTCACTCCCTCCCTTCCTCAACAAATGGAAGACAGGTGTCCACTGCAGGCATGGGCGTACGGCCGAGGTGTGACCACGCTCAACAAGGCAGAGTGGCTGGCGTAGTGAAGCTATCGCTTCAAAAGTATGAGGTGTGGAACGCATGCGGACAGTTGGGCCACCACAAAGATGTTTGCTCGGACCCTGACACCGTCAAGTGTCGAAGATGCGGAATGGAGAGTCTGGAATCGGGCCATACTTGGGAAGTGAAGTGTCAGCTCTGTGGCAAAAATCACCTCCTTGGTGACAATAAATGCAGGGAAATCTACAGGACTTCCTATCTCACCAAGAAACAGCAGTGGGAGCGAAAAATTGCCTAGCAACAGCAGCAGCAAATATCTGACGGAACTCCGGAAGGCAATTCGAGATGACGGGACTCCTGAGGCCGGTGTGGGGATTTCCGTGCTGAGAGCGGAGACTTTCGAACACGGAGCGGGGACTTGCCGCGATCAATGCAGACTACCAGTTGGGGCCGTCCAAGCTCCCGTGGCAGCGGGCGATCCGGTTCCGGAGCCAGGGCCAGCTTCAGGAACCCACTGAACCCGTGGGCACTGTTTCGGTAGCCGAGCCTCTCAGGCTAAAAATGAGAAGGTTAAGGGAATAGAAAATTTAAAGAAGGAAGTCGGTGAACTTAAGGAGGTCATTAAGGAAATCACTCAGGAGCTTCACCAACCTAGACTACAGGCAAATTCAGGGTCCCCCCCACCTCAGCAGGCATTCCTCTCAAAACGGGCAGCTCAACCTGCAACCCCCCCCCCCCCTCCAGGTTTAAAATGTGGTCAAACCATCCCCGGCACCGGAGACAGTAAAACAGTCAAGGAAAAGATGGTCATTGGGACTGTACCAATTAGCCCCCCGCCCTTCCCCCCGCAGAAATGGAGGGGTGGGGAGACGGATAAGCTGGTGGCATTAGAACGGACTAGATGCCAAGTTTCAGGCCAGATTCGAAAGAATCGAGATCAGCATGACCGAAATTATGGGTGTCCTAAAACAGGTCTTGTGGCGGGAGCAGTGCAGCACTAGACAAAGAAGAGTGAGGCAAGACACGATGCTGAGAGCTGGCATAAAGTGCTCATGTCAGCACCCAACAAGTTAAGAAGCCTGTGCACCAAAGTTAACAGCGAGCAAAGAAAAAAATCAATGCAAGAAAAGCACCGGTCATAACATGTGAATTGTGTGAAAAGCGTGGTTTATGAAATACCTTTGTCATGTGGACGCACCTATATTGGCCAAACAGAGCGCTGTTTGAATGAACCGCTTCAAGTACACAAAAGATCCCTAAAGGGCGCCATCAGCAGTGAATTAGCAAAACATTGCAGCGAGCATGAATGCGCTCCACAGCTTAGCAACACAATGGTCATCACGTCATATTTTTATCAACGGAACAGGGAGATTCAAGAAGCCTTGAACATCCGACAAAAGAGCAATGTTTGCGTCAGCATACCTTCCATAGTGCTTCATGACAGCAAAATTGGTTATCTGCGTGATTTGTTTTAATCTTTTACCCCGTGTACATCTTTTGTGTTTTTTATACTTCTGTCCTTTCCTTCTTGAATGAGCGAGATGTATATATTCGATGAACGTGCATTAAAAATCTGGTTGTTAGCGTCATATCCCGCCACTCTCTTCTTTGTCTCGTGGTGCACTGCTCCTGCCACAAGATCCTGCACCAACCAGCCCAACTTTTCACCTTGTCCTAAATCAGATTCAGGAACACCTTAAACACATGAACGCGGCCTCTGCTGCGGAGAGGCAGGCAATAGTTGAAAAAAAGATTTGACCAATCCCAGTATGGCCAGAACTTCAATAGCGAAAACTCGACCTTGTGGCAGTGGAACTGCCAAGGGTTCCCACGCATGCGAGCGCTCGTCCTACAGTAGCTCTAACAGGAAATTCAGAATCCTTTGGCCATAGCCCTGCAGGAAGCGGGCAAGGGCGTGGTTAAATTTTCATATCAAGCGTTTACTAGTGACTGCGGGGAAAAAATCCCGGGCTACTACATTCTTCAAAAGGAATGCAGCGGCAATTGCACACGAAATCAATTCTCCTGACGTTGAGACAGTTCTCATCGAAATTCGCACGGGTAGGAAAGAGGAGGCCTGTATTTTCCTGCTAAAGATTCACAGCACCCCCATCAGCACAAGGTTAGGTTCAGGGCCCTCGTTCGCAAAGCGATCAAGGTGGCAGGAACCAATCCCCTGCTAACTGCAGGGGACTTTAATGCGGACCACCAACTGTGGGGATACAATACGCATGACCCAAAGGGAAGGCAGCTGTGGGAAGACTTTCGCGAACTGGGCCTCACCCTGCAAACAGACCTGGGCTGTCCGACCAGGGTGAGCAACAGCGTGAGCATCGGCACTACCCCAGACCTAACCTTCACGAAAAGCGCAGAGGAGGAGGAGGAGGAGGAAAGGCTGGCAGGTTAAATGCCCAGTAACCGATATAACCTCACATCGACATCAGCAGGATATTTACGCTGGACATTAGACACCTCCACCAGACCTCCAGTTTAGTACCGTTTACCAAAAATCCACGTACCTACAACACCAAAATTCGTGTCCAGTCCAAGGTATAGTACCTTGTGCAGACATCTAGCTCGATATTTACCAGATATTTGTGCATAGTGTAAGCATGCCCAGTCTACGTAGTCTAGACATCTATATAAAGAGTATATGACTACATATAGACCAATAATTTCTCTTAAATACTGCAGCTGTAATAACTGAAAAATTCTGCATTACAAAAATTGTTGATGTCCTCATCCTACTATTCTTTGAGTCATCTCTTGCCTAGAGGCTTCCATGCCACTATAGCATGCTACGATAATGCTAACATAATGCAAAGAGCATTATGTTGCAAAAGCATTCTGTTCACAATGCCAGCGGACTGTCACGGGAAAAAATGCTCAAGGGACAGAGGAATGAAGACCTTATATTTTTGTAATGCAGCACATAAATCATGGGTGCTTGCAACCCATGCTTTGCACAATTATGCACGCTTTACGAAAAAAAAAATTAACTGTGGTTTATCTCCGGTTAAACCTGGAGTGACACGATAGCTACACCTGGCCAAGTGGAACTCGCTGAGTCGAACTGCAAAGTCAGTCTTTTGCCGCTGCATTTTGCTGGGCATTCCTACTTCATCTTCATCCCTGGACGTGGATTCACAGTTACTGCACAATTTCCTTTCCTCAAATTCATTTTCTTCATTACGGCCCTTCTTTCTTCTTTCACTCCCACTTCCTCCCTTCCTCTACAAAGGGATGACGGGTGTCCACTGCAGCCACGGGCATACAGCCGGGGTGCGACCACGCTCGACGAGGCAAAGTGGCTGGCGTAGTGAAGCTATCGCTTCAAAACACAATTGCATTTTTTCCTTGACCCATGCCGGCTTTATTTCAACTACGATGTTATTAACTTAAGTTAAAAACATCCTAGTCGAAATAACAAACAGGCATGTGCAGTGCAAGTAACGTGAAGGCAGCTAACCGATTGTCATTAAGGGTAATGGGCTGGATTTAGAGAGATAGCAAGCACAGCCGAAAGGATCAGGTCAGGTGGGCAGGTGAGGTTTGGAGGTTTGCTGGGATAGGGAGGCTGCCGCTGGCACAGGACAGGGTCAAGTGGGGAAATTTTTGGCCAGCAATGGACATTGGCTGGCGATTTTTGGACATTGGCTGGTGGTTTACTCTCAAGAAAGATGAGGTCACACATTCATCTGCACAAATGCCAAAGCTTTCCTCAGTTCAACTTACCAGTAGTTAGTTATCATTGCTAGCACGACTACCAGTTTTAGCATATTTTTGAAAAAAATTTATTCCAAAAAATTGAATTGAACCAATTTTTGTACTTTAAATAGTTGGATATGTTGAATAAAACACGCTTAATCGAAAAAAATGGTTATCATAATCCTGGCTGCTGATTTATAAAAAAATTTTTAGTGTGGCCTTGCACCTTAAGCTGAGATAGCTTGTTTGTTGTGTTGTGTTGGGTTTATTGGCGCATAAGCAGCTAAGGCTATCATGCGCCAAGAACAAGGTATGGAAAAAATATGCTTGAGCAGAGTTTGAAAACAAAGTGTATAAAAACGTTGGTGTAAAGGGCCTAAAAGTTATTTTTACTAACTAGCTGATAAAAGACAAGAATTTTAAAAATGTCTGATAGAGAAACTTTTAAAGGTTGGGTTACCTCCGCAGACATCCTTGGCTCGGCAAGGATTTCGAGGCTCCCAACAACTCAGAAAAAGACCTCAGCCTCCTTCTCATGATTGAGAAAGTGGCTGAGGTGTATAACTGTATGCAGTGAAGAACGGGGTGAGTAAATTAGAGTTGATGAAGAATACTGGCTTCCCTTAAAAAGCTAAAAACACAGGGTATACTGACAAGTGCATCTTCGCCTAAAATCAATGCTGGATGAAAAGGAATGTGTTCTTTGTAAAAGGCAGTAAAATGTTTTTTCCTTAGTGATTCAAGTTCTGTACATGAGAATAATATGTGGTTTATTGTTAGATCATCTCCGCACTTTTCACAAACAGGTTTGTCTTCTTTTGTAAGTAGGAAGTTGTGTGTGAGATGTGTGTGTCCAATACAGAGGCGGCATAAAATAACTTCGATGAAACGTTCTTGGTGGGAGCATGACTTCCATTCTTCTATAAATGGTTTTACTAAGTGGAGCTTATCATTACCTTCAATATTCCATTCAGACTGCCATTTATCTCTGAGCTTAAACTGTACTAACTTCATGCCATCTTTGTAGGGAATGTTCACTTTCTTTATTTCTTTGTTCCGAGCTTTTCCAGCATATTCATCTGCTTTCTCATTGCCAGCGATTCCAATGTGGCTGGGAACCCAGCAAAATTTTGTCTTGTCCCTGTATTGTGGCGCTCTTTATGTTATGTATGATATCCCCGATTAGTGGCATCACTGCATTGCTATGGTGAAGTGAGGTTAGTATGCTCAGAGAATCAGTGTAAATGATACTGTTCTGAATGTTCTCATTTATTATTTTTTCTAGAGCCACCAAGACTGCGTAACACTCGGCGGTAAAAATGGATGTACACTCAGGTAGCCGTACTATTTTTTCCCAATTATTCTGAACTACAGCACTTCCCACGTAGTGCGGCGATTTTGATCCATCGGTATAAAATGCTTCGTATTCTCCGTATTTTTCGTTGAGTGCTAAATATTCTTGTAATATCTGTTCATGTGGTGTATGTTTTTTCCGAAATTGTGTTAATGTGAAGTCGCACACAGATGGTAGGCAGTACCAAGGCGGGAGTGGATCAGGTTTGCGGGCAATATTAGGTAATATGTTCATTATGTCTAGTTCTTGGCATTTCTCTTCAAAGCGGAGAAGAAGTGGTCTGATTGCTAGAGGTTTGTTGGTAAATAGTGTTCGGGATGGGCACTTTGTAACGAGTGGGTAACAGATGTGTTTAGGCTGGGAACGGATCTTTAAAATGTAAGAGCATGTAAGCATTGTTCGTCTGTCTGCAAGTGGTGGTTCATTGGTTTCCACGTAAAGGCTTTTTATGGGTGATGTCCTGTAAGCACCAGTTGAAAGACGCAAACCCATATTGTGCACAGGGTCCAGTCGCTTCAAGTACGACGGCCGTGCTGATCCATACACTATGCAGCCATAATCTAAAACGGAACGTACTACAGAGCGATAAATCTGTAGAAGGCATACCCGATCAGAACTCCAGTGTTTGCGTGAAAGGAATTTAAGAATGTTCAGTGATAGCGAAGCTTTCTTCTTTAGTGCGTTTATGTGAGGAAGGAAAGTAAGCTTTTTATTAAAGGTGATGCCTAGAAATTTGTGTTCCTTTTTTAAAGGCAGTTTGGTTTGGTTTAGGTGTAATGTGGGATCTGTGTGCAAGCCTCGTTTGAGTGAAAAAAGTAAGGCTACTGTTTTCTGTGGTGAGAACTGGAAACCATTCTTGTCTGCCCATGTTGCCAGTTTGTTGATTGTAAGTTGTACTTGTCTTTCACATGTAGATATATTGGAAGATGTGCACGCTATCTGAAGATCGTCAACATAGACTGAATATGTTATGGACCTTGGTATTATTTTCTTAAGAGAATTCATTTTTACAATAAAAAGGGTTGTGCTTAAAATACACCCTTGAGGCACTCCATTTTCCTGAATAAAATCCCTTGAAAGGGTTGAGCCTAGACGGGCATTAAATGAACGGTTAGTCAAAAAGTCTTTAATTGAGTTCAGTATTCTGCCACGGATGCCAAGCTCATCTAAGTCCTGGAGAATCCCGAACCTCCAGGTAGTATCATATGCTTTTTCTAAATCAAAAAAGACGCTAAGACAGTGTTGCTTGTGTATAAAAGCTTCTCTGACAGTATTTTCAAGGCGGACTAGGTGGTCTGTAGTGCAGCATCCCTTTTTAAATCCACACTGATGGATATCAAGAAGTTCACAAGATTGAAGAACAAAGGTTAGTCTTATATTTAGGACACTTTCGAAGGATTTGGCGAGGCAACTGGTCAGGGCTATGGGTCTATAACTGCTAGGAGAGGTTGGGGGTTTACTAGGTTTAAGAAGCGGTACAATAATAGCTTTCTTCCAGGCTTCCGGTATTTTCCCAGATATGAAAATTGTGTTGAAGAATCTTAAAAGTGCGTCCACGGCTGGCTCGGAAAGATGTGCAAGCATTTCATAATGTATTTCGTCGGGTCCTGGAGCAGTTTTTTTGCCGGCAGATAGTACTTTATTGATTTCTTGGAGGGTAATTAGACTATTGTATTCTTCATGTGAAAGAAAAAGTGTTCGTGACTGCGAATCGCTTTCTTGCTTCTCGAAATGATATATTTTCCTTTGTTTTTATGGTGATTATTTCTTTCTCTTTCTTCCAGGACGGATATGCCCTGGAGTACGCAGCATGGTTTCCTTCACAGTTAGCGCAGCGTAGAGCTGCGTCACATTCCTCAGAATGGTGGTCTTTTGATGCACATTTCGCGCAAGTTTTGCGGCCGCGGCAACTCTGTGAGCCGTGGCCAAACCTCTGACAGTTAAAGCATCTTCGGGGGTTAGGGATATAGTGTCTAACATTTACTTTGAGGTATCCAACGTCGATGGTTTCTGGCAATGTGCATGTGTTGAAAGTCAGGATCAGGTGTTTGGTATCTATTTCGTTGTTGTCCTTGTGGATTTTGATTCGGTACACATCAATGACATTTTGATCGGAAAGGCCTTCCAGCATTTCTTTCTCTGTAAGATGTAGAAAATCATTTTCTGAGATGACGCCACGGACAGTGTTGAGGGATCGGTGTGCTCTGATGGAGACAGGTGTCTCCCCCTTACACACTATGTTTGCGAGTTTGGAAGTTTGAACATTATCTCGGAGTTCCAGCAATAGATCGCCGCTGGCCATTTTTGATACTTTGTAGCCGGGGCCCAAAGCCTCTGTTAAGCATTTCGATACGATGAAGGGGGATAGAATTCTGGCCTGTTTATCTTGCACTTCACTGTGGACGACATGGAATTTGGCGAATGTTGGTTTCTTTTTGGAAAAAAAGTACTCTGCTTCGTTCCGCCCTCTCTTGAGAGAGCGATCAGGTTTCGAAAGGTGGGGAGCCATAAAAATTTAAGGTTTTTCGGTCATGGTGCCAGCCACCCACCATGGAGCCCAACAAGGGGACGCGACAGGAACTTGAAAGAAAGTCCTGCCCACGCCAGCTGTACACCTTAACTATAACCTAATATGACTCAACTCAGGGTAGTTGGTCACACACGGTTAACCCTCGCCGCCAGGAAAAAGAGGAACAAACGAAGAAGAGAGGAGGATACAGGAAAGTTGTAAGAAAGGAAATAGGAAAGTGAAAGATAGAGGGGCGGACAGGAAAAGGCGACTGCTGATTTCCTCCGGTTGGGTCAGGCCGGAGGTGCCGTCTACAGGAAGCTGGGGCCAAAGTGGTGTGTTGCTTCCGCCGAGGGGCCTTAAGGGTCCAAACGCCCGGCATTGGCTCAACCACCAGGATCCCCTTTTCCCCGGACACGGCGATGCCACGCACGGCTAAGCGCGGATGCTCGGGTCCGTGGTGATGCATTGTTCACCATCATCCCCCTGTGGGGATGTCCCTGCGGATGTTCGGGTTAACCCCGTGGTGTCGCCACTCACCAACGTCTGCATGCTGCAGACGCCTCCCTGCGGGGATGAGATAGCTTGATTTAAAAAGTAAGAATAGTAACGAAATAACATTGCGAATCCTGACCAAAGTGACTGGCATTTTAAACCACCTGCGTCCAGTTGAGTCAGAATTCTGATGGGTGTGCATTTGCCTTTACTACTTCCAATATTTTTTCTTCTATTTAGGCATGGTAATGTTTCCATGAAGCAAGCACGAACACACATGCAAAAATACAGGCAGTGCTGGTCATGCCACCTATTTGCAGTCAACAGCAATTTCCAACTTTAAATGCAGTAAGGCAACACGAAATATCGAATGATTGAAAAATATGGAATTCTTAAATCATATCTCACATTCCCAGGATGTCGCATGTAATATCCACAAGGAGTCTAGGTTAAGGCATATATAATGTCGTGGGTATGTCTCCAGATTTTCCCCGAAAAAAGATTGGTGAATAAGACATCACAGAGATTATGCCTCGGTACATTGACGTTTAGACTTAATCCCGACATCTCTTGGAGGTTTGTGGCTTGCTGGGCTGTAGATCAAACCAGTTTGCGTGGAAGAGATTAGCTGGAGAAACGCCGAGCTCAACTTTGAGAGTGATCAGTAGGTCCTCACATTAACCCTTATAAGGGCAGTCAAACTAAGACACGTTAAAGAACCCCAGGTAATCGAAATTTCCGGAGCCCTTCACTACGTCTCTCATAGCCTGAGTCGCTTTGGGACGTTAAACCCTATAAACCAAACCAATCAAGTAAAGACACGAAAAGAAACCCAGTGTAACTGAATGGGATAAATTCGGGCAAATCGGGGAAACCTCCGCTGTAGGGGGAAATGTTCAGAATATTGACCAATGGGCAGGGGCCCTCATGCACCATGTTAGACCCACTACCACAACCTAGGTACTGGAGGATGACGCGCCAGCGACCGCCGATAGCAAACTCCTGCGCATGTGAGAAGCTAAACGGGGCATGCAAAAGCTTCTACGCACGCAGAGATGGAGCTGAAATTTGAGGTGAAGAATAGCGAGGCATGATAAGGAAATTGAGGATTGTGCAATTAAACTTTCCAAATAAAACTGGTGCAGTAGGTGTGATGAAATGGAAGAGAACATGAGCCTTTCAAAGACGGGCATGCTACGACACCCCTTGGACCTCGACAATGCAAAAACACAATCAGGCACTAGACTGGCAAAGGCCAGGCACGCGTTCGAGGGACGGATGTGGAGCTCGTGGCAAAATTAGTGGACACCTACACTGGCTACACGAGAACGCTCCCCCTCCCGCAGTAGGAGGGCCTTCTGAACGAGACTCTCGATGTGCCCATCACGGAGGCTGAGGTCAGGGCTGAAATTCTGAGTTTAATCTGAGTTTAAAGACGTAATCGGCCTGCGGCACTGACGGGGTTTCGAACAAAACATTCAGTAATCTGGACTACACGTATATAATGGCGCTCACCAAATACATGCAGGAGGTGTGGATTAGCCACCGTCTCCCTCAGCAATAGAAAACTACTAACGTGGTGCTAATCCCTATACCGGCCAACCCTCCCAAATTGGGCCACCTCAGACCCATTTCCCTAACTTCGTGCATAGGAAAGCTTATGGAACGCGCGATGCAGGCCAGACTGACGCGCTACGTGCAGCAGAAAGACCTCTGGCTGCACGAGATGGTAGGGTTCCGGCCGGGCTTATGCATGCAAGGCCTGATGCTTCCTTTACAACACAACAGTATAAATTCAAGATCCAAACACGCGAAGGCAATTCTAGATTTAGATCTAACCAAAGCCTTCAACAATTTTAAGCATGCGGCGATCCTTGTGGGGCTTCAGGAGATATAGGGGTCGGCAAGACGACATATAATTACCTCAAGTATTTCCTATCAAACAGCACGTCAAAACTAAAATTTTAGGACCTAGAATCCAACACTGTCCACCTGCAGGAAGTAAGGGCATGCTGCAGGGCTCGGTACTCTCTTCCTATTTAACGTCTTGATGAGGGGCCTTCCCGCCGCCCTCAGGGACATAGAAGGCCTAAAGTTTAGCATGTACGTGGATCACATTCACATTTGAATGAACAGTGGCAGTGACGGCAGGATACAAGAGCGCCTTCAAGCAGCAGCAGACACTGCAGTGTCCCACATGGCCAAAAGGGGCCTTGCGTGTTCCCCGCAAAGATCCACTCTTCATATACAATCCGAAAGCACTCCGGTGCATGTGCGACTAAAATTTCGAAATTAAGTTTGAGGGCAAAACCGTGCCGAAAGTCAAGCAAATCAGGATCCTTGGACTCTTTATCTAAGAAGATGGGTATAACGAAGGAACTATCAAGAAGCTCAGCAACTACGCTGTGCAAGTAACGGGTATCTTCAGGAGGGTCACGCTCAGGGGCAGATGCCTCAAAGGATGTAGCCTCCTGAAATTGATGCAGGCATATATCACCAGCACAATGTGCTACGCCACGTCGTTCCTCGATATTAGGGTGAACGAGAAAGATAGCATCAATGCACTTATTAGTTGTTGCATCAAGAGGGCGCTGGGCTTACCTATCTCCATCTCTACAGACCGCCTGTTGGAAAAGGGGGGTGCATAATAGTTGGACTGAACTCGCCGAGGCGGTGCAAATCGCCCAGCTCGAAAGAGTGAGTACAATGAGTACAGGCTGGACCATTCTGGAGTGGGTCAGCCAAAAAATCGATAGGGGTATATGCGACAAGGTCGCCCAACCGCCACAGTGTCGCGAGAATATCGTAGTTCCCCCCTCCCCTGTAACATACACCCAGAACACCATGAGCAAAAGCGGGACAAGAGGCCAGACGCAGTGGCTAAAAAGGCCGGGAAATTTAGGGTAGGAGAGGTAGCTTACGTAGATGCAGCAAGTGCCAGATCGGGGGCAGCAGTCGCCTCGGTTGTCGACGGCCAAGGTGCACCAATAGCTGCCGCCTGCATTAAGAGTAGAAAGGTAGATACGGCTGAGGAGGTTGCAATAGAGCTCGCTTGCTCCAGAACCAAGTCTAGTTTGGTTCTTAGCGGCAGCAAAACTGCAATCTAGAAGATCAGAAAGGGCAGGGCTTCATCGGAAACAGCTCGCATCCTGTCCACTGCCAAAATCGATCGCCAGATCACCATGATTTGGGTCCAAGCACACACATTTGTTCCCGGTAAGGAGGCGGCCCAAGCGTAAGCCCGAGATCTCTACTTCCGGGTAACCGGCCGACCGACTGCCAGGGGATCGACGAATGCAAGGACGAAGGAAAACTTTTGCAAATATACGCGGAAATCGTCGAGAACTATAGGTTAGGAAGACGTCTGGTGCCAGCACCGGATTCAAGCTTAAGGCCATTCTACGATCGTTTTTTGGGCAGATCCGCCAGCGAGTGGACTGCTTTCTTTCAGCCTCCGCCCAGGCGTGAGGCGGAATAGTGTTGTACAACCACTTTGCTGCTGGCGGACAAGACGGATGGTTCGAATGTTCTGATTGGCGATCCCGGCAGTGCCGCCCATCTAATCGCGTACGGCGGTACAGGCATGTGTTTGTAGCGAAACACGCAGATATCTTGCGGTAGGAATTGTCCGTATTGATTGCGGCGTATTCAAGACAATATCCCTTGCGTCAACATTTCTTTTGCTGCTTTTGATTTTCGTCGAAGGTAGAATGGTGGTCAGCTGTGATTCGGGCTGGGACGGCACGGATCTCGGTTCGTCGAAGGTAGAATGGTGGTCAGCTGTGATTCGGGCTGGGACGGCACGGATCTCGGTTCTGACGACCCTGATGGCCGTGAACCAATTCACGACAAAACTTTGCAAGATCGAAGGCGAGTCTGCTCATCTGAAGCAATGTCGTCGAATAGGATACATGTTTGGACCATTTCTACCCAAGAGACTAAAAAACGCGTCACATTGCAATCGAGCACTCCTCCTCGTTCGACGCTGCGTTCTTACAAAGGCCCGTGATTCCTGCCCCAAAATAACAGAATGCGGCCTGCTCTGAAAGTTACGCTGCCCCGACGATTTCACAGCGATGACGTGATTCTTACTGCGAATTCTCGATCGGGCCAAGCTGCAGTACAGGCTGCTAACAACCGTCCGTAATTACAATCGGTATAATCACATTTTTTTGAATAGTTAAGATTACATACTTAAAATTTTTAGTCAGTTATCAAAATAGCACACTGCAGTGTTTTTGCATTGCTGACAGAGAAAAAAAAATAATTGCACTTGCAGCCTTTCCCAAGCATTTTTCACAGTCACTGTAATATGTAAACGGCCTTCTCCTTGGCTCCCTATACTGTTACAGCAAGACATTCTTACCTATTCAATATTTACGTTGTGTGTGTGTGTGTCTGAATTGTGCATGCATTTAACATTCACAATTTAGCCCAACACTGCTGTCAAACACAAATGCTAATGAACATGAGAAATTATGTTTCCAGCTAATTGCAACAGGTAAAATCAGTTGTAATTAAAGCAGTTCCACATTTCACAGAACAGTGACACTGCAACAATAGTGATTGATTTTTGTCATGTGTTTCAGGCCATTATTAAAAGTGTATGGCTTTGTTCTGCACAGTGACAGCGGGCCATCAAGTTGTGGTTTAGCATTCCTTCCTGAGCTCATATTGCAGTTGCACAAGACAGAATGCAGTGCTGAAAACAAGTATGGAAAGTTCTGCTGAAGGCCATGTCATTGTTTCTATGTACAAAACAAGCTGGCATATACTCTGTGCAACTCCAAAGCATTCTCAAATGTCGCTGTGAATGCAAAACAAAGTTGGTGCCTTCGTATTGCATAGAAGTCTGTGCATGACATTCTCATTAATATAAATATAATGAGATGTCAGAGCCAGTAAACTGGATTACAGGTAGAGTAAATGCAAGAACCAATTTGGAGGGTTTACATTGCCACGGCTCCCGGCTTAGGCTGAGAAAGAATACTTGTATAGTGAGGGAAACAAGGTATGATGGCCATATCTCGTTGTCCCGAACAAACACTAACAACTCAAGCAGAATTTGTAGAATTGGATTTCCATTAAGGAAGCTATGATGTTGTGCAATAAAATGAAATTACAAATAGGCTCTTTAATTATGTGACAGGTATATATGCATATGTTCTCTGATACAGCCTTAAAGCAATGTCTAAAGTTATTTTCACAGATCAGTAAAATGTAGAATGGCTGAATGTAATGATGACCATTTCCCAAGGCACCAAGCAAAAGTGAGCATTGCTAACTGTTAACTGATGTTCATACCACTTAACATATGCTGAATTTTAGAGTGTATTAGTTGCTGACTATCAACATGTTCAGCAAAATATACCTATATCATTGCCTGTCTTCTTTCAAAGAAAGAAATTAACTGAGGAACTGACAGGCAACAGAAATTTGAAAAAGACCAATATGAAGTTAGGCCGAAGAAAAACAGAAAAGCAGTGATGGCTTGTCGTTTCTGGCATCTCTATACTGCAACTTGAAGTTGACGGCTTTTGTGTTTAAGATGAACCAACAGTCCTGTTAACACTATCCTGAATATATAAAAGTCACATGCATAAGTATGCATTAGCAGCATTCTCACTAAGCCATGTTATGAAGTCGATGTCTTGCTTAGCTGAAGAGACAATAAGAGAGAAGCAATAAGGGAAGTCTGACACAGATAGGCACAGTAATGCATGCTTAGGTTTTCAGTGCATGAGTTTAGCTGGCTAGACCTAGCTTGTGCAGTGTGCAAGTTAGCCTAAATGGAACTGTTTATTTATTTATTTATTCAACATACCCCTAAAGGCCCTCATTCGAGGGTATTACATAGGGGGGGTCACATGTAACAGGAACATTATGAACAAGCAAATGAACAATAAATAGGCTAAATATAACATGGGAAAATAATTAAGCAGCAGAGGATAAAGAAACAGGCTAATAGAAAGCAATATAATAATAGGTTTGAGAAAACAATAAGGCATAACAGAAATGAACGTACACAGTGTGTACGTATTGCCCATAAATCACATACATTTCAATCAGCAGTATATTTCAGATGCCAACGTCGCTGCGGATGAGATCGAGAAATGTGGAGGCGTTAGATTCAGTGGCTATGTGTGCTGGTAGATCGTTCCACTCTATGATAGTGCGTGGTATGAATGACTTCGCAAATGCAGATGAACGACACGCGATGCGCTTAACTTTGTGCGGATGGTCGAGCCGTGGAAAGAAGGCTGATGAGTATAGGAAAAAATCGTGGTGGAGCGATGGATGGTGATACAGTTTATGGAAAAGAGCTAGTCGTGATAATTTGCGGCGGACAGACAAGTCTTCTAATTCGGCACGATGTTTTAGGGCAGTGACACTGGTAGTATGTGAGTAGTCTGAAAAAATAAAACGCGCAGCATGGTTCTGCAAGGACTCAATGTTTGCTATGAGATAGGCTTGTTCAGGATCCCAGATGGCTGATGCATATTCAATCTTCGGACGAATGAGTGTGAGGTACGCAAGTTTCTTCAGGTGGGGGGGAGCTTGTCTGAAATTGTGCTTTAGTAGGCCGATTGAGCGGTTGGCGGAGTAATATTAATGTGGTTATGCCATGTTAAGTGAGATTGCAGATGAACTCCAAGGTACTTATAGGTAGTAGCAAGTTCGACAGAGTTATTTAGAAAATAAGTTGTGGGAATGTGAGCGCTGCGAGTGAAAGACAAAAACTTAGTTTTGGAAGTATTAAGTGGCATAAGCCAAGCCGTGCACCATGCGGTTACTACATCAAGGTCAGTTTGCAAACATTGTTGGTCAGTGATAGATGAAATATTTCGGTATATTACGCAGTCATCGGCAAAGAACCTAATTTGAGAAGTCACAGAGTTGGGTAGAATAGATCATTAATATATATTAAAAAAAGGAGTGGGCCAAGGATGCTCCCCTGTGGTACCCCAGAAGTGACTTTAGAGTGAGTGGAGTTGTAGGTATTAATGGAGGTGAACTGAAGTCCAGCACTGAGGAAGTCCGCAATCCAAGTAACAACAGTAGGGTGAATATTCAACTGAGTTAGTTTGAGTATAAGCCTATGATGAGGAACACGGTCGAAAGCTTTTGAAAAATCGAGAAAAACGGCATCAATTTGTTCGCCAGCATCAATGGATGAATGCAAATCATGAACGAATCTGGCGAGTTGTGTGTCACAAGAGAAGCCCTTGCGAAAACCGTGCTGGTATTTTAAAATTATGTTGTTGTTTTCCAGGTACTTAAACATTTGACTATGAATGACGTGTTTGAGAAGTTTGCAGAAAGTATTCGTTAGTGAGATAGGGCTATTATTAAGCGGAGAAGAACGATCACCGGTTTTGAAGATCGGTATTACTTTGGCAACACGCCAGTCATGAGGTATGAGACCAGAAGACAATGATTGAGAGAACAGGGCAGTTATTATTGAACAAATGGAGTGCGATATGCTTTTAAGTATTTTATGATTGAAGCCATGTTGGTCAGAACTGGTAGAAATCTTAAGATTATTTAGTAGGCATAATATACCAGTTTGACTAACTAATATTTCGGACATTGATATGTTAGGAAAATTAATTAAGCAAGGTGCTAACGAGGCATCTTCATTAGTGAATACGGAAGAGAACGCGTCGTTAAATAGCTGAACACAGTGGGCTTCAGGAACTGGAATCCCATCATTATCAGTAAGAATTATATCGGGATTGTTAATTGGGTTTATCACTTTCCAGAATCGGTGAGGGTTATTCGCTAACATTGATGATAAGTCCTTAAAGAAAAAGTGCCCCCTGGTTGACTTGAGAGACATTTGGTAAAGCTTGTCGCGTTCCATATGTTTTTTCCATGCCCTCGAAAGATGGTTCTTATCTGCTTGCCTGCAAAGGCGCTTCTTTTTATTATTTAGTCAACGAAGCTGTTGGTTGAACCAAGGTGCACATTTATTCTCTTTGATTGTAACTACAGGGATGAAGTTATTGATAAGGTCAGTGAGGGTATCTTTGAAAAGTGTCCAATTTTCTTCAACAGAGCGAGATAAGAAATCATCCAGAAACTCCAGAGGAAAAAGATGCAGTTTGTTATTAATAGTCACATAGTCGCCTTTATTGTAGCATCGGATTTGTTTTGTTCTTAGGTTCTTTTTGTTGGAAGAGCAAGATAGATTGCCAGTTATAATGGCATGGTCAGAAAGCCCATTCAGGTGATTGAAGTCGGAGCAGATGTCGGGATCGGATGACAACACAAGATCCAAAATGTCAGCATTACTAGTAGAGGATCACGTAGGCAGATGAACGAGCTGCGTTAAAGAAAAATTAAGACAGGAGTGGAGAAAAGCATGAGCTTCAGTGTTACTGGGAGGGACGGCTAATAAGTTCAAGTTAATGGTTGGAAAGTTAAAGTCGCCGAGGATGATCAACTTACTGTTGGGAAAACACGTACACTCCTCACTCAGAATTTGAGAAAATTCTTGCAAAAAACCAGCCACTAGGTCAGGGGGATGATAAAAAACACCAATTATAATGTTAGTTGTCCCGCACCGCACTGACACTAAAACGCACTTGAGAAATGAAGTAACAGTGACTGGAACAACAATAAATTCTTTTCTGATAGCGAGAAGGACGCCGCCTCCCCTACGAGAGTTCCTATGGCCCCTAAAAAAATTAAAGAATGACCCCTGTACTAAAATGCAGTCATCATGAACGGTATCATTAAGGCACGTTTTGGTAAGGGCTACCAGTGATGCAGAGCATGAATCAATGAGTGATGACAGCGCAACGCTCTTCGGCAAAACACTTCGGATGTTAGTGTACAAAAAGCACAGTGTTCACACGTGCAGGTGGACGTTGGCTTGAAGAATGTAGTGAACTGCCGAGCGATTGACTACGTGAGCAATGTCATTCCGCACTGCATCATGAGACGCACACAGCATGATTAGCATCAGTGTCCCATTCATACATGTCATCACTGATAAAAAGCTTGTTGAAAACCAGACGCATACGGTCGCCTTCTTTTTTAACCGTTTTACAAAACTGCAGTAGCTTGCGACGTTTGACACGGACGGCCTCGGAATAGTCCTGCGAAATGCTGAACCTTTTCCCTTTTAGCTTGAAGCCCATACTTATGACTGCCTCTACATCCTTGTCGTTATAAAATTTAGCAATTATAGGATGACATTTGTCAGTTGAAAAGCGACCCAGCCGATGAGCTCTAGCGATGGAAGAGGCAGTGACACCAAGCGTCTCGGCACAAAAGTCGCTAACGAGACGTTCCGAGGCTTCCCAGCTTTCACTCATCAGAATCCTCGATTCCAAAGAAAAGTATGTTTGACCTACGAGAGCGGTTTTCAAGGTCGTCAATTTTGTCCTGCATTTTACAAATTCCTTGATCAACATTCCTGGTGGCAGGGACATTTGACGACGATTCGACCTTTGACTCAAGCTCCTGGACACGCTTGCTTAGGGCTTCCATCTCGGTTTTAAGTGCAATATGAATACTCAGAACTTTGTTAACAGATTCGAGAATGTTTGCATGACCAGCGTCTATACGCGTAACTACCTCCGCCAGATAGTCAAGCTTGTCTTTTCTGAGCTTTGGTCATAGGTCCGGGGTTAGCTTCGATATTGCCGCCAAGTAGCAAGAGACGCCGAAGGTACCCAAGTACAGCACGGAAGCGCTTGAAACAATGGGGGGGCCACGACACCGCTACAAGACAAACGTCGCCGTCCCGATAACACTGAGCACCATTGTAACTAACCTGGAAGTACATGACGGTTGAGCGTTGTGCCACGAATACAGTGCCGTGACCCGAAGGGGCGTTGAAGTGAGCGCGCTTATAGGGGGGCTGGAAAGGGCGAGCCGATGCTGTCTCCAGTGGCCAGCCGAAAGCGAGCGGTTTGGCCAGACTTGGCGGGAGCCGTGGCGGCGGGCTTGATGGGAGGCTGTAGTTCGCTGATAGTTGGTGCAGAAAGGCAGCCGGTTCATCGGGAGGTGGCTCGGCAAAACAGAAAGGGTCAGCAGGCGACAGGCCACCCAGGACGGTGAACAGCAAAACCTGGAAGTACATGACGGTTGAGCGTTGTGCCACGAGGACAGTGCCATGACCCCTCCTGACCCCTATACCATCCGACAAAACTATTGTGTAAATCTGCCCCTATATTACTTGAAAAAGATTGTGAGGAAAGTTCTTACGCATAAGATAGCATTGTATTGGTTTGCTGAGCTGAGCAAGTGGCTGAGCACTTCCTTAGAACAATTTATTTTAACATTTATTATAACTAAACAGTACTAAAGGAGAACACTTGAGTTGTGAGCTAACACGATACGTCAAGTAGGAACTTGATGAGTTTGTAATTTACTATTAAGTAATTAACCACTGACATCCAAGTAAAGTCATACCATTACAAAAGAAAGCTTTGTCGGTTTTCTTTGTAGCCTTATGTCTTCGCTCGAGTTGATGCTATTGAGTAATTACTCCCTTATCACAAATCTTCACCTTAGGGGATTTACCTAATTCAGTGGATGAACATCATCACTTACTGCATGGATTTCTGCAGTGACTAGCTCAAAGGACAAGAGGTTAGTAAGCCCTGTGAGTTGGAAGGCCATTCCAAGCCCTTTGTGGCAAAAACAAAAACTTGAAATGCAGTGGCCTGAGCTAACTGAGGCACAACACTGCTTGTGCAACTAGTGCAGAAGGAACCATGAGTGTCACGATATGGTGGGCGGCTTGATGTTTGATTGGCGCCGAAATTATAATTAATCGGGCCAACCTGCCCACCACTGCACTCTCCGTAAATTCGGAGGGGGAGGAGCGACAAACCTCTCCACCCCGCGTGCGGAAGATGAGGTTAGACTGCTGACCGGCGATAGGGGCCACGCCTGATTAGCGGTTGACCGGAGGCATGAGGCGTATAGGCAAGTTTCCTCAGCAACCCTTTTACTTGGGTAAGAACAAGAACAAACGGCTACAAAACAAACCAAGCAATATTGCGAAAATACACAGGCGCGACGCGAATAAACACAGGATCAGAACACAAGCAACTATTGACAATAAGAACTATACAACAAAGTTACACGATTAAAGCAATATACAAAAGAATAGGACGAGAACAGCGACAGAACAAAGAAAAGAGCAAAGCGAGTGGCGAGAATCGGTGACTTAGCTGCGTAGTGGAAATAAGGTCCGGTCGCAGGGAGCGTCGGGCTGCGGAAGCGCGCGGTGCTGATGGGGGGGGGGGGGGGGGGGGGGTGCGGATACGGGCGAACTTGGGCCCCGGGTTACGCGTCTTCCACGCGTCTTTCGGGGCCGCCGTCGCCGCGCTCTACGCGTCAGACACCGCCTAGGCTCGCTTGCCGAGCACTTCCCTGGCTGACCCCACACACGTCGGCACGCACCGAAATCTCTAAACCAACTAACTCGGTCGTGATTTTCCCGCCACCGTGTTCACGTGACAAACCACAAAAAAAAACAAATAAAAGCAAACGAATCCTCTCGGCCCCGTGCACCAACGATTTACAGATGTTGAGAAGGGGGGAGAAGAAACATGAAGAAACTGAAGGGGATGCGAAGGAAAGGTATGGACCTAACGAGGAGCGATGTTAACTTCCCAAGGTTGGGACGGGTGCTAGGGCATTCACCGGCCGCTTCCCGTCCCCCCCTCGCGAAAGCACTCGCTTCCCGGCGATAATCCTGAGGAGGGGGGCGGCGTAGTCTTGACCCCCCAGCGTCGCGAGGGGTCAACGCCCACGCGGGGGGGAGGCAAAGTCATCGCCGCTGCGTTGCGACATGCCCGCATACTACCGGCGCCGTGGCCAGCCGTCGCCAATTTGGTCGGAGAAGAAAAAAGAAAGATAAGGCATGCGCGCACTTTGTGACACAACCCCCACGAAAAGAATGTTATTCTTAATAACATTTCAAAATCAAATGCACAAATGTCGTGCATGCACAAATGCGTCTTGCCGAGGAAGGAAACACAGATAAAATACGCGCACTTCACAGACACCAGCGCGCACCATCTCGTCGCCTCATCAGTTTTCCCCGACGGCTCGCCAGATCGCGCACTGCACACCTCACGCAGTCACGTCACAGTCACTGCAGACTGTTCCACACTGCACTTGGAGTCGAAACAGTTCAACACTGCACACAACATACGCACATTTTGCGTTGCCAAACATTCCAAGCACAAAATAAAATCCACAACAAAGACAAAGAAAAGGAATGACCACTTAGGCGGAAAGGAGCTTCGGGGCTCGTGATCGCCTAGGTTCCGGTGAGTGCAATGAGTGCCGGACTGTTGTCTTCCTTTAGCACGGCACTGAGTGGGACTTCACCGTACCTCTTGGTGCGGAGCTTTCCACACAGAAATTTTCCTCCGCCTACTTCGACTGTGCGGCAGTTATCGCGAAAGATCGCTCGAGCGTCGGTGATATGACGCTTCCACCGTAGTGCTCTAACGCGAGCGCGTCTCTGGTCGTCTAGCTTTTGGGATAGCTTTGTAAGACGCATGCGATCGTTTCACGCCTTTTCTCTGTCGCCTTTGAGAAACCCTTCATAGGTTTCTCCTCCTTCCTGCGATGCAATAAAAGGAAGCGGGTACTGTCCTTTACTGCTAGGCTTGTTCGTCTCCTTCGGCGAGCAGTACACGGCCAGAGTATTGTAACCTGACCGCTCATGGGAATAGCCACCCTGGCGAGAAGTTACTGACTGTACGTCATTTGCCGGTTGTGCGCTTGGCTGTGCGGAAACGGCAGTCTCGCAGCAACCGGCTCGCCCTACCCCCACGTATGACTGTACATCCATCTGCACACCTGGCCGCTGCTCCGAGAACGGACCCGTCAAAGCGACCGATCCTGTTTCGGCCGCTTGTCGCGGTTCTAGCCGCGCGGGAACTGCGGCATCACGATGATGCGCTGATTCCCCTACGGGGCACAACTGGGCTCCGTTCTCCCGGTCCGGCTCTACAGCCGACGCGTCCGAACAATGCTCCTCGACTCTGACCGCTCCGTCGAGCTCGGCCTCGGGTTCTTCGACGACATCAAGGTCGTCACACTCCCCTCCTTGCGGCTCTCTCAGCCTCTCAGGAACCGAGACAATCCTAGGATCCTCTCTGTCAGGCTCTACAGCCGACGAGTCCGAGCAATGCTCCTCGACTTCGACCGGTCCGTCGAGCTCTGCTTTTCTTTCCTCATCGTCATGAGGTTCGGGGCGCTCCACAGCTCGCTGCACTGTCCGCCGCTCGGGAGCCGTGACGTAGACGGGATCTCTTTTCCCGAAAGTGTGCCCCAGTGTCCCGTCCTCCAGGTCAGGCGACACTGTTGCCTCCAATGTGCCGTCTGAGGGCGGTGCCGGCATTCGGCTGAACAGCTCTTTCAGCGTGTTCGCTTCAGGCGTTTCCGAACTCACCTCTACCCCGATTGCATGGCCGAGCTCACCACTTCGTCCGTTGACGATACAAAGTTCACCCCCTTTGAACGTGAGCTCCCCATGCTCGGGAGGCGTCGGCAAACGCACCTGATCTGCTGCCGATGCCACTTCTGCTACCGCCCTGCAGTCGCCGTGCCGGTAATCTCGTTCGCCGGCATCAAGCACCTTCCGTGCTGCCTCACGAGTTACCTCGCTTTCTTTTGAAGCGGCATCAGAGCCTTCGCTCCTCATAGCCTTGCTTCGTGCTCGGATATCCTCAAGTTCTCTCTGCAGCTCCAGCATCCTGCGCGCTGAGCGTTTTTTCTTTAGCTCGTCCTCCTGACGACGGCGCTCATACTCCTCGCGAAGCCGCTGCTCCTCACCTTTCAAGAGCTCTAGCCGACGAGCGGAGCGCGCTTTATCCTTTTCGTCCTCAAGACGACGGCGCTCATCCTCCTCGCGACGACGGTCGCGTAGACGCTCATCTTGCGCCTTCCGCTCCTTGAAGAAATATTCCCGAAGGCTAGGTCCCTCGAGGCCCAGAGCCTTTCCTCGCCTGATGATGCTCTCTAAGTCATCCAGCGTACACATGCTCTTAGCTGGGACAGCACGCGCTATCTCACTTTAACGCTATGCCTCGCGGTCAGGGCAATCGTGGTCAGCAAGTCCTGTCGCGGACGCCAGTTGTCACGATATGGTGGGCGGCTTGATGTTTGATTGGCGCCGAAATTATAATTAATCGGGCCAACCTGCCCACCACTGCACTCTCCGTAAATTCGGAGGGGGAGGAGCGACAAACCTCTCCACCCCGCGTGCGGAAGATGAGGTTAGACTGCTGACCGGCGATAGGGGCCACGCCTGATTAGCCGTTGACCGGAGGCATGAGGCGTATAGGCAAGTTTCCTCAGCAACCCTTTTACTTGGGTAAGAACAAGAACAAACGGCTACAAAACAAACCAAGCAATATTACGAAAATACACAGGCGCGACGCGAATAAACACAGGATCAGAACACAAGCAACTATTGACAATAAGAAGGAAAACAACAGGGCGAGAACTATACAACAAAGTTACACGATTAAAGCAATATACAAAAGAATAGGACGAGAACAGCGACAGAACAAAGAAAAGAGCAAAGCGAGTGGTGAGAATCGGTGGCTTAGCTGCGTAGTGGCAAGGTCCGGTCGCAGGGAGCGTCGGGCTGCGGAAGCGCGCGGTGCTGATGGGGGGGGGTGCGGATACGGGCGAACTTGGGCCCCGGGTTACGCGTCTTCCACGCGTCTTTCGGGGCCGCCGTCGCCGCGCTCTACGCGTCAGACACCGCCTAGCCTCGCTTGCCGAGCACTTCCCTGGCTTACCCCACACACGTCGGCACGCACCGAAATCTCTAAACCAACTAACTCGGTCGTGATTTTCCCGCCACCGTGTTCACGTGACAAACCACAAAAAAAAAAACAAATAAAAGCAAACGAATCCTCTCGGCCCCGTGCACCAACGATTTACAGATGTTGAGAAGGGGGGAGAAGAAACATGAAGAAACTGAAGGGGATGCGAAGGAAAGGTATGGTCCTAACGAGGAGCGATGTTAACTTCCCAAGGTTGGGACGGGTGCTAGGGCATTCACCGGCCGCTTCCGGTCCCCCCCTCGCGAAAGCACTCGCTTCCCGGCGATAATCCTGAGGAGGGGGGCGGCGTAGTCTTGACCCCCCAGCGTCGCGAGGAGTCAACGCCCACGCGGGGGGGGGGGGGGGCAAAGTCATCGCCGCTGCGTCGCGACATGCCCGCATACTACCGGCGCCGTGGCCAGCCGTGGCCAATTTGGTCGGAGAAGAAAAAAGAAAGATAAGGCATGCGCGCACTTTGTGACAATGAGTTAGAACAGATTTTTGGTTATGTGACGATAAACGGTTAAAAAAATGTGCAGTTTCTGCAAGACATGCAGAAATTTGAAGATTCACCTTTAGTGCTGTTACAGTGGAGCTTCAGAAATAGCCTGAGAGAATAAAACAAGCAGCTCAGGTCTGAACTCATTCCAGGATTTTAGTTAAGTTAGATTTGTGGCATGTGCCATTAGGTTTGGTGTGGTTTACGGGGTTTAACGTCCCAAAGCGACTGAGGCTATGAGAGACGCCGTAGTGGAGGGCTCCGGAAATTTCGACCACCTGGGGTTCTTTAACGTGCACTGACATCGCACAGTACACGGGCCTCTAGAATTTCTCCTCCAAAGAAATTCAACCGCCGCGACCGGGATCGAACCAGCGTCTTGAGAAGCTTTCTTTTTGAGGTTGTTAATGTGTGATAGAAATGTGAGCTTCTTGTCGAAAGTTACGCCTAAAAATTTGTGTTCTTGTTTAATTGGTAGCGCAGTGTGATTCAGGTATAAATTGGGATCGACCTGTAGGCCACGTCGCAATGAAAAAAGAACAGCTACTGTTTTTTGAGGAGAAAATTTAAATCCATTTCTGTCTGCCCAAGCACCTAGTTTATTTATTGTGATTTGTATTTGTCTCTCACAAGTTGATATGCTGGAGGACGTGCATGCTATTTGTAGGTCATCTACATAAACTGAATACATTATGGACTTGGGTATTGCTTTAGCTAAGGAATGGACAACTTGCAAAATTGCAGGAAAGCTGACTTACAGGAAGATATTTTCCAACCAAAAACTCTCATGCACAGGCATGTTTTCACTTCCTGCCCTGCTGCCCGAGGGGGTTAGCGTGAGGGGAGGTTTGTCAGCAGCCCTCCACTGTATCCTTCTTGGAAAAGATATGCGGGCCTGGCCCCCAAATCTGCGTGGACCTGAAGCCCCGCTGGTCACCACCTGCTTTCGAGATACAGCGTAAAGGGTTGTTGTCGAAAGGTTACAATGAGGCATTCCGTTGACGAGCACCTGTCTCGACCCGCGCCTCGCTTTCGCGCCCCTGGTCTATTGTGTCCTTTCAACAACTTCCCTCTCATAGAGATGGTGGCCTCCCCTCTCCCTTTTCGAACAAGAATGCGAGATTGCCGTCTGCGAACGAGAGTTTTCGGTTCGAAAATTGTAGAGGGCGCTCGTTATTCTGCAAGTTGTCAATTCATTTTTACTATGAAGAGTGTCGTGCTTAGAACGCACCCCTGGGGTATGCCGTTCTCTTGGGTGAAAATCATGGAGAGAGTTGCTCCTAGGCGGACTCGGAATGTGCGGTTAGCCAGGAAGTCGTTCAAGCAGTTCAACATCCTGCCACGGATACCTAGCTCTGCTAGGTATCCGTGGATCTGCTAGGTATCCGTGCCGCGGATACCTAGCTCTGCTAGGTATCCGCGGCAGGATGTTGAACTTCCACGTGGTATCGTAGGCCTTCTCCAGGTCGAAGAAGACCCCAATACAGTGCTGCTGTGGATGAATGCCTCCTGGATGGTGTTTTCTAGGTGGACAAGATGATTTGTGGTCGCGCATGCTTTTTTAAACCCACATTGGTGTGTATCTAATAGCTGCCGAGATTCGAGTACAAAGGTCAGTCTAATGTTTATTAAACTTTCAAAAGATTTAGCAATGCAGCTGGTGAGGGCTATTGGTCTGTAACTGCTAGGACTTGGTGGTTATCCGGGTTTGAGAAAATGTATCATGACTGCTTTTTTCCATTGGTCAGGTATATTTCCAGTTATCCAGATTTTATTAAAGAATTTTAACAGTGCCTCTACGGCAGCCTCGGAGAGATGGGCAAGCATAGCGTAATGCACGTTGTCTGGTCCTGGTGCTGTCTTTTTTCCAGAAGATAATACCTTATTTAATTCTTGCAGTGTGAGAGGCTAGTTGTAATCCTCACGTATACCTGCTCTGGTTGGGAATTTTTGTTTTTCAGCTATTGCTTTGCGTTTCTGAAATGTGTTTGTGTAGTTGGATGAGCTTGAGATCTAAGCAAAATGCTCGCCCAATATGTTGGCCTGTTCTTCTAAAGATGTTTGTGTCCCGGGTGCTGTCAAGAGAGGAAGTGTGAAAGGGGTATGGTCACCAGTAAATTTACGAACATTTTCCCACATTTTCTTTGATGTTATTGAACTGTTTATTGAGGAGACATATTTCTGCCAAGAGGTTTTCTCTGCATTTCTTCGCACATACCGCGCTCTGGCTTTTACCTTCTTAAAGGTAACTAAGTCCTCTGCAGTGGGATATCGACGCAGAGCGCTCCAGGCTTTGTTTTGTTGTTAAGCATGAAATGCTTTTAGCCCCCGTTGTCGGCAGTGTGGTGACGTCACGCCGAGACCGAGATCCACTCATCCGGGCATTGAAATCCACTCATCCGGGCATTGATATTCACTCATCCGGGCATTGAAATCCACTCATCCGGGCATTGAAATCCACTCATCCGGGTATTGAAATCCACTCATCCGGGTATTGAAATCCACTCATACGGGCATTGAAATCCACTCATACGGGCATTGAAATCCACTCATACGGGCACTGAATTCCAGTCATCCGGGCTCTGAAACGAGAACATCCGGGCACCGTACGAGACTTAACGAGAATTAACGAGACTCTGTAAGCCCTCCTACGCGACCTGCATGTAAGCGCCGGTTGGTCTCCAAAGGAGTCACAAAAAATAATTGCTGCCAGTGCCTTCTCAATGTTTATCAAGCTTTCAGCCGCTGTGCGTTTGATAATGCACGGAATTATAATTTCCGATTTCTAATAACGCGTGCAAAAAGCACATAAATGCCACGATACACTTGGTTGTCGTACGTGATCTCTTAGGGGCTTCGCGCATCGAAGCAAAGCCGCGCAGGCGGACAGGGGCCCGGGGGAGAAACGCTGCGTTCAAAGGGCAAGGCATCGCGCCGAACGGGTGGTGGCGTTCCTCCCTTCCTTTACGGTGCGGTTCGGGTGTCCACCGAGATGGCAGAGAATTACTCCGCCATTTCCTTTCCTCGAAAAACCTTGCGTTCAAATGGCAAGGCATCGCGCTGAACGGGTGGTGGCGTTCCTCCCTTCCTGTACGGTGCGGTTCGGGTGTCCACCGAGATGACATTAGGCCCGTAAACATTTCATGCTTACTCTACTCTCGGTTACGGGAGAGGCAGAGATTTTTTTAAGCATGAAATGCTTTTAGCCCCCGTTGTCGGCAGTGTGGTGACGTCACGCCGAGACCGAGAGCCATCATCCGGGCACTGAAATCCACTCATCCGGGCATTAAAATCCACTCATCCGGGCATTGAAATCCCCTCATCCGGGCACTGAATTCCAGTCATCCGGGCACTGAATTCCAGTCATCCGGGCTCTGAAACGAGAACATCCGGGCACCGTACGAGACTTAACGAGATTTAACGAGACTCTGTAAGCCCTCCTACGCGACCGGCATGCAAGCGCCGGTTGGTCTCCAAAGGAGTAAAAAAAATAACTGCTGCCAGTGCCTTCTCAATGCTTATCAAGATATCGCTGTGCGTTTGATAATGCACGGAATTATAATTTCCGATTTCTAATAACGCGTGCAAAAAGCACATAAATGCCACGATACACTTCGTTGTCATACGTGATCTCTTAGGGGCTTCGCGCATCGAAGCAAAGCCGCGCAGGCGCACAGGGGCCCGGGGGAGAAGCGCTGCGTTCAAAGGGCAAGGCATCGCGCCGAACGGGTGGTGGCGTTCCTCCCTTCCATTACGGTGCCGTTCGGGTGTCCACCGAGATGGCAGAGAATTACTGCGCCATTTCCTTTCCTCAAAAAACCTTGCGTTCAAATGGCAAGGCATCGCGCTGAACGGGTGGTGGCGTTCCTCACTTCCTGTACGGTGCGGTTCGGGTGTCCACCGAGATGACATTAGGCCCGTAAACATTTCATGCTTACTCTACTCTCGGTTACGGGAGAGGCAGAGATTTTTTTTTTTGCTAATGTGCATTCTTGTGTACACCACACTTTATGTTTCTTTTGTGCAAGTCCTGTTGTTTGTGGTATAGCGAGTGTTGCAGCCGATATTATACATTCAGTAAACTTCTCATTAATTTCATCTGTGCTGAGGTGGTCACAAAATTCATTTTCCAGAGTGGCACTTTTTGTGAAAAGTGACCAGTCGGCGAGGTGAATTTTCCAGTGCCGTGGTCTTGTGGGGATGATTGGAGTAGATGATGAGAGCCTGATGACAGTAGGTAAGTGATCGCTGCCTATGGGGTCATTTAAAACATCCCATTTAAAATCGTTAAAAAGTAATGGTGATGCGAAAGCTAAATCGAGAGAGCTCACTTTTGCTGAGCTTGGGCAGGAATATGTGGCTTTTCCCGTATTTAAAAGACAGACATTATTCGAAAGTATAAAATCTTCGATTGTTTGGCCTCTACAGTCACAGCGTTCGCTGCCCCGAAACGGAGAGTGAGCGTTAAAATCGCCAACTACCAGAAATGGCTCCGGCAGTTCATCGATCGGGCCTTCTAGATCTTGGCAGGTTAATGTGATGTATGGGGGAAGATATACAGAAAATATTGTTATGGTTTTGTAGCTGATGACGCTAACCGCAACCGCCTCAAATTTAGCTTTCAGTTTGATTTCTTGAGCCAGGACGCTGCTTTGAATGACGATTGCGACGCCTCCCGAGAGTCTATTTGCATGCTCGCGATCACGCCTAAAAGTTTTATGTTTTAAGATATTTGCATGTTGTGGACCAAGATTGGTCTCCTGAAGACAAAGCTAGAGGCATCACTGACCCTAGAATATGTGTTAGATCACTGTAGTTCCTCAACATTTCTCTACAGTTCTATTGAACCACAAATGTCATGTGTTTTTTTTTGGGTGGGAATGGAACAGAAGGAATTTACTGTTCTGGGCCCGTTACTGGGGTTCTGTCTTTTCTTCGCTCGAGAGAGCCGGTCCGCCGCTGCAAAGCGGGCGGAGTGGGAGTTGTATCCATCACCTCACCAGAGGTGCTGGAGGACCGCAAAGCCGCGGATGCGTTGGTGTCGGGCCTCCCCCAGCGGGGGGAAGTCCTGCGGGGTGCCGACTCGTGGGCCGGTACTCCCTGCTTTGGAGATGGCAGGGCAGCCTTCGCTGTCCCTGCCTGGGGTGTGGATGACCCTGCCACAGGCTCCGTGAAGGTGGCCTGGGCAGATGCCGGAGTGCTGCGTGGTGCACCGCCCCTGCGCACCACGTCAGCAATGTTTGTTCTTGTGGAGAACGTGAAGGTGTTCTTTGCGTGGTAGAGTTCTCACTTCCCTGAAAGTGATGTTTTGTTTTGTTTTCAATGTTATGATCTAATTCTCAGCGTTCCAGGAAGGACGTGACCTATAATATGCTGGATGATCACCTTCGCAGTTTGTGCAGCGAAGTGCTGCTCCTTCACAGTTCTCGGAAGCATGGTCTTTTGAGGCGCATTTAGCGCACGTTTTGTGGCCACGGCAGCTCTGTGACCCATGTCCATATCTTTGACAGTTGAAGCACCTTCGTGGATTCGGTATGTAATGATGTACATTTATTTTCAAGCAGCCTGCTTCCATGGTCTCTGGAAGTGTGCTGGAGTTGAATGTCAGAACAATATGTTTCATCGGGATTTCTTTGTCGTCTTTCCTTATTTTAATGCGATGCACATTTGTGACATTCTGGTCACGGAGACCTTCAAGGATTTCCTCCTCAGTGAGGCAGACAAAGTCTGCTTCGGAAATCACGCCACGGACACTGTTCAAGGAACGGTGTGGAGTTATTGAGACTGGGGTTTCCCCGACTGACAATGTGGAGGACAGCTTGGAAAGTTGTATGTTGTCTTTAAGTTCCAGAAAGAGGTTGCCACTAGGCATTTTTTTTAGCTTGTAACCCGTGCCCAGGGCATCGGTCAAGCTTTTCGCTACCAAGAATGGGGATATCGTTCGGGAAGTTTTATCTGTCTCTTTGCTGTGGAGAACATTGAATATGGTGAAAGTTTCTTTAGACTTCTGGATGTACTGAGCTGTTACATTGGTCCGCACTCTGTTCTGAGGGCGATCAGTTTTTTGGGAAGGGGGAGCCATGAAATATGTGTATTGTTCGGCCACGGTGCCAGCCGCCCACCATGGAGCCCAACGAGGGGACGGGACAGGAGCTTGCAAGCAAATCCTGCCCACGCCAGCTGTACAGCCCGACTATAACCCAATATGACTCAACTCAGGGTAGTTGGTCACACAAGGTTAACCCTCGCCGCCAGGAAAGAAAAGGAAAAAAACCATGAAGGTAGGAGGGTACAGGAAAATTGTGAGAAAGGAGATAGGAAAGTGAAAGATAAAGGGGAGGATAGGAAAAGGCGACTGCCGACTTCCCCCGGTCGGGTCAGGCCAGAGGTGCCATCTATAGGAAGCTGGGGCCAAAGTGGTGTGTTGCCTCCGCCGAGGGGCCTTAAAGGTCCAAACGCTCGGCATCGGCTCAACCACCAGGATCCCCTTTTCCCCAGATACGGTGATGCCACGCACGGCTAAGCGTGGATGCTCGCGTCCGTGGTGACGCATTGCTCACCATCATGCCCCTGCGGGGATGTCCCTGCGGATGCTCGGGTACCCGTGGTGTCACAACTCACCAACGTCTGCATGCTGCAGACGCCCCCCTGCGGGGAGTTTGGAGAACTGAAATGCTGGTATTGATTGCAAGGTGGCAGACCCCATAAAGCTGTCAATGAAGGCATGTGACAAAACACTGGAGGGAAGGTAATAATGCAAGTAATAAAAAACTCAGGCTCAAGAGAGTGCCATGGGGACGCCCGAGATTGCAGGAAAAGGCAGGATGCATGAGAATTGGCAAGCGAAATCTGCCAACGGCTGGCTGTTTAAGCTTGGATCCAGTTTAGAACTATTGAATGCAAGTTAAAAGCATGAGAAAACCGGCCTTACATAAATAAAGGAATCGCATGCTTTTTCAAAGAAAAAGAAGAAAGCATCACAGGGGGATGTTGCAGTCAAGGTGCATGTCGTGAAGAACAAGAGGAAGTTGGCTATTGCAGAAATGTCTTCTAAAAGCTTGCCGATTTGTATGAAGAAACTTAATGGGCCACAACAGTCTAGCAGGGGCAAGATTATGAAATGTGTTTGGTGATTTGCGGCACATGCCAATGCCACAAAAATGGGCCATAGGTGCTGGGTTATGAAAGGTAAGAAACACAGAGGGGCCAGACTATGATGAGGCAGGAAGCTATCAGCACAGCATGCACAGATACACCTACACAACCTGCTTCCTTTTACATTGTTGCTTAATGTAAATTTCACAGAACTTAATCATAGTGCACTGTGGGGTGAACCGGTGGCAAGTTGGAATGTTGAAACTGTGCTAAGGGACGACGAGAGAGCAAGAATTGCTACCCTGTGCAGTGGTGTTGTTCCCATTATCTTTGTTCTTAGCGTAGCTTTACCAGCTTTGCAGTCTGCAAGTAATCATGTCTGTAGCAAGCAGTCACAGGAAAATCAAGGTAGCATATAGACATATGCAAGTGCATCAATGACATCTTCTGAAGACTTCGAGAATGTCTTGTTAAACTGGTGTGGCTGACCCAGGAAGCACTGCTGAACAACCGCTTAAGGCGGCGGTACCACGCTAGCGGCGGCCAGCAGTCGTTTTTCGTCATGTTTGTGTGAGCGGTGTGGCTCATCCACTTGCGCTAGAAAAATGATATTGAGCGCATTGTAAAGATAATTGTGTCTTCTTTGCGATGGTATGTGTCGCTAAAAGCTATTCACGTTAGTATAATAGCAGTGAGCAACAGAGCGAGGGGCATAAAACGATATTTGTGCTCGACTTGCCTGCGTTGGACCGGATTTTTACGAAAACTACTGCTCCGAAAAGAAAACTGCTTCTGCAGCTTTTAGATGAAGTGTGACTCGAGAATCTTACAGGCAAGTCATTGAGTTATATTGGGTAGTTATTTAGAACTGGTGCCATAAATAAGTGTGAAATTTAAAAGAATGACGCATTAATAACTCCTAGTCCAATTCATAAATCACAAACATATTTAGCAGGATTGTAGATAGTACCCATGTTGTTAATTCTTGAAAATTTCATTGAGCTACATGTCATAATTTTTTAGTTTTCATTGTTCAAAGTTGGTCGTAACCTAGAAACTGTGCTTTTTTGATCTGAGTTTTAGAAGCAAGTAAACGTCGTATAGGGAACAAATTCGGCACACGAAATATTTAGGAAATATTCGAAATCCTCTCGAGGCGGCATTTCGCTATGACAAACTATGCGCCATGCGCTATGCGCCATTCAATTGCGCCATTTTTTGTGCGCCGTAACCTCCGCAAAATACATCCAGTGCGAAAGATCGCTGCTGTATTCCAGGCTTTTTTGACAGGAACTGAAGTCGCTGGTCTCAATACTACCAGTGATGTAAATTTTGGTATGATAAACGACTCATGTTAGCTCGCACTCGCCCCCTTTGTTGGTCGACGGGGCTGCTGCATTTGAATCTCGCGGGCGTTTTGACTCAACAATGGAGTTCCGCCGGTCAACGACAGTGGCGCTGTCAAACATTTTGAAGCAAGACTTACGAGACAGACGACTGACTTCGCTGAAACCTCTCCTGCCTTTCGGTCGTTTCTTCGGCTGCTCAGCAGGCTGTCATCGGCGTATCGTGCTGTTTTGCTTGTTGGTGTTTTTTACTGTGCTTTTGTATTTATGTGCAGCGCCGTTTTTTATCACGTTATCTTGCCAGTTTTTTTGTGTGTAAAAGTGTCAAATGGGGAATCGGCGGCGATACCTTCAGCGCAAAAGGTCGACGATGACAAAGCTTCGTACGCGCATGACTGATGTCAGGGCCAAACGCAGGTGAGCCATTCGGACCGCAATTTTGTTATTAGTACGTGCATTGAAGTCCCAACTGCACCTGTGTCGCCTGCATGAGCTACCTCGTAGTGTGTGTTATCGAGTGCGGTTTTTCATGAACGCGTGTGCAAGATTACCAGTGTCACGGCACTGTGACATTTCGTAAGGCGAGAGCAGAAATCTGCTGCATAATTCTTTGTTCCTTAGCTGGGGTCCTGTAGAAGTGGCTCTAAATTGGAGAGTTGAGGGTTAAAAGTCACAGAGGGCATTGAGGGATATTTTATGTATATGACGACTCTCGTCCTGAGCATGCGCACGTCGCGGGTTGGATCCCAGATGTGGCAGATGGAATTGTTTTCTTCACTCCGCTCTGAAGTCTATAAACTGTTGGCATTTCTAAAAAATATACTACAGCTTATACAAGGCGATAAAATCACCTGCTGATTCTGCATTGCGCAAAACATTTCGCGTTTGCGTTTTGCATTCCTCCTGAGCTCGTTAGGAGCTCGCAGTGCGTGGAAGCGGCAGTTTACGTTGTGGGGGGATGGACACCTTTCTATGCGAGTGGCATTTGGCAGCTTATGTGTAGATTATGATGAGGGAGGGGCAAAGCCTGATCACCCATACCTCTCGCACACTGGTCACTTGTTCGCAACCTATAAAATAATCCCTGTGACTTCTTTGTACGACTTCCGAATTTTGCGCACGTTTTATTTTTCATACGGCCCATTTCATGACTTTGTAATTGCAACCGCATCACTACAGCGCCACGAACATATTCTTTCTACCAGAAGCATTGATAACTGGTACATTCCGCGCTTTCGAACTAATTATAAACATCAGTCACTAAAACATAATCTCCCTTCGGTTCTAAACACGTACATATTTCCTACTAAGCCTACGATAAACCAGTTGAGGCAGACATTTCTTAACACATTATGACAAAGTTCTAAACACTACCTTGAATGTTTCTCACTTCCAAAATGTTGGTTTTGTTATGTCTAATGTAGTTGTTGCTTTTGAAATTAAAGATGTGTAAGCTGGTTTTTCTTTTTTTTTATTATTTCTTCTTATACATGCAGTATGTTTTGCTTTATGTGCCACATTATAAAATGTCTGACTTCGTATTGTAATCAGTATAATGATGAACTTTGAAAATGTTGTCTCTCCTGCATCTAGAATGTACACTGAACATCTTATGTAATACGCTCATTGATGACTGACTGCACTATTGCAATACTAACTGCTTGTCTACCTACTTGATTTGTATTGCGTGTCTTCATGTATGAACATGCCAGCTTCGATTTTATATTTGTTTTCTCCCTTGGTGTTTGTATTGCCACGCTGGCCTGCCTTGTTGTGGTCTCTTGGGCCCTGTCAAGCTGCCTCGAGCAGCTTTTTGCCCAAGAGTTCCTACCATGCATATGGTGAAATAAACGAATTGAATTGAAAAAATCGTACAAGCGCACTGCGAGCCGTAGCTACTGCAGATACCTTAGTACCGGTGATAAACTAGTTCTTAGCACTTGAAATTTTTTGCTGAGGAGGTTCAATTTTCTTCATTCATGCACCTAGCACGCGCCTATGATGCTGATTATCTTCTAGTTTCGTGCTAGGAGGCCGGTGCTTTCAAAGAAATATAATTGTGCTCGTGAAATTCACTGCATAACTGTGGCTAGAGAAATGCGCTAGTCAGTGCATGCTTCTGTTTCGTATTCACTGCAAGTAAATTTTTCTGCTCCTACTTCGCTGCAAGAATAAATTGTGAAGTACAATTTAGGGATGTCGAAGAAGCCCCATTTCTCATTTTTTATTGTCTGTAGTGTTGAAAAACGGGCCAGAGGGCAAAACTTGTGATGAAAGTGATGGATGTTCAAGTTCCCCAGATGAAAACTGTGCTCTGTGCACTATCCAGTGTACTTCCTTTGACACAGTGAGAACCATGCCAACCATGTTATCAAGACGTCGGTCTGCCTTGACTGTATGTTGTGTGTGGTTCTAGAAAACAGGAAGTGTTAGCAGTGTAATGAGTGACAGGGACTCGTCAGGCAAAAGTGAATTGCCTTTTGTCCTGTCCCTCACACCAAACTTGTCTGAAATAAGACTTCAATCATTTAAATCAAACCAATCAAATTAGGAACCTGTATCAAAAGTTTGAAGCGAACTTCAAACAGCCCACTCTTGGCAGTCACGGTATAAAGTTATCACCAGGCTGCACTAATGTAGTCTTGTGATCCTGTGCAGGCATGTGAGGTACCTAGGCTGTCGGGCAAAAACATCGTTTCCATTCCGCAATGCAGGATTACAAAATAAAAATCAAGATTATTAGATATGGTGTACTATAACTGTTCTTGTTGAAACATTTACTGCAGGAAAATAAAAGACAATGAAAAGCATGTAACCTGCTCTTAGTAGTTCATGTTTCACATTACGCATTGTGGTTGTATTACATAATATGCTTTTAGTATTGCCAGTTGTAACGCATTTTAGCGCACAATCATGTCTTCAACATGACTGAAATTATAAAAACAATGGAAATGAAAACTGAAATATAGCTATTTCTTGGAGGTTGCGTGCACTAGTATAGCACACAGCAAGGACTTGTGTGAAGCAGCTTCACTGCACATCTTCTGCAGTATTTCTGATAAACGGCCAGACATGCTTATTCTGCAGTCGTTGAGACTGCACACTTCTGAGCATGAGCAACCATTTATGGTTTTATTGCTTCATCATGATGCAACGAAATTGCTACCATTGTCTGTTGGATACATCACAATTTCGAATGGAGAGCATTGTCTGCTTTATTCTGAAGCTTTATTTTAAAATGATGGACTTATTTACAATGATTTTAAGAGTATATTCATTTCACCACATATTTCAGGCAGGAAGAAACCCTGCCAGAAAGCAGCAGAGGTGCAGAAATGTCCACTCCCCCACATGTGGAACCCAGTATGGGCCTTACAGATGCTGGAGGACCTGACTATTGGAATGGTCTGGGACTCGGCGGTGACGAACCCTTACCAGCCCTTTCCTTTGAAAGGGACACAGATGCAGTGGAGACGCCACAGCCTAACGCTATTTCGGGGAGGAGGGTGGTGTCACTGACACACTTCATAGCTGCCATATGGCATCTTGACACTCATAGTTGCCCTCAGTCGAAAGAGGGCCGCTTTGTATTTCAAAAGGAGCGAAAAATAGGGCTGTGGTCTGAGCTGATCTTTCAATGCAGTGGCTGTAATGAGGTCAGAAAGGTCACCACAGACCCGGTTCCGGAACCGGCATCCCTCGGAAACAACCTTGAGCTTGGCGTCAATGATGCTGCTGTCTGGGAATTTATGAGTATAGGGTGTTGCCATTTTTGTATGACGGCAGGTGAGCATATGTCTTTGTGTGTTACTGAAACACTAAGTCAATGGAAAGTAACTGCAATGGTTGAGCAGTAAAGAACAAGCTAATACCCACTTTTGAGCACTGACATTTCCTGTCACTTCCTGAAAATACTCACATATGACATTGGTATGGACTTGTTTGCTTGCAGGCAGCCACCATGATGTGTGGGGGAGTTGTGCAAGGCATCTGAACGTGCTTAGCAGATGTTGCAATAAAATGGTCATGTTTTTTATAAGGAACATGCATTTGTCTTTTGAAAATGCACATCAATGGAAGTGAATGAAGCCTTCTGCTTCTGCCTCTACCAGTGGCGAAGTGCATGTGTGGACAGTGCGATTTCGCTAGCATTGTAGTGAATGCAAAGCATGCCCCCAAAATTATATGTCAATCACACACTGCAAGAAAAAAAGAATGCACTGATAACATTCTTGAAAGGTATATAGGAGCGTAGCTGGTGATATGCATGCGCACAATGCAGCAAAAACAATGCCAGCATCTCTTGCCATTGTTTGCACTGCATGAAATACCAGTACTTTCCCTCAGCGGTGTGCAAACCACGGATACCGAAATCGTTAGAAATGCAATGAGTTGTCAGTCTCGGCTACAGAGTATTATGATTCAAACAAGCTCTTGTAAATGGCGCGGTTTCCGGAAGAGCTGCTCCGCAATAGTACAGCGACATTTGCTGCGCATAGCGCTGCACGAATGCGCGTGTAGTGTCTAGATAGGAGTAGGTGAGTTGCATAAATACTGAAGTCTGCTATGGTGGGCTTGCTGCTCCCACCGCTGCACTTCCTCTATGTGCATGTGCCAATCTGCTCGCGGGTGCTCAAAAGGGGTGGTGTCCCTCATTGTTAGTCATGGCTGGAATTCCGCTCCGGTCAAGAATGGAGAAAATTGTGCTGCGGGCGTGCGGGGCGGCTTGGTGCATGCGAGTGAGAGGGGAGCTTGCGGAGCGGGCGAGCGTAGTGTATGTGTGAGAGAGAGAGAGAGCGGTCGCCCTCTCCCGAAGTGCGCGCCTCACGTGTCAGGTCGCCGGCAACGCGAGGCTGCTGAAACTTTTCGCGGTCCTTCCCACTGGCTGTATCGCCTCGCGTAATGGAAATACAAGCAGGTGGGAAGGTATTCCCTCTCTCTCTACCCTTTGTTTCCCCTTCACTGTCATCTCGCTTTCCATTTCCATCCCCCAGCCCCAGCTCAGGTGCTTCTAGACATGATAGCAGATGCCGGGGCTGGAAAGAATCCTTTTACCTTCTTTTTCATTTACAATAAAAGCCACTTACTACTACTACTCAGGATAGTTCGGTGAACACGAGGGGCCGAGAGCTTCCGGTGAAATTTCTTGGAAACCGGTATGAAGTCCTTTGGCTGCGTGGTCTGTGGATGACATTGGTGAAAACATTTTGTCTAATGGCCGAGTCACACTGCGGAAACAGTCCGCCAACCCGTCCGACAAAACAGTGTTTTCGTCGGGTTGGCGATCCTGTCACACCGCGTCAACACGAACAGAGGGTAAACGTGTCGCTGTCTCCCGCCAGCCTATGTTGGCCACATGTGCGCAGCTTGTTCACAAACTCTCTGTCACACCGGAAAAACCACCTCAATCGCGTTCCCCGGCGCTTCTCTGCCTTTGCTCGCGCGCTCTCCTCCGTGCGTGTGCACAACCGCGGAAACTGGAGACACCTTGCGCTGTCGTAGCTACTGGCGGTTTTGCAGAATATCGGACGAACTATGATCGTGCGCGGCGGCTGAGGTGCAGCCTTGCTCGATTCTGACTCGGACGACCAGCCGCCACCGCAGAGAAACCGCGCTGGATGATCGACTGGCTGAGAAGGGCGCCTGAGAAAGGCGTTTTCGAAAACTTCATGCGAAAGAATTAAACACGGACTACATGCGTCTACTTTCTGTGCCCTGTGTCTACTTCTACACATTTTGTGTTTTGCGCTGCTGTTCCACAATGCATTATCAACCCGGCCGGTCACTACAAATCACGCCACAATCTCGGCAGATTCATCGAGTTTGTTCCACGCTCTGAGAGTACTAAAAAAAAGATATAATTGTACGCATAATTCTTGCAATCAAATGGGAACCCAGTAAAGTTATTCTGATTGCTATCTCAAAGAAAAAAATGCAGCACTGCTTTCTTCTTCATCTCAAGTTAAAAAATAGCAGGACAGGTAACTGGTAACTCGCGCTCACCTGTGAAATAGAGTCCAAACTAGCGATCTCTTGAAACACAGATTCCTTCAGATCACACCGTTGATATTTTGGGTCTGTTATATCCCATGGAAAAAGCCTCTCTTCAATCATCGCGATCAGGTCACTTTCCTGGCGGCACGAGTATGACGGCAGCATGTTCACGCGAGCAACTGGCACGCTCGTATGCCGGCTCCTGCTCGGGTGGTTCTAGCGCACAAACCCGTCAAAAAACTTCTGGAACCCGCAGCCGAGGCAGTCCCTGGAACAGGACATTCCTTTTGGCTCCCTACAGAACCGCGTTCGTCAGAAGTGTACGCTTGCTCACAAGAATGCGACGGGGTTCGAACGTGCTTCTCCACGGCGGCCGCACCTGCCAGCCGACGGTGGCCAGGGCAGCCTTCCCGTCTGTATGCACCCGCCTGCAAGACGCCGTACCGCAGCAGACAGCATTACCAGGAAAGGAAGCGCTCTTTTTTGCACTCTGCAAACGAAGTTTCCAAGCACGAAAGGCACAAAAGCGGTGAATCACCGCAAAGGGCTTGGTTTGTTCGTGCGGTGTCGCCAGGAAATTCGCCCGGCCGGCGAACAGCGCCAACCGTGTCCACGAACACTGTTTGTTGTTCCGGTTCCCGGAAGCTGTCATACCGAGGGAACACCCCAGCAACCTGTCTCGTTTCCCTGCCGTTCGTGCAGTGTGACAAGAAGTTGTGGGACAAGTTGGTTGGGCGACTTGTTGACGGCTCGCTTGCGAACATGTTTGGTTCATGTCGTTGTTGTGTTTCCGCAGTGTGACTCGGGAGCTATTTTTCAGCAGATTTCGAAGCCCTCTCACCAACACCATCAAGGACTTCAGGATAATTCAGCGAGGTTATGTGGGAAGCAGGTTTTACATCGCAAATTGTTTTTTGACCTGGTTTACAAAGCGGGGAACATAAAATGACATTGGTGTCGATCCGTATTCACAAATTAGAAGAAAGACCATAAATATTTTCAAAATGGTGCTCGTCTACCTGATAAGCATTTACGACCAGATTATCATTAGCGTGGTTATGAAAAAAACCTAATTGGAAGGGGCCGGAACTCTACATCTTACCAGATCTGACGAACGCTTCAGCCTCTTGCTCAGGACGGTTCCTCATGCTTGTTTACAAAAAAGCATACAGCAGCAGCATGCTTGCATTGTCTTCGCATTCCGGCGTTGAAATAGCATTTGCCACAGCGGTTGCTTTTGTGTGCATGAAACGTGAAAAAAATCTGCCATCATTTACACACACATCTATTTTCCTCAATATTTCATGAAATTCTAAGATATTACGGGAAAAGGCATTGCTCTGGCTGAATGTAACTTCTAAGTCAAAATGTTTGCTTGCACATGAATGAGCACATATAGCGATGGCTCTGCAAATAAAGTGTTCCCGCATGCGCGGTAATCTCTTCAGCTTCGCATATCTGTTTAGAGGCACTTTATTTTATGCTCGCATAAAGATTGTGTTTATTAATATTAGCGCAAAACGTAACAAAACCCCATTGTATTGGCCTCAAATTTCAAGTTGATTCACTTAGGACACACACTTCTTCATTGAGGTAACAGCGTTTCATTGACAATCTGCTCCACTGAGTGCACGTGATCAATTAGCAATTTTCGCTCCTTCAAGTTGGCAGAAAAAAAAATGTTTTCACTATTTTCTGGGATACACATCTTAGGCTCTACATTTTTCTCACCTGAAAAAGAAAAAAAACGCGACTGCGCATACAGATTTGCAGGCAGGCCAACACGTGCAAAGAAAACTGGCTTCCTTCAAGACACACGTCATCAACGCACGTGTTTCTGGTCCGATGGGCAAAACATGCGCCGCACCGAGAAGGCTCACACTGGGAGAAGAAAGGCTGCCAGGCGTTTCGAATCAGGGAACAAAGCTGGTGGGGGTGCGCGGCCCCTGAAAAACCGGTTCAGAACCGAAAGTCGACGATTTTGCCCATCGGGGCACACCTTTTTGACGTCACACTGTTTACATCAGGGAGAGGTCTATTATGAGGCACCGGCCGGATTCACTGGCACCTGGAGCGAGCTCCTGCCACCCGGCCGGCCTAAGTCATTCAGCGCAAGCGTTTCCCCTCTTCTATCCTGTGAGGGCCGGCGAGGCGTCTCGAATCGGGGTAGAAAGGCGGCGAAGGAGCCCTCGGGACCAACACCGGCTCAGAACCAAAAGTTGCCAGTTCTGCCAACCGGGCCACAACTATTTGACGTCACGCTGCTTACAATAGGGAGGGGGTTTCACAGTTCTGCGAAGCTGATGTTTTGCGAAGGCGATTGACATGCGGCCGTTCCAATCCAAGGTTCTTCTGCAGCCAAGGCCAGGCTAGAAAGAGGAGACAGACCTGTGTGCCTCTGCTGCGGGGAGTGGGTACAAGTTGTCAGGGCGCACCCGCCCTGGGCGCAGTGGGGTTTGTAATAAAAATCTTTAGCGCGGCACCCAACCCTTGCTCTAACCGTCGTGGTGAAGCGGTGCGTTGCGCGTTTCTTTCCAGGAACGACGCTTGCTCCGTCAACAACTGCGAGGGGTTGACGCGGAGCACGGTACAGCGGAGCACGGCTGCTGAGACTACACACTCGCCTTGCCGGACCAAGTGTAGTGTGTTCGCCAAACTCACTGCTGGGCAAATGCGTTTGGGTGCGAGGCTTTTGTCGCAAGCTTTCTGGCACGGGGTTTTTGACACACGAGGTTTATGTAGTACAGGACATACACTGCAAGGGCGTTTGTCACGCAGGGCTAACAAGGCAGAGCTTTGGAAACGGGTGTTCTGAACTGGAATTAATCATGCTGTATCAGCAGGAGGTATGTTACAATTTCCGATTAGCGGCTTGGAAGACGTCCTTTTAGTGCGAGTGTAAAGCGTGTCATAAGCAAGATGGAGATGCGCGATTGTTGTCAGTGCACCACCTAGTACCTGCCCCCAGTATAGGCCACGCCACCACAGTGAAGGCGCTTTCGCTCTGCAGGGTACGTAACCGGCTTTTGGATTCTTGCAGATTCACTAAGAAGGTTTTTGTATGATGTTTTATCATCCTCCTTTATAAACAACGCAACCATAGCCCTGCATGAAACAGGAAAGCAGAAGTACAGTCGTGATTAGCATTAGATTAGCACCAGTTACGTTTTTATCTCGCAACGACAAAAGCAGCGCACGTGTTCACACAATCGTAACAGGATGCAGAGAACCGTGTAGGTCATTTCGAAAAACCTGACATTTATTCTTTATCGTAAGCGTCGCTCACAACGTTTCCCCAACGGAATGTACAAGCTGTGCAGCGCTCGCGTCATGTGCAGCGAGGTAGCTCAGTTTGCGGCTTTTCCTCTACTACAGTTGTGGAATTGCATGAAAATTGGTTACTGTTCCTGAAAACGCTTCTGGCAACCTTCGCAGCTGCAGGACAACCAGCTTTGTCAAAGCGTGCTGCATGCCCATGCACAGTGCGTGGACATCCAGCCTCCGGCATAATCGTCAGATATTCCAGGAGGCGAGGACCCGGTGCAGCTGTGCCGGCTTTACTGAGTCGGACAGGTAACGAATACTTGGGACGACAGATGGTTACCATTTTGAGTCGAGGAAGCGATACCCAGCAAACGTGTGAGGTCAGAAAAATGCTACGCTTTCACATAACGAATAGGATGGCAGAATGGACCATTGTACGGAAAAAGAAAATGAAGTGAAAAGGACTGGGGACGCTGGAAGAATGAAGAGCAAGGAGTAGGAGGTGCAATGCCCTGTCTGATGCGTGGTATACTGAAACCTCCAAGTAAGGCAGCGAAGCACCCATGTACGTTTTCCTTTTTTGCGGTGCGTGGCCAGAGGGGCTCAGCATGGTTGCAAATTTTTGTAAGCCTGCAGACCCAGTTATCAGTGCGGCGATTCGTTATGATTGTACAATACCCAACATGATAAGTATGAGCCAATGAAGATAGCTTTTATACCCGGCGTCAAACGTTTTGTGAAGCCTATATTCGAGTAAACAAGCCACGTGTTGATACGAAAAGTTGAAGATGGCATCACGCCTGCCTGCAGGCATGTGCTATTTGTTGATCTTGCATCTACGTTAGCGCACACAGCAGCTTACCCACTTTCCCCGCTTTTCGGTTCCTGAAGTTTTCCTTTACAAAAGCACTGGCTTCCCTGCGCGACGCCCATTGCAGTGCATGGTCACTTTAGATAATGGGACATTTTGCACCCTGCAAAACTGCAAGATGAATGGAACATTTGCGGAAATCTGTAAGTGAGCTTCCGGGAAGGCTTGTTTTCAATGAAAAGGTCTCGTTCCTGGAAGACACTCTCGCATTCTTTGTGGAAACGAACAGAGCCATGTTTCCGCTGATGAAAAACCTTTGAAATGTCGCCATGTGACTTCGCGAGTACTCCTAGGGAGCTGTCGAGAAAGTACAGGGTCGTCCACTCTTAGAAGGCCGGACTCTTTAGAGGGCCACCGCGTGCGACACAGTCGCTCACCACAGCAAAGTGGCACAGGAGAAGGTTTACCTGGACATGGTAATTCGCGTCATCTGCCACTTCGATTCGACGCGCAGCCGTTTCGGACGCAGTGACCCTCCAAAGAGGATGGCCACGCGCTAGCGCATTCTAAGAGTGGACGACCCTGTACAATAGTACAATTTAGGGGTTCGCAGGCGAACTTCTGTAGCAAGGCAGCAGACGCTAGGCAGGAAATGAAAAAAAAACTTGTCCACTTTCGGGTCTGAAAAAAATTTGCGGGTGTCGAGCGATCCTCCGCGGCCTTTGTCCCCGAGTAGAGACGCCTCGCAGCCTTTCTTTTCCTGGTAAGAGCCTTCTTGGTACAGCGCCAGTTTTGTCCACGAGACGGGAAACACCTGCGCTGATGACGTAAGCTGAGAGAGGTTACTGGGTGCACCCATCAGTATAAATTACGGGCCAGCAGCGTAGCAACCGCATTGCGACCCGTCGTCCCGTCACAAGGATCCTCGATCATCAGCAGTAAGTATTGCTTTTTCCATATACTCGCGGCATAACTGGGGATTCCCTAAGAGTAATTTTTGTCTTTTTGACTCAGATGTTTCAAAACCAACCCGCGAAAATTTACGAGCATCAGCTCATTGGGGACAGCATGCTCCTGCGGTTGGCGGAGCGTGCTTCTGGACTTCCGCGAAGCCAGATCGGTAAGTTTGGCCGTAGAAGCAAATATGGTTCATTTTCTGAAACTGCAGTGCCTAACTGCTCGTAAATTTCGCCGCGCAGAAAGTCCTACCCTAATGCCAGGACAACTCTGCTCGGGCGACTACGCAGGGTGGCTCACGTGGAGCCCATGGTCGCCGTCCTGGTTGGCACCAACGACCTTACCAGGGTACGCTTGTTTACGGCATCAGCATTATGCGTGCAAACTCATTTCCCTGTTTTTTTCTTGCAGGCGCGTACCATGGTCGACGCAAGGCAGCTCGTGGCCACCCTGCGGGAGATTGTGGAGTGGCTGCGCGGGCGCTGTGCCGTGGTTGTTCTGCTCACGCTACCACCTGTCGCCCGTGCAGCCCACAACAGCACCCACTGGCGCATTTTGAAAGTAGTGAACACGTGGATTACTCAACAGAACCACGGTAAGTTAGTTCGTAACGTAGTCTATATTAAAATATAATGATTGCTTTCATTTTTACGCAGACAATGTGGTGCCAGTGCAGATACACCGCCTCTTCACACTGCGCAAAAATCGCGTGAAATACTGTTTTTACGAAAGGTAAGTAAAGATGTCAGCATTTTTGATAGGAGTGGCCAGGCGGCTGGATTGCGTCCACTGGAGCGCGTCGGGCATGGACGCAGTCCTGGAGCTTCTGGCGGAAGTGATCGCCTAACGCGAACCGCACAGAATGGCCTTCTCCCAAAGGACGGTAGGCAGCAAGTAGTGAGCTACTTCGAAGACGACGACCTATGGCTTCTTCATGGTGGTAAAAAAGACGGATTTGTGGTGATGACCACCCAAACCTACAACAAAGGGCCGCCTTTTTCTTTTAGGTTGGGGCTGTCATCTCCACGAATCGTCTTGTTTATCAGCATAAAAAAGTCATAGGTCGTCGTCTTCGAAGTAGCTTACAACTACTCCCTGCCTACCGTCCTTTTGGGAGAAAGCCAGTCTATGACAGCCCCAAACTATACAACAAAAAGGAGCTAGTGCGCTCCATATCCTTACACAGGCCTATCGTTATGGTGTTCACTCTGCAGGCTTGTCTGCTCACCTGAACGAAGTTTTTCTATAGCGCGGATTCGTTGTGATGACAGCCCCAACCTCCAACAAAAAGGCCTCCCTATAGGAGGCCTATAGGGAGGCCTTTTTGTTGGCGGTTGGGGCTGTCATCACAACGAATCCGCGCTATAGAAAAACTTCGTTCAGGTGAGGAGACAAGCCTGCACAGTGAACACCATAACGGTAGGCCTGTGTAATTATATGGAGCCCAAGCAAGTGCAAGAAGGGTCATTTAGAGGTAACGCATATGCCCGATGTGCTTTTCAGATGTATTGTTACCGAGAGCAATTCATGTCAACCGCAAATTAGCCGTGTTCTTCCCTTCGCCACCAAGGATGTGACAGATGTGACACCTTTTTTGAGAAAGCAGACGGACGTTGGGTTTTTATTTTCAATTGATGTTGAAGGTTTATTATAGTCTGTGCCACGCGCAGAACTGCCTGAGGCAGTATACGCGAGTGTACTGATTTCAATGGGGCTACATCGTTTCAAATTTTAGCAGGTATTAGTGTGCAATAATTCTTGTTGTGCTTAGCTCCACTGTTGTTTCTTTTGGAACAAACATGTTTGTTCCTGGTGTTGCACCGGTGCTATGATATATATTTTTATCTTCCATTGACCGTGCCTTAGCACCTTCTGCTGACGACGGCTCTGTCCTGCGAATATGTAGATGTGTTGACGAGGTAACCGCACCTTGACGCATGCTAGCACTTTATAAGGAATCTTATCCCTGCTTAGACAACTAGGGAAAAGCCTTGCTTTTACACAGCCTGAAAAATATTGCGGCCAGGTATGGCGTGCCTGTTGTTTTCTCGGCCACGAGACAGCTCAGCGGTTTGTGCACACGTAATGGGCGAAGAAAAAAGCACCAGTGCGAAAAGAGGCATGGTGAATGCTTTGCGGATTGTGCAGTTGGTGTGGTATATGAAATTCGCAGCATGAGAGCACTCAAAATCGCTAGAAAAGGGAACTGGATCTAATTTTACCTCTTCACTGCGCAGAGTGGAAATGGGAGCCGGCGCTTGACAGTATCAAGGTTCTTGGCAGGAGTCGCGAATAAGACAGCGCGCGAGGTTCTTTGGGGCTTTTCTCATTGCAAAGAAAGGAGCCGCATGTTGTAGTGATTGTTCTGCTGCATTATATGTTTTTTCATAATCACCAGGCCTTGAAATGACTTCTAATAAAGAAGTCCTTTCTGCGTGTTGTGGATTTATTGCTATGCGCTGAAAGCGTTCTGTCGCTTTTGTTGTTTCTTGTTTGTTCTTTTTGCCGATTTATTGTATATCACTGTATTTTGCAATGATTTTCTGACGCTGCTTCTGCAAAGATACTTTTGTAGAATAAGCAGGAAACCGGAACTTGGAGATCGACGGTCAGATTGAAGATGCTGAAGTCGTTGCAAACTGTGATTCCACGAAGGAGGGTTGATGTGATAGCAGTTGTGCGCGGATCGTGTGACTGAGTGCCCTGTATATATTTGAGCCCCAGACTTGCGAATAAACAATTGGTAGTCCAGCCACTTTATTGTCTGTTTCTCTTTTCCGGTTTTTATATTTTTGGATGGTTATTTATTTCTCATAATAAAGAGTTTTAGTTGTTGCAGTTTTTGTGTTACGCAGGAGTGCTGAAGCGGGCACAGCTCTCATCATGAGAAATTAGTTGCTAAGTTGAGCTTTGCGTTTCGAGTAGACATGTAGTATGCAGTCTTCCTCGACTAGCCTGGCTTCCAGGACTATTGAGGATTTGAGGGCTCTAGGAGGCTCGTTTGTGGCGACCCTGTATCCCGGTAGCCGATCATCGTGCACATCGTACAAAAAATGAGGGGGCCAACAGGGGTGCCCTAACAGTGCTCATTTCTTCAGAAGGCATCAACTGGAGGGTACTGACAAACTATGCCCCTCGTGTGCCTCTGGAGTGGATGCCATTATCAAATTTTCTGAGCAAGTGGCTTATCACGCTTTTGTCACGTGAATGGCTGAAGAAGCAGGTTCGACATCCGTGCGCGTGGTTGGTAGATGATATTTTTTCAAAATGTTGATATGATCTGTTTAGACTTATGCCTTCGCTCCACTGTTGTTTCTTTTGGAACAGACATGTTTCTTCAGAAAAATAGTTGCCGCTACGGATATCGAGTATGCTGCTGTGCCGGCCCAAGATGGCTCGCACTTGACATTAGAGACTCCGGCGTACCGCGTGTCGCTGCCAAGGCGCAGGGGTTAGCGCATCAGGTGACTGCAACACTTCGCGAAAAAGTAAAAAAAGAAAACCGTACTGCCAATTGGCGTATTTATTTCTCGCTTCCTGGGTATTTTTTCGCGCAGTTTTTTTAACACGACCGACGAAATAAGTGTTACTGCAAAATTTGCAGTTGGACCCTTGAGGCCTCTTACTCAAGCGCTTTTTTGAACGTACTATCACGATCAAAAGAAATGCGGTCAGAGTGCAGGTCGAGCTGAGTATTCGAAAGAGAAACTTTTGAGAAGGAAAACCGAGACTCCTCTACTCTCTTCTTGGATTTTTTTTTTTTTCACATTCCCTCAAAATGCGGACTGAACTCGACTTCTGTCGGGCTCATGTATCCACGGGACGAATGCCCTGTGTTGGCTGACGCTCTGAGAACCGGTGCCGTTGCGCAGTTTCCACAGCTATTCTATTTTTTTTTTTCAGCGACAGAGCTACCGGGCGCTCCGTGTTAGAAGGAGCACAGGGAACGCTGTGAGTAGCGAGACAGGAGGCGGCCAGAGATGATTATCCTAGGGCGAAGACACGATCTTGCACCCCTGCCTCGCGCTATGGCTTATCGGTTGAGAAGCGCTGTCTTGAAACACCGCCATATATTTCGCTTCGGCTCCTGGACAATGCAGACCACTGGGAGGCCAGATCTGCGAATTTCCGCTACCTATCACCGAAATTCACTAATTGTGCAAGGATCGATTCGCCCCAGACCTCAGCGTGAGCACAAAATGTTTTCTTATGCTAGAGCAAACACGAAACAGAGCAGCAGAAGCGATTTCAGTTGAAAAGTGACGTGAAAGCAAAAGTCCACTGATTTTGCGGACATCAGCTAGAGGACTACCACGGTGCGTATAGCTCTGACTTCCCGCATTCCCCGGAATGGAGAAAAAATGAGCCTTTTACTATACAAATTTACTACACAAACAGTGCCAGTACAAAAAGATGGGAGGGGGGGTAGTGCAATATTGACATTTGATCGCTTATTTTATAGACAGATGCTGCCGCACGCTCACATCCGTGTTCACAAGACAGCAGGGAATCAGAACTGTTGGAACTATCACAATTTCGTGCCGATCACTAACGATATCAGAAAAGCAGGAACGTTGCCTCGTGTGGCAACAAAATGCAGTTCCAATGAATGGATGGAAATGCTATGCTAAGGCCACAGTAGGGAGAAACTCGACGCGATTGTAATGAGTACTTATTAGCTCTTGCCAGCTATGTCCCGCAGTCTCCAATCGAAGTTTCACAGCCAGTGTTGCCTTTTCGTTTTTCGAACCTTGGTGGTGGTAGTAGTTTATTTCACAATAAAAAGTGAACGAAAAGAATGTTGCCGGCTGCGGCCGTAAGCGCTTTCGGGATTTTTGTTATCATGCATGGATGTGCGGGCGGAAAAAAAGAAAATCAGCATTACTTGCTGTATCTCAACATCACAGACTACCTCTCCCAAGCTATTATCGGGAACGGGTGGGAGATGAAGGGGGCTAACACACTGTGATATTGCTTTCTTTTCCTCTCAGCAGCTACTGACCCAACGACTTGAACGCAATATATTTGTACCATTCTGATATGCCTTATTCTTCCCATTTTCTCTTATTTACTGTTACCATATCAGCTGTCTCTTAGAATTCTACATAGCACTCGCAGTGTGTGAGTAAACAATAAAACACTCGCCATGCTTCGAAATCTCGGGTTGATGTTTCACTGCAGGTGTTTTTCCTGGAATTGCGAAATAAACGTTTGCATGGTGAACGGGAATCAATAGCACACAAGCTACGCGCCACGCGCCTTTGACCGCAGAAAAGGCTGTGACAACACACATGGCAACCGCCCTTTGAAACCAAGAGGTCATCTACTATTCCGCTGCATCCATTTCGACATCATCCATATTTTTACGAAGGCCATAGCCCATAGATGTCTTGTGGCCCTTTGTTATGGATGCCAGTGGAACCTACGAAGCTTTATTTTGTAATATTGCTTGCCGTGGCTCACGCAGCTTCCACCCTCTCCGTTCGATGACGTTCTACGTCACTACCTGCGGTTACTCAGGACGTTCTACGTCCGCCGCTTATGAACGTGGGTGGCGCTGATGAACACTCTCAAGGTTAGGTTACTTGTAAACATAAATACCCCCGAAAGCAGAAGATTTGACAGCCGTCGCCGTAGCTCAGAGGTAGAGCACCGGACGCGTAATTCGGAGGTCGTGGGTTCGGATCCCACCGGCCGCAGTGGTTGTTTTTTCTTCTGCTTTTCTAATCAATTAGCTTTAAGCGATGACATGTTCAGTAATATTCTAAATTGATCAACACCACAAAATAAATAAATTAATAAAAAAAAATCCCCTGTGCCCCTTGGTTTCTGTGGCTGTTGGCTTCTTTCATATTTATAACGAGACCCTCACATCCCTTCCCTTGTTTGCTTAATTGTTTGCTTAATTAAAAGGTTGGTTGGTTTATGGGGTTTAACGTCCCAAAGCGACTAAGGCTATGAGAGACGCCGTAGTGGAGGGCTCCGGAAATTTCGACCCCCTGGGGTTCTTTAACGTGCACTGACATCGCACAGTACACGGGCCTCGAATTTCTCCTCCAAAGAAATTCAGCCGCCGCGGCCGGGATCGAACCCGCGTCTTCCGGGCCAGCAGCCGAGCACCATAGCCACTGAGCCACCGCGGCGGCGGTTATGGTTAAAGGCCGGTAAAAACACTACTTTACGTAAATATTACTTTGCTGCAAAGGTCTCAGTAAGCTGTTTCTCAAAGCGATCTAGAACTTTTCCATTGACACTTTGTTCCTCAAGTCAATAATTAAAAAGTTCGCTAATTAAGCTTAACTAATGAGTCAACCTTGAGGAACGAAAAAATACTGCAGACTAGGTCACGCGACTCTAAACAACCCTCATTTGGTTTCAGACGGCTAGGACACCGTGTTTTTTGAACGCTTGGTTACATTTAGCTGGGACACTTGGTATACACTCACATTGTTTAATAGTCATTGCAATACGCGCACAATAACATAGCAAGAAAAAAAAAGCGTTCCACTCAGACGCAGGTCCGCGCTGAGAAAAATTTATACTACTCATGCTCGCGCCATCTGCTGGGGCCGTGGCATAGATCCAATCACGAGGGTTTTTCCGTTGGCCGCCGCATGAAGCCGCCACTAATTCACTTTAAAGGTGGAGTAAAGAGGAGTCGTCTTTTTACCGCGGGAACTCAATATACTCGTTCCGAGCATTCTCAGAGACTTCGAATTATTGTCCTATGCGGCCGATTTCCCTAACTTAACACGGATTAAACGTCCCAGCTCCCGCCTTTTTTTGAACTCACTACTGAAGGTAGGAGTAGTCAACTAACGCGTGGAGTGCCTTCCAGGCAGTCGCGTGACGGCTTCGATTTAGCTTTTATTTTTTGTTTTTACTTTCCGTGAATAAATAGATCCAGTCAGAGGCTACGTAGCCGCAAATTAGGCCCATGGGAATAAAAATATGGTTGGTTGGTTTATGGGGTTTAACGTCCCAAAGCGACTAAGGCTATGAGAGACGCCGTAGTGGAGGGCTCCGGAAATTTCGACCACCTGGGGTTCTTTAACGTGCACTGACATCGCACAGTACACGGGCCTCGAATTTCTCCTCCAAAGAAATTCAACCGCCGCGGCCGGGATCGAACCCGCGTCTTTCGGGCCAGCAGCCGAGCACCATAGCCACTTAGCCACCGCGGCGGCTAATAAAAATATGCGTCTACTCTTTGCTTTCGCCAAACGCTACGTATCCCTCCGCCAGCGGCGTTTACATGACGGGGTTTGGTTGAGTTGAGGAGTTTAGTTGAAAACCGGTTACTGGGTTCCCGGACCCGCCGAGTCGGGTCCGGGAGTCGAGGGAGCGAGTCCAGACAACTTCGCTACAGGGGGTGGGTTGACTCAACTCGACCCAGACTCGATGCGCTTGTAAATGCTGTCGAGTTGACGAGTCGGGTTAGTGGGAGGGGAGGTGATAAAGGCAAACCTGTTTTTCGCTTGCGCCATCGCGGCTCCGAGACAACGGAGACAAGCTGCAATCTCGGAGGCTAGCACTGCCCTCTCCCATTGCGCTGCTCAACACTTGGTGTCGCTGCAGTCGAACCGGTCTCGGCTCAGTAAAACCGAGTTCATGTAAACACGCAGTTATCGAGTTGGGTTCACCTTGCTCAACTCGATCCCCTGACTCGACCCGCTGGTGTCGGGTTCATGTAAACAATGCTAATGGCAGAGCAGCAAGCCTCCACAGGACTGGCTGAAAGGTTGGTCGACTCCTCCTACATTCAGCACTGAGTTAAAAAAAATAAAGGAGGGAGCCGACGACTTTATGGACGCTGTGCTGCCTTTCGCCACGAGTTAGCAGCGAAATCGCTAGATTTCCCCGACTCCTCCCACCGTCTGCAGGCAATTTTTTTTTAAAAAAGGCGGGAGCCGGACGTTAATCCTATTTAAATGAGGGAAATAGGCCGCACAAGGCTACGACGTTTGGTTACGACAAGGTTTCGATGTTTATAAGAATGCTGGGAACGTGTAGATCGAGTTCCTGCGGAAAAAAGACGAGTTCAGATTCCTCTTCAGTGCACCTTTAAGTTCAGCTGCCACAGAATGCAAGCACCTCCACGCAAGTTTTTCGATGGAACGCTCGAACAAAACTGTGTTCAGGAAATGCTCAGAGCTAGGGGTTCTGGTAAGCGTGCGAATGGGAAGCGAGTATTGCTTCAAATATAAAACTCGGTTGAAGCCATTGGTCTTTGTGTGAACAGCGCAAGCAAAAACACGAGTTTGTGTGCAGTACCTGTCAGCCTCTTCCCAGGCAGGGTTCTTCCCACATTGGACAGCGGTTGTTGACAGCACACCTCGGCACCATGAGAGGTGGCTCACTCACACTCCCAACAACTCACACGCATGTCCAATCACACTCACACAACCACTCACTCGCACTCATCGCTACTCCCACTCCCAACCACTCACTAGCACTCACACTCATGGCCACTCGCAGTCACAACCACTCACACACATGTCCACTCATGCTCACAACCACTCACACTCATGACCACTCGCACTCACAACACACTCACACTCATGACCACTCGCACTCACAACACACTCACAACCACTCACTCGCACTTATGACCGCTCGCTCTCATAACGACTCACTCGCGCTCACAACCATTCACTCCCCCTCACGTTCACTCACTCTCACTCACGTTCACTCACTGTCTCCTTGTTTGCTGACAACGGAGGGGATGAGGGATTTACTGCCGCGGCCGACTGCCCTCGTGGCTCCCCTAGCATAGCCTGAGTCGCAAAGATGGGGTGCTGAGGGGTGTAGGAAGAAACGTCCCCGGAACGTACACCCCCCGGAAAAAAGGTCCCTTGAGGAAGCACCATCTAGGAAAAAATGTCCCCATGTCAATAAAAAAATTCCTTCCGGAACCCACTAGACAGAAAATTGCCCTATTTATTAGACTCCTCTTTGGATTTGAGAACAGATGTAAGCGTGAAGTATTTTGTAGTACCAGACCGCGCGTGATGCAGTCCAGGTCATGCAAAGGAAAAGTACTTCTGCAGGTGACTTCGCAAAAGCGCCGAACGACCCAGAGACGCACTTCCTCTGGACCACTTCCGTTTTGCCGCCATCATTGTTCTTCATGGACGCCCCGTATTTGTTCGTTGTTTAGTCGCTTCTGTGCCGACATCTGTAATCGGTGTAGCTTGCTATGAAGAAACGCAGTCCAAACCTTGATATCGCGGTGAAGAAATGCAGCTGGAAACAAAGAAATACACCAAAGACAAAAATACATGAAAGCTAAATCTACAAATGATGATGTAACATAAAATCAGTGAAATGCGACGACAGTAAAAGGAAATGAGTTGCTGGGTGAAAACCAATACAGTTTAGCTTGTATTTAGTTTGTGTACCGAGATGTCCTTCTCGTCATGTGTTTTGTAGCAAACCTTCCAAGCGTTGAGGGATAAACCACTGCCACACTTGCGTTGCTCTGACCATGCCGTTGCGTTTACGGGGCAGTCACTCGTTCCACCGGCGAACAACTTGTATCCGCATCATGCGAGCCGTACATGCATGCGGGTCGCAAGTATGCGAGTTGCATGCATGTACCTCCGGCCGCCTCGACAGACGCGAGGCGGCCGGATGCTCAAATTACGGCGGCTTACGATGCGTTTGATGTCATCCGCTTGGGGACATTTTTTCTTACTTCGCAAATGGGAACGTTTTTTCCGGGGATGTATGTTCCGAGGACATTTTTTCCGGCTCCCGGTGGTGAGCCGCCCAGGCTTTGTCGGGCTATTTGGCCAATTTTCACGGTTTCACTGTTCGATGGAAGTGGTATCTCATCACGCATAATCCATGCACCGAATGCTACGCACGTGTGCTCCTGGGCTTGCTGCTGAGACGATGAGTGCCTGTATAGCGTCCGCAGCTAAGATGCTAAGACAAGTTTTTGAACGGTGTTCATAGGTGTGCGCAGGATTCTCCATGAGAATGAGCCAAGTTTCAGCGCTGTGCCCCCCTACCCCAACCACCTCTCACCTAGGCCCCTACCGTCAAAACGGAGCGCAATGATGAATGATTATAAAACATTTATTTTCATAAGGTGAAATTGCAAAATATACAAAATATTATAGAGGTGTAGTTTGTATTTTAATCTGTAACATCCATGTTTGCAAACAAGCGAGGTGGCGCTGCAGTCGCTAGCGGGCTCGCGGTAGGCAACAGGCCAGGGAGTGGCGTCGAGTAGGGATGGTGCAGCGCCGGTTTCCAAGGCTTGTGGGCGCGTTTTGAGTTTCTGAGAATCTCAGCAATGGTTGATGCTTTCAACTTAGTATTCCTCAAAGTACACGGGCTCGCGTAGGCCATGTACGGCGTATTTCGCCACATTTTATTGCATTATAGATAGAAAGAGTTTCTGCCGTTGGTTTCTACACTAGGCATTGAATAAAATAATAAGTTTTTGACACTCAGCACTAGCCAGAATGATTTTACCTAGGGGACGCACTGGCGTTTTTTCGGCAGAGCTCCGTCGTCGGAAACCCGCAGAGTTCGCGATGTGCCAGGACCATCAGAAACCCCATTACCTCACAATTTTTGACGACCACAGATCTAAAAACAGTAATTTTATGAATTTCTACTGAATATTTTGCTGTAATTTTTCGTCACCAAACAGAAGACCCAGGGCTAGGAAAGAATATAATTTCAGGAATCCAAACTTTTCACCAAATCGACCAGTTTAAGAAGGGGAGAAGACGGCCTGGCTGGTGCCTGATGTGACGGCTAAAACCAGCGGTTACGCGAGACAGATGAGAACCGGAAACGATCGACGCTGCCCCCACTTTTCGCACTGCACGATAAGTGTCACCAGACAGTGAGCGCACGTCGGCCCATTGATTTCAGTGCCGCATTTCTTTAACCAAAGCGAAAGCGAAGAGGCCATAAACAAGGGAATAAACTTGAAGGTTAGTTTTGTGGCCTACCACATTTTCTGCGATTGGCATCACTCACTGCTTCGTAAACTTGGAACGAATGGAAATAAAATGATTCTATTTGTCGCGAACGATTCCAGCGACGTTGAGGAGTGCAATAAATCTCTCGACTTTTTTCCTACAGGAGCAGTAGCATGTTAGTTATTTTTATAAGAAAAGTTTTCAAGTGACTGCATGCATAAGTACTGAGGATCTAAAAAAAAAAGAAGTAATACCGCCATCAGAGAACAGGGCTTTGGGAACATGAGGGCATAAAAAATTCCGCACTTTCTACTTAATTATTCAAGACCCGGGGAGACTTGACGAGGGTGTTAATTATAATTACCCAAGAACTGTCCCAGGTATAGCTGAAAATAAAACGCATTACTGAAACTAGCAGAGGAATTTCATATTTGCACCAATTTTGGTTCCACATCTCATGCATCAATAAAAAAACACTTTTTATTGCCTCATTTCCCGTCAATGTCGCTACTTACCTCTGTTGGTAGCCTGCCTGCGGTTGCTTCTTTTCAACAGGCTTCGCGATCATGCACTACTTCATGAAGCAGCTTATGACACATGCATGACGCAATAAAAAGCATGTGGCTTTTAGCACACTTCAAGTACGCTGTTCGAAGCATGCGAACGTAACCGCGCAAGATTGTCACAATTTACCAGACTTGCTACTACAAGAATCAAATAATTATGTCGGTCACGTTAAGAAATAGTTTCAAGTATATATTAAATGCTCTAAAACGCGCCATTATACGTTCGCATAACTTCTACACACGTTAAAGCATGCTGTGCTATCATCAAAATAACGCACAACTTGGTAGTGAGTGACCCTGCCAGCGCCCGTGCACACCAGCTCAGGGTGATAAATGCGTGCGCAGCTGCATACATGCTTTTTTTTTTCTTGCGCAATTTTAGGTGTACCATGCTGTTGTTCGGGTGAATGAGCGCAGCGACTTCCCTGCTATGAAGTACGTCGACTGGCAGCGCCGGTCGACACCCAGACTTCGTGCTTTTACTAGCGCGGCCCATCTCCTAAAGAGGTATTTATTTGCGAGATACCTATTAAGGCTAATCTAATTTTCCGTTTTATGATACTGCGTGGATCCAACAGGGACGCAGCTGGTCAGTACATGCTGCTTCTGCAGTGCGCGGGCATAATGCAGCCGCCTCTAGCTGCGATAGGCACGGGCAGGAGGAACCTGCTTGCTGGTTTTTTGACGCTCAAAATGTGAACAAGTGAGGGGAAAGATTCAGAGTATTGCCAGCGTTTCCACAAGAGGTCTTGTCTCCACCCAGACGAAGACTGTCCTCCTGTTGAAACGTTCGCAAACACCCTGAGGCTTTCCCCTCCCTTGTTCACCACGTGAGCACCGGCAGAGGAAGGCAGTCACTGCGTCGCTGAAGCATCGATGTAACATCGCGCTTCCGGAGTAATTTCCATTCTCCCTAGTCCCCAGAAAATGGGACTAATTTGTTTTTTGGTTACTGTAACCGCAAAAAAGAACCTGAAAAGAATGCCTCCAAATGACCCCGCAATAAACAGATCTTGAAACGCAGCACCATGGGTCTTTGGCCGTTAAAAAAACCTGCTTGGCCATAGCACTGCACTGTAAACAATGACGGAACAGCTCCTACAGATTAAGTGTATGGGGCAGACTTGGCGATTGGGGGGGGGGGGGGGGGTGCACCCCCCTTCCGTGTGCGTGCGCCTACGACGGTGTGCAAGTAAAAATAACGAGTTTGCCTGGACAATAGTCTAGGATAGGGTCTAAATTACCAATATTTGGCCTTCTTTGACAACGACGTTCGGTGACTGCATGAACATATTGGAGTCAAGTGGCGACTGTGAATACTTTTCGTGCCATGGAAAATTGAGCCTGTTTTTTAAACGATCGAGTGATTTCCTCATGGAAAGAGAAATGGCTGGAATGGGCCGCAAGTAGGGGATTTCCCCGCGTAATAACGATGCTAGGGGAAGTTGCCATTACCAGTCCATTTTCAAAACCTCCTAAGCCACTATGTGTTACCGATCTGGGGACATGTCTGCAGGGCCGTACGTTTTCTGCATTGCACATAATCCCTGTCTGAAGGAGGTTTTACAAACCAACGCGGTGTTTTTGAGGACAGTGCATGCGGACACCCCGTGCGCATCCGCGTGGTAATAAGGGGTGCTCACATGGCACAAGATCATTCTCCAACGTCGTTCGCGGAAGAATGCGTATGCAGCTAACTTGTGAGCCAATTTGAGCCAATCTGAAACGACATGACTTTACTGGGGAAAAGCGCTATCCAGAAGTTCTTGGAGGAAATTCTAGTATCCGGTTCAGAGGATACCTCATGCTGTCCAGATATCAGTGAGGGCAGGATTAGTGAAATCGCTGCGAGCAAACACAAGTTAATCACCTTACTGTACTGAAAACATGAAAAATAAAAAAAAAACATTTCACAAGCTCATTTCGATTTCACTCGCCAAATGCCAAAGATTAGGCAGCACAAATTAGAACCAAGCCTCACATACATACAGCGGAAGCTTGTATGCAGCTGTTGACCTGCCAGGGCAGCCCCCCGCCGCTCAAATTGCCAACGGCGTAGTTCTGCTTACATGACGCTGACGGGAGCCTTTTCATGATTACAAAAAAAAAAGAAAAAATTGGGACTCCGGGGAGAGCGTTTCAACTCTTTCCTGTTCTACGAGCACAGTCCAGTGTCGAACATGCCGGCACCCTTCGACCTGTTTATGAAAAGCTCCTGGCCCCCCTACCACCCGCCGCCCTCAGTCTTTTGTTCTCTTCTGGTCACATTTTTGGCTGTGGCGGCGGACGTTTTTTTTTGTGCCTTCTGAACAGCAGCACTCGCTTGCACGATAATTTTAGGCGAAACGAAAACTATCGCCCTAACTTGATTATTACTAGCTTTCATTCGCTTGTACTGCTTTTCTTTTGTAGTTTTTTGCTCGAGCGAAATGGTGACAATACTCAGAGACATTCTATTTTATATCCCTTTCCCGAGCACATAAAAATTAAGTTCCAACTGTACGTCCAACCAGTCAAAAAGGGTGCGGCCAATTTGGTTGCCACCTCATATCCACTGCCGACAATCGCCGAAACGTTTCATCACGGCTGAGTTTCCCTCTCAATCTTGTAGAGGGAAATTGCGCTGATGATGATTATTGAAGGATGCTTGAAATCTTGCAGATTCGATATTGCTCAATCACGTTGCTAGAGGACACTTATGGATATATGTTAGCTGTTTATTAACAATTAATAAAGCAAAGCAAGATACAAGCAAGGAAAAAACATTTATATTTGACTGACTAGTACTTTTACGTGACGAAAACAGCCCTCGGTCCCGCCGAAACAGCTGGTTTTAAACCCTATGACCCCACCCTCGGTGGAGACAGTAACCAATCAGGTAACTCCACAAAAATCCACCCAATAAATCATTGGGGAAAGGAAAACATCACCAGTCAACAATTGGGAAAGAACACAGCCAACTCAACTCCATAAACACTGTACAAATTGCACATTTTCCACCATCAAGATTTCCGAGGTTTCTTCCTTCCTCCCGCGAGCTTCGCAACGGGACCGCAGCTTCGCAGGGAGGCGCTGCGGACGCAAGTGAAAAGCGCCCGCTCCGGCCGACTCCAAACTTTTGACCGGGCAAACCGGTCACCCCTCCCATTGAGTAGCTGCGCGAGCAGCGCGCTTTCTCCTGAAAAAAAGCCAGTTCTGCATGCAGCATTTTGCACGTGTTGGCCGGCCTGCAAATCTCTTTGTGCTGTCGCGAGCTTTCTTCCTGGTGCTTGAACACTGACGAGCAAAATGTACAAAGGCGTTAGAAAGAAATGCGAACAGCCCGGCGCCCACGCGCTGCGCAGTCGGAATTTATCTTCAATGCGCTTTTACCTCGGTAGTAACAAAAAGATGCTAGAGTGGCACATTGTTGTATTACGGATGTCTCTAGCGTATTTGGTTTGCGAGCCAAGGATAAGCGTGACGAAAATAAATTCCAACAGCGGAGCGCGTAGGCACCGCTCTGTTCGCATTTCTTTCTGTCGCTGCAGTACGCTCTGAGATGTAGGTTCAAAGAAACAGTGGACAGTGAATTTTTTTTTCGCTGCGAAAACTTGAAAAAAAGAACTGCTAGAATCAGGTCCACTCCGTGAAGCAGATTGTTGACGAAAAAGCCGTTACCGCAAAGGCGAAATGTGTATCGCAAGTACATGACGAGGTCATTTAAGACGTGGAATTCGAGATAAATACCATTTTTTATTTGGAGCGGCCATCTTCGTAAAATACTTAATTTCGTTGAGTGGCTGAGCAGTAGGGTCCATGCAGGCTTGTTGGCCAAATAATAAGGATTTCGTTACGTGTCTCGCTGAATAATAATGGGAAAACTTTATTTTAACTTACACTAAAGTGGCCTTAAAGCGACACGCTAGGCTGAAGAGAAAAACGAAAACACGCACGAAATGCGCCTACCAGTTGCTTGCTATATACGGCTAAGAGAAAAAATGCTCTAGTTTGCTCAATCGCTACAACGGCAGATAAGCGGTTGGTACATTTATTTTAGTGCCGATTACAGCGCACGCGCAACCCAAAAACAATTTATTTGCAGAGCCATCGCTCACATGCAAACGCTCATTCAGGTGGAAGCAAACATTTTGATTATTTTTTTTTAGAATTTGAGCCAGGCGTCACAAGTCGGAACACTGAGGCGATCACTGACCTCGCCCCAGATGCGTCTGCAAAACGCCGCTAGCTGTTGTCAGTCTCCAAAATAATGTTTTGCTTTATCTGAGCGGCGCAAGGCTTTACTGGCAAAAAAAATGAGTTTCGTTAGCTCGAACTTTACTAAACACTGCATGCTTAGTGAATTACAGCAAATACTGGTCAGAAATAATATTACGCGAGCAACATACCAAACGTGTTTAGCACCAGAAGAAAGCTTATACCCCTGCTACACGGGCGTTTCGAATGCCTTCCAACCGAATGTCATTCGACTCGACTGCCAAACGTGCGCTGCTACACGACGTTTTTGAACGGCATTCGGTTGGGATGACATTCGAGTCGACGGAGCTACGCGGAGACATTCCAGATTTTGGAATGCCTTCGAGCCCGAACCGACCAATAGCCGTCGCCACTGCCGTCGCTTCGCCCCGCCCACAGCCGTGCGGCTGCTTTCGGCTCTGTGGCTGTTCATTTCGATACCCGCTGCTCGCTTTTTTCTGCTGTTTGTTTAGGAAATAGCTCCTGCTCTGTCTGAGGGAATGCTTGAAGATAATATTACACCAACGAACATTAACCGCGTCAGCATGAAATTTTCACAGGAGTGCGCCGATGAGGTCGACTGTACTCATACTGTTGTTTACATTACTGCGTACGAACAGCTAGAGCTCTTTTCATGACATAAAACGTAATCTGTGTTTTAGTTCTATTAAACAACCTGTTTTCTTTTTTACCAGTTGTACCCGTGCTTGTTTACGCAGTGCGACAATGTGTCGGGAGCGATGATGCGATCGCACGCTTGAGAAACACGACAGCCGGGTTGTTGACATCGAGCACGACCGGCGCTTCTCGCTTCTTGCCCCGGCTTCCTCCAACGTGACCAGTACTTTATTTCAAACTACTTCATGCAGAAGTATGTTTGGCGACCATTCGTTTTAACTGGAACGGCCTAACTTGTTATCCACAAGCTAGCGACGGCGACGACTGCTGCTGGCCGTAAAGCCCGACTCGGCAGTCTGGGTCACATCGGCGTTTGCCGTTCTTCGTATACGTGCCCTGCGGTGTAAGCAATAGTTTATTTCAGGTCGCTGTTGCCAAAACTACACTCGGTGACCATTTGCATTCGCCAAAGCTTGTGATTCGCTCTTCACAACCACCGCAATCACAGATCCAACTCGGCGGACTCGCTAGGCCTAGTCGTCGCGGAAGGGAAGGGAGCCGTCGTCGACTGAAATTAATTTGGCAAGCGCTTATCGCTGGTGAGTGTTCAGGTGTGCACATGTGAAATGTAGCCGTTCGTATCGCTCATTTAGAAGCGCGAACATATTCACACGGCCGCCTCATCATCGTGCTTTCGCTCAGCCGCCGACAAGGCTGACCGTCCGCCGATCGGATTCGTCGGTGTCGTTGGCCTGACAAATCTGTCCCATTACAATGATATTATAGTAAACTAGATATTTCACTATAATGACATGCTGCTGTTGAGCGTGATATATAGTGTCGTTGTCGGACTAGTGTGACCGCCGCCGTCGTCGTCGTTCTACACTGAAAACGAGCTGAGGCTTTCGAATGCGTTTGGAAAGTGTCGTGTAGCACCGCGGGAGTCCGTCGAGTTCGAATGTCATTCCAATTCTCGAATGTCATTCGACTCGAATGTCATTCGAACGTTGCCGTGTAGCACAGGTATTACTTCACCCTGCCCACAGCAGTAATGGAGGCCTGCCGTTTCTCGTTCTCATCCATTTTATACCCAACAATTTCGGACAAAAGCATTTTTGAATGGGAAAGAGTGTATGAACCCATTTTTTTTTCATATGCTGGAAGATTTCACAATAGCAATCTCCCATCGATATGCTTGCATTTTTTTCAGTATTAACGTTTTTCCTTTCGTCCACTGCTCGATACGAGCGATGAAATGTTTTTAAGATTATGGGACCATTACCTTCAATATTTCCATTACTGGACGTTACAACTTTCCAATATTAATTTTTTTTCTCCAAGAATGTAGGACATACATGTCCAGGAAATCTGTAGAATTCCACGGGCAGCTCTTGGCCGTTGATGTTATTAGGATCGGGTGAGCGTGGTCGGGCCGGAGAAGGGACGAGGAAGGTGGGCGATGAGGTTAAGATGAAAACGAAGAAAACTTTATACAGGCTATTTACATGATTACAGAAGAGCAACTGAGAGGGACTCTCAGTGGATGAGGACTGCTTCGCTAGCGGGAGAGCAAACTGGAGTCCTCAAAACAACTCCCGTTAAATAACGCACGGATTCCCCAGATCCCTGTCTGGGGAATATAGTTCGAAGGATGATGTCCAATAGCATGAGCAGACGTGGACTCCGGAGGTACCACCCACGGCTGGGGCGGCGTCGGGCTGTGGGGTCTCTCGCAGCCCGGTTGATGGGAGAGGGTAGAGGCTCAGTAATCAAACACTGCTGTCTTTCACTGAGCACACCACCACTCTGTTCGTTGACCCGAGGGTCGACTCGGCCACGGAACGCCGCCATCGTCGCCGCATCTTCGGCCTTCGGCGGTCTTTGACCTTCGCCGCTACCACCATGGTCCCACGGTCACGGAAGGTCGCTGCCTTAATCCCCTTAGGCAGGAGGGGAGGCATCACAGGTCCTACAGCACCCCTCTTTGAGCTTCGCCGCTACCGCCATGTTCCCACGGTCCTCGAAGTTCGCTGCCTTAATCCCCTTAGGCAGGAGGGGAACCGCGAGCTGCCTTAATCCACACAGGCAGAGAGGGGGGGGGGGCATCCCAAACCCAACAATGTTCAGAAAACTATTGTGACAGCCCCCGAAACAACAAGTTTCTTCACTCTTAGAACTTCGCGGAATTCCAGCCATGACTCACAGCGAGCGGCAACACCCCTTTTGTGCGCCCGCGAGCAGGACGGCGCTTGCTCGCAATGAAAGAGAGAGTGCCAGCAATGCGAGCAGCAGCAGCGCCGCCGGCGACGTGCCCAGACAGTAGTTCGAAAATGACCGCCAGGGGAGAGGGCGGCGCTGGTGCAGCGGGGGCAAACTTTAGGTGCGCTCCCCTGGTAAACCCAAGTTTAACGAAAGTCACCTCACGGCCCATCTGTTCAGTACCCTCACTTACAAACTGTCTTCAGTGCCTGCAGCTAGCGTGGCAGTGTCCTGTTGACCGAGCCTCAAGCTGTAAACGCGCGCTGCCATAGACACGGGACAAAAGCCACGCGTCGAGGATCCGCCTTTCCACAAGAACGTGCACTGTGGGATGCGACCTGATGTATATGTTCCCGGAGGGGGTTTGACCTTTCCCTTATTCTATGAATCCTCTGCTATCCGGCTCCCCTTATCCCACTGGGTGTGACTCACCCCCTTCTCTGCAGTTGTGGGGAGGGCAAAAAAAAAGAAAACTCAACGGACATTCCTTTATCGCGAACCCGGACGCAGCAAACAATGTACAGGATCGCGAACTTCACTATCACCATAGGCACGAAATAAATCATTTCTGGCGCAAATTAAAACATAAAATATTGCCATTTTAGATCTCTTTTTGAGCTGTAGTAAAGTGCACAGATTATGAAAAGAACAAGACGAGACAGAACTGGACGAAGCATATCGTCCAGTCTTGTCTCGTCTAGTTCTTTTTATACTCAACGAATTTCTACTACAGCTCAAGAAATGAAATACCAACTAGCCACAGTTGTCGCACTGTTAGCTTGGATATCTCTTTGGACGTCAAAGGCATCACCATGTGTGATGTATGCGAACAAAAAATAAAAATCGCATGCTTGATTTGCGACGCTGGGCTACTTCAAGTGCATGATAGAAACAAGAATATTCTGGCGTTACCGAAAAGCGCACTTGGTTTTCGCGTCGTTTTTGAGTGGGGGTGCAGTTAAAGAGCTGGGCCAAGTAGGTCAGGTTTGCGCGTGGGTCTGGCCCAATCAATAAATTACGGCCAGAGGAGTCCTCTGCAATGCGCACACCCGGGCACAGAAAAAAAAACCTAACTCCACTGCAGCACTCGAGATCCCATCTTACGGTAGGTAGTTATTGCCGAGAAGCAGACAGTCGTTGTTGCAGCAGTAAGCATGTAACATGTGTATACCAGATCGAGCCGTGCGGGGGGCGTGGCAAGATACACTTGTCTGTATTTTCAGGACTGGCAATGCGAAATTCGATAAAGGATCTCACAAAACTCGTAGCGGCTCATTGCATCCCCGAAGGGCCTGCGCCCGTGCCAACGGTGAACTATACAAATGCAACGAAAGATTGCCGCTCCTGTGCCAGCGGAGTCGTTTCCTTCGGTTGTCCAAAGACAGCGGCATGGCGCCTTATGCTGCCTCGAGTGCACTCAGTAGTGAATATTTGCTTCCCTCAGCTGTAAACAACATAAAAATAGCTAAGCGGGTATCGTCGTCGCGAAACATACGCGACCGACTTCGCTGTCGCGTCCACCCACCACTCACATCCACTGATTGCCACTCACGTCCACTCATTGCCACTCATGTCCACTCACAACCACTCATCAGTCATGTCCCCCCACTACTCACATCCACTCACGTCCACTCACATCCACTCATCAATCATGCCCACTCACGCTCACATCCACTAAATCGCACTCACACTCATCTCCACTTGCACTCACATCCACTCACTCACACTCATGGCCACCCATGCTGACACATCCACTGACTCGCACTCACACTCGCAACCACTCACTCGCACTCACGCTCATGACCACCGACACTCATATCCACTAATTTGCACTCACACTCACGCCCACTCACACGCATGTCCAGTCACACTTACAACCACTCACACTCACAGAGCCCCGCCGCGGTGGCTCAGTGGTTACGGCGCTCGGCTGCTGACCCGAAAGACGCGGGTTCGATCCCGGCTCCGGCGGCTGAATTTCGATGGAGGCGAAATTCTAGAGGCCCGTGTACTGTGCGATGTCAGCGCACGTTAAAGAACCCCAGGTGGTCGATATTTCCGGAGCCCTTCACTACGGCGTCTCTCATAGCCTGAGTCGCTTTGGGACGTTAAACCCCAATAAACCAACCAATAAACCAAACCATCACACTCACAGACGTGAGTGTGAGCGAGGCGATATGAGTACACTCATGAATGAGTGTGCCGGCCTATGGTTGACTGGCCGCCGAGAAACGTTCCATAGCTGAAGCCGGACACTTGAGACTGCCGCTACCAAGGGCGTCCGCAGAATTTTTTGCAGGGGGGGGCCCCGTTGGTGCCCCGGGGGGGGGATATGTTCGTAGCAGAAAGGCGCTATTTGCGGAGTAAATTTATTTATTTATATATAAATAAAAATTAAACAAAATGCACACATGAAAGAAAAATTACAAACAGCAAATTAAAGCGCGGCTAGGAGAGGTACATTGGAGTTTATCAACGAAGAAACAACTAAAATTAATAAAAATGCAAAAAGATGCTATATCACTTCGTGGAGAAGAGTGCTCAGACTTGCTGCATACGGGTTCTCGACTCACCCGGATTGATGACCAGCACACAGCACAATATGTTCACAAACACGCAACTACAGTCACTCAGTCAGTCTTCCTTGAACAGCAACTGTAGGCGCCTCGGATTTTTCTGGGCGAATTGCGTAATTACACGTGTGATAAATTCACTTCTGTGCTTCATTACACGCTCTCGGTGCACACTCATCATACACATTGATTGGAAAAACTGTTGAACGCGTACGTTGAAAACAAAAGATGACTATATATACAACGAAAACTTATTTACAAGATAAATGCACGCTCGCAGCTTCATACACCTCGCTCCATCTTGCTTGCGCATCCGAACAGTCGAGCAACCGCACACACACTGCTCTCCGCTCGTCGTTTTCTCGTCCGCTGTCTTGGTTGTTCTCAGCTTCGCTGACAACCGGCCACTAAAAACACCCAAGCACAAAAGAGGCGCGCACACGTGCAAGGGCTTACTTTCCGCAGTATCCCCGAATGCGCACTTTGGGGGTGAAAGGAACGCCGCGCAACTTCCGAGGGGAAGGGACACTCGCCACTCCAGTCGGAAAATTTGTTTTTGTGTTTTTATGGGGTTCAGAGCCCCAAAACGACTCAGGCTATGAGGGATGGAGTAGTACAGAGTTCCGGGTAATGTCGACCACCTGGGTCTCTTTACCATGCACTGACACGCACAGTACATGGGCGCTGTTGTGATTTGAGGCCCAGCCAGAGGTGACAGGCGAGCCAGGCAGGCGCCATCGGGCTGCGTTGACCAAAGGCGCTGGTTTTCGCAGAAGACGCAAAGAACGCTGGTGTGGGGGCGCCTCGGGAGGCTGCGTCGCCGTGAACAAAAGCAGCTAATCCCCTTTGCCAGAGATTCTGAAAGCGGCGCTTCTACCGAACTGCGCTACCCGTGGATCGGAGGAGACAGCGAGCGGCGGCGGCGCCAACTCATCGCCCGCTTGCCCCTGAGCAGCCCGACAAAGCGGGGGTGGACACGGCTGATTTTACCTTCCCTCCTTAAGAATTCATCGGTGACCGGCGTAACGATAGGCGAAAACAAGATGCCCCGTGCACTGTCTGCCTCCGTGTCGCTATCTCTCTAGAGATCAAAGAAACAGACACCCATCTCAAGGCGGCTCGAAACACATGCTCGCCGGTGCCGCTGTATGTCTGGAACAGGTCGCCCTTCAGTAGAGCTAACGATGGCGTGGTTTGAAAACGGCGGAACGACGCACGCCCGGACGCGGCATTTCGCAGATGTGACCATGCGGGGCTGCTTTTACCCTTTTGGCTGAGCGCACCACCGCCCCTGGCGTGCGGCCATCACTCACGGTTCGAGTGAGTGATTTTCCAGGGGGGTGCAGCCGCCCCCCCTTGCCCCCCCCCCCCCCTCCGGACGCCCATGGCCGCTACTAGCGGCAAGGTTTCGTGAGCACATGCTCCGATATCTGCTTCCTCGCATGCCCGGCAGTTACGGCTGCACAGGAAGCCCACTTCAATGGGCTCACATCAAGAACACTTTTTCCGGCGCCATTTATGGACGCCGCGCAGCCTTTCGCCGCGTGTTGGAAGCGAAATCGCTAGATTTCCACGTTGAACCGCTTCTGCGCTACAGTTTCTGCTGCTGTCTTTCGCTTTCTTCACGTTTCGCCGGATACGTTGCACTTACTGTATTTTTTTTTTCATGATATTTACTACTCTTGAACGTTTGTGTTCTGTCTTCTGCCTGTACTGTGAAAGGAGGAGCGCCGGGCGTTATAGAATTAATTTTTCGCAGGTGGTTTGTAGCTACCTGAGTATAATCATTTGGTCTGGCTATCTGCGGGTCGTTGTAACTACAAGGAAGGAGTGCAATTAGGCGCGTTTAAGTTCGCGCAGGCTTTGTTACCAATAGAACATAATGAACTGTAATGCCACTTGTGGCGCTGTGGGTATTACAATAAACAATGAACATCATTACTTCTGCTGCCTTAAGAATAGCCAGGAATGGCGAGCGGTTACAGATATCAGCGTCTAGACAACGGAACCAGTCTGCGGCCCAAACAGTCGCGTAGCGATTCTCAAATAGAATACTGGGGTTTGCAAGTGCGGCGGCTGCTGCAGCGGAATCGTTTACTTCTCGTCGATGTAGACATGCACGGAGCATTTTGGCCGACGAAGAGCATAGATGAGCTGCGAATTTATTGCCTATCCACGTTTCGCGTTTACGGCTTTATCATTTTCTTTCCACTTCGTGGTGAAAAAAATTAACGCTGTCCAGTCAACCACAAGAGAGAAGGAAAAAAAAAGCGACCTGGCAGGAGGAGTCGTCTTTTAGAGCCAAAATTAGAGCCTGTATAACAGGATTACAGTCCAATGAGATTCAGACACACTGCTGAGGTAGATGTGAGCACTCCGCGCAGTATGTACGTGCCACAGAAGCGCGCACACTAATTTATTCGCCCCTTTCTGAACGGAGGCTGTGCTTTGGACATACCTTACTAAATGGTCGTGAGCAGGGACAAATACGTTGCGTTGAAATGACTACAGGCAATGTTCTTGCGCACAGGAGACGAAGGATCAGAGCCGGCAGCTGAAGAATGCGCGCGAAAGATGCTTGCACATTGCGCGGCTGCGGTCGTGCGTTGTACACGAATAGGCTCCCTCCGGCCCCTACGCGACCGGCTCGAAAGAAGAAATAGCAACAAGTAGCGGCTCGAGCACACAATCCATGATAAAGCATCGTTACTCAATACACCATAATTTGATGACAGGCAAAAATCACGTATGACAAAACGAAAAGTTCACTTACATGTACGGTTGAAATTTGGCGCGAAGAATCCGTACGATGAGCTGCACCGCGACGATCTGGCGTGCACTCTTTCAGACGCTGACTCTCGCGAAAATGTCGCCCACTGCAGCGTCGCACATCGATGAAGCGTGCACGATGAAGCGCAACCGAACTTAAAGCGCACACTGGTCCGTAGAAGACAAAAAACGCACGCCGTGACACGCACGCACGCCACCCGCGCTACAACTACGACAGGCGTGGTAAACAGCGGCTTCGTCTTCGACTCTCGGTGAGCGGCCAATCCAAATAGATAGGCGCGTGACCTAAAGGGCGGAGGGAAAACTACAAAATGTATAAAAAAATGCTTCGAGCGTTGCTTTTTTTTTTCGGCCGCGCGCTACGCTTCCCCTCTCTCTTTTTGCCCCTGACTGAGGGAACGGCACCCCCCATTCTCCGCTGCGTTCCAAGGACACGCCGGCCGCATGGGGTCGACAACCTTCGGTGCTTGCAATGTGCGTCTGTCTGCCCACATGGCACGCTTTTTTTCCACACATTCGGCGTGCCCACAGCTCTTTCGCTTTCGTTCTCGGAGGTAGCAGAGGCAATGAGCGAGCCTTGTCCCGGCTCGGTCGTTCCAGCCACGGTGGCGGCGGCGCGCGGCGTGACTTTAGCCGATGGTCGCTCGCAGCGCGGGCGAGCGCAATGGTTTGGAGCGTGAAGGTATGTGTCAAAAATGAGAATATTTTATTATTCCACGACATGCAAATCAATGAACATTCGAGAAGGCAAACATGTTGTTCCTGCCACGAAGTAAAAAGTGCAAAAATCAGTTAATAAATGTGTTGAGCAGGTTAATAAAGCGTTTCAGCTGCATGACGCGTGTGCTTCTCAGCGACGTAATAATTTGTTTACACCACGACACCGCGTTGTCAATGTATTCGTGTTCGGAGTTTTGCTCGCGCGACCGTGGTGACGAATTGCAGCTGCATGAAAGCAGTACATTGTTTAGACACTGACCCGATATGAAGTATACTGGTGTGATTTTGTGGCAGACTTTCGCAGCGAACCAAGATTTTCCCTTTCCCGTGTGCATCATGACTGAATTGCAGCTGTTCGTTACGGCTGTCATGCAGCTTCAGTCGATTCACGTCAAGATTAAACACGGCTTTTTGGCCGCAACGTGGTTGCGAAATGGCGATATGAATCCCAAGAATTTCACAGTAGTATTTTCGTTTTCCGGATGTAATGCGCAATGCAGCTGGATAACCGCAAGCGTTTCTTGACAACTCTGGTCTGGACACTCGATCACGGTGTTCTTCCTCCGCTAGTCGAAAACACAGTTCGAGGGCTAATTTCACCTGTTCCATCAAGGTGAAATGATCCGCTGGATATCGCTTAAAACCGCAGTATGCATTGCCTTTTCAACTGCCACACATGTGACCAACCTGCAGACAAACTAGCCGAGATGCCGAGACAAATAGCCAAATAGATGCAGAGCGAAACTGGTCGGAAGAAATACACATACCGTATATACGCGGGTAAACGCCGCCCTTGTGTAGACTGTAAATGCAGTGCCAAACCGTATGGGTCTGTGCAGTACTTTCTTCATTCTATGGCTAAAAATTTAACGGTATAATCCTGCTTTCGGCTAAGGGCCAAAAGTGCAAAAATGAAATCCGATTTTTATCATCACATATACGGTAATCGACGAAAAGCAACACGCCGAAGGAAACAGGAGTAAACGCTCAGAAAAATTAGTTTGAAGAGCATGTCGCAGCTTAATGTGCCGAGTTTGCTGTGTGTGTGTGAACACTGACGGAGTTTTCGTAGCCCTAGCGAACTAGCAGTTTAATGCTCATACCAATTAACATTTATTTCCAGCCTGTAATGGAGCCATACACAAGCATGGGCTCTTATAATTGTCTGAAAATTACTTACTGCTGTTTATCTGGACGCTAAATCTTACACGAAAGATGCCACAACGTCGAGAAGCCGCTTTGCTTCTCTAGAGACGCACGCCATGGCATCACCGCCTCGTCCGCCACGTCGTACTGCCGCCGCGCCACCTGAAGGAGCTGGAATGACCGACGCGTTTGAAGCTTTTCGGGCAGCCAGGATACGCAGACGCTGCTGTAAGTCTGAGGTGTATGCAACAGAAAAGCTTTCAGAGTAGCTGCAGCTGAAAGTTACGACCAGCGTTCGGAAGTCCTCGTCAGCTCTCATTTGCTGCCGCATACGGAAGGCGTTGAGAAATAAATATCAATAAATTGCCCTGGCTGTAGTTCTAAATTATTCACTTAACTGGCTAAAAATTTATATAAGTGCTAGAGCATTATTGATTCCACGCCAGATGGAGCAACAGTTTGTAATACAGGTATGAAATTTCAGCTTTCTCTTTTGCTTAGGGGCCGCACGTTTCAGGAGATTTCGAGGAAGGCAGGAAAACCAGCTCTGCTCCAGAATAGTCTAGTTCAAGCGAAATAGATACAGCTATGGAAATATTTCTTTATAAAAGCTGCACCGAGTGTTCAAAAGTTTCAGGCAAGCAAAGGGCATTCAAGGCATTTGAGGCTTTTGAAGAAGATGGCGCAGAAGAGGATTTCAAACAACCGTAGACCACTGCTGATGCAGTAGCTGTCACCCCTCATCGCTCGAGTGTGCGCGCAGTTCTCGAAATATTTTCAAATATTGGTCTACTGAGCAGAAATTGAGGACTGCCAGTGATATGCCAGTCAAAGCACGTGTTACGACGCTTCGAGCGACGGGTGATTCCGTCTATTATACGCGCTTTCCTTTCATTCAAGATAGGCAACTACCACCGCTGAATTTGTTTTTGTTAAAGCTTGGTTCATCAGTGCGATACAATATATCCTTTAGCTCAGTTTCATTTGTGCTTACGAAATAAAAGTCTCAGTCATCCGAAGCAACTTACGATGATGAAGGAAAACCTGTCTCGTTTATTTTAGAGCTTGGGTCTTAGGGTTGAATCTATTCAGTGCAGTGTACCATTTAGTGCTTATCATTAGCCTTGAAAAGCAAAAGTTATTTCCTGACCCATTAACCATTCCATCAGAATTCAAAATGCGCTGCCGTAATATTAGCGCCGTGGTTAGTGCTTCCTGTGGCACCCGGCTTATTGCTTAATTCGATGCTTTTGTAGCGCTACTATTTGAAACAAAAAAATTTGGAGACAATCAACTCCATTTCGGCCTATCGATACTACTTGACTGCATTAAAGCTAAGCGAAACAACTGAAAAGCTAAAAATTACACACACATACACTGAATTTCAACTCATTTCTGCTCTTGTAAGCGTGCAGCACAATTTCAGCCGCAAAAGAGGTTCTTAATAGACTTAAATTGCGTTGGTCTGCTGGCTCCTTGTTTATCAATTTAAAATAAGCTCAAATTGAACTGCTTCTATGTCAAACACTTGTAGACGCCAAAACATGATCAGAAAATGCAGCTATCTCTATCTAGAAAACTGATTACTGTGGAATTCGCTATGTCTTGTCGAGGGAAAGGATGCCTAAATTTGTTGGAAAGGAAACGTCTAAATATCTTTTACTCTGGGTTGAAGAGTTTCCGAGCAGAGCTGATGACATCATTGTAGATCAGCAAAACTGCGACTCTGAGACCTGGCTCGTGTCACAGTAAAAGTGCTCTAAACAAAAAAAAGTACGTATGCTTATTAAACGTTCAGTCCACCATCACAATGTAGTTCAGCTGCCGAAGTATTCTTTCCCTCGATTTTTTTTTGTATTTTTGTTTTTCAGCGTTGTTAGTATTAGTGATGAAGATTACGCATTTATCAGCGAGTAAGGATACTTTTTATTGAAATGGAGCCGAAATATGAGAGTGCAAATTATTCGGGATTAGCGTCACATTGCAAATATCTTCAGTTAACACATAAAGTGACTGCGTAAATAATCTCGCTCGGTCGTAAGATATTGATTTAATAAATTGTATGCATGTTAACCTGAATTCTTTTTGTTGTTCGCCTGGCATCGCTGATATTCTAGTTAAGTCTCGAGCGACTATAACGAGCAACGCACTGTTGAGGGCATTCTTGACGAGTGGAAGGTGTTTGGGTTTGGGATGCCACCCCCCCCCCTCTTGCCTGGGTGGATTAAGGCAGCTCGCGGTCCCCTCCTGCCTAAGTGGATTAAGGCAGCGAACTTCCAGGACCGTGGGACCATGGTGGCAGCGGCGAAGGTCAAAGACCGCCGAAGGCCGAAGATGCGGCGACGATGGCGGCGTTCCGTGGCCGAGTCGACCCTCGGGTCAACGAACAGAGTGGTGGTGTGCTGAGTGAAAGACAGCAGTGTTTAATTACTGAGCCTCTACCCTCTCCCATCAACCGAGCTGCGGGAGAGCCCCACGGCCCAGTGCCGCCCTGCCGAGGGCGGTATCAACAGTGTCCACAACTGTCCGTCTGATTGGACGTCATTCTTCGAACTATATTCCCCAGACAGGCATCTGGGGAATCCGTGCGTTATTGTGTTGTTTTGAGGACTCCAGTGCACTCCTGTTGACTCCTGAAGAAGTTCTCTTTCACTGAGAGCCCCTCTCAGTTACCCTTTTTGTAAATAATGTAAATATTCCTGTATAAAGTTCACCCCTTCCTTGTTATCTCTTCGTAACCCCGTCTCCCGCCGTCCTCGTCCCTTCTCCGGCCCGACCACGCTCTCCCGATCCTAATAACTGGTTGCCAGCGGTGAGATGGAAGCTACGTCTCAACAGTTGAATTGCTCAAGATGCCCAAGTCAAGTCACTGGCTCCAACGGACCCCGGCAACTACGTGATTGACGGCATCAGCCACACTTCTGAAGACCGAGAGATGGACGCGTCAGGTCACTGGCTCCAACGGACCCCGGCAGATACGTGACTGACGGCGTCAGCTGTATCTCGGCAGGGTGAGTGCCCGATGTTTGCCATTCGTTTCACCAGACCGCACTAGCACAGGCAGATGTTAGTAGTGGGTTTTGTGTTTTCTGGGAAATGAAAATTTGGCAGTTTTTTGTTTTGTTCGCCTCAAGCTGAGGCTTTTGGTTTTAGAGGGGATTAGCGGCACGAGGTGCGTTCCGCGATGGAGAAGTTCAAGGTAGAGGACCTCCTTGAAATTTTGGAAGAATTGGGGATATCAGTAGACCCCACTAAAACGAGAGAGGCGATTTTGGATGTGATACGGGCGGAGGAGGTGGCAGTCGAGGAGGCAGACGAGACGTGGGAGACGATTGTAGAGCGAAAATCGGAGCGAGAAACGCGAAGGCTTCTCCAGGAGAGAGAGAAGCGAGAGGAGCAGGAAAAGCGAAAACTCCGTGAGGAGAACGAGAAGAGAGAACTGCTTCAGCAGCAGGAAAGACGACGGCTCCGAGAGGAGCAAGAAAGAGAATGGCAGGAGCAGTGTCGTAAGAGACGCGCTGAGCTCGAGGAACTACGTGAACGAGAGCAGCAGGAGCTCATGCGTAAGATGCAGTTTCTTAAATGGAAAAGGGCTCGAGATCGTCTGAGGAGTTACCGAAGAGGCGATAGCTTCAGAGCTTTCCTCGAAAACTTTGAGCGAATTTGTAGTGAGGAGGAGCTTGACCAGGGTGAATGGTCGATGATGTTAGTGGCCATTCTCCCTGGTGACGTCGGCGGTGTATTAGCGCGCCTGTCCGACGAAGAGGTCGACAGCTATGCAATAGCGAAAAGGGCCCTATTTCGCTTCTTCGGCATCAGTGTTGAGGTCGACTATAAAGGTCGTAATGATGGCAGCGGGCAGCACTGCCATCAGAGTGTCAGTGACCAGGCAACGAACCCCGCTTGGTCAGTTATGGACACAACAGTCGCTCAGGAGAGCAGTGACAGGGCAGCTGCAAGCTCAGAAATAACTGCCAGTTCCGCAGGAACAGGGACCGAACGTGTAGGTCTAAAGGCAGAGTCTCCGTGCCAGAAAGACTGCAGTGAGGTTTTGAGTCAGCGCAATGACGAAACAAGAGAAGGTCCTCCGCTGGCACAGCCGGCGAACAGTAGCAGGCAGGAAATTGAGGCGATAACCTGCGGCACAGAGCGTGACTGTGAGTCACCTGACAGCGACTCTGGCGCTCCAAGCCCTAGCACAGCGTTGGCTGAAAAGTGCGAGGCCGCACAGATTTCCATTGAAACCCAGATAGGTGTAGGCGCAGCACCGAAATGTAGTCCTCCGGAAAGTAGTGACGTGCGTAAAGCGAGAGCTGAAATGATTCTAAGCGAGGAATGCGGTCAAGCGCTGCATCTTAACAAAGAGCAGCTCAGTACAGGCAAAATCACAGCGCCGAAATATGGACCGCAGGAGAGCGAACGATCGTGTTCAGCAGGGAGCGAGCGATTGTGCAAGTGAGCCGTCGCCCGGCACTCTGAGCAAAGAGCCAGTGGCTTTGCTGCGCGAAAAAAAGGGCGAAAACGATGAGCCTTTGAAAAGTGATGAGTCGACTAAAGCGAGGGCCGGCGGCTTGGCACCTGTTGGCCGCACGCGAACTGTTGACAGGCAGCGAAAGTCAACAGGCGAGGTTTCCGGAAGACGGCTGATCGGAACATCTCTGCGAGAAAGCAAAACGCGCGGGTCAAGCTTCTGCATTTGAGGACTCCGCGTAATTCCTCGAAATTGCCACCGCGGCGCTCAAAAGTTCGCAAGCGTTGCAGAAAAACCCACGCGACTAATCATGCGCCCTCTGGATGTAAACCACCTGCTCCATCGAGAGACAGCAGAAGGGATTACAGGGCATGTGACGCGGGCGGCGAGCTAGGGAGAAGGGTGCACGGTCGCCGCTCAAAAGAGCGCCACAGAGGACCCGCCAGTCGGAGGGGGACGGATCATGCAGGGAATCAAGAGAGGGGGAAGCGCCGCTCTAGCACAGGCGGAACTAATCAGCCCCACAGGTTTTTGGGAACCTTGGCTGGTAGCCCGGCCGTCCGACCGCGACCCCGCAGGGCGCGTCTGAAGGATAGGGACCAGTGGATTCCTTGAATCAGATTACCGTGTCTAGGCGTATTCCCGGGGCTAAGTGCTCCATGTATTTACTGTTTGCTTTTTTCATTTAATCAACTGTATAAAGAAAAATGAAAGCAAACCAAGTTTTGAGCTTTTTTTTTCCTAAGTGAATTTTGTACTTTTCGTTAGCTTTCATTGTTGTAATGTAGCCTTGACGACGCTTATTTTTAAGTAATCTTTGTATGGCGCAGTTCTTTGTAGCGCTAACGAGTTTTGTGAGATGAGGTCTTATCCGCGCGTTTATTCTGCCATGTTTGTTCTTTGACGGCATCACTCAGTTGAGGTTTGATGCGAATTGCCGTGCAGCAGGAATTTGTATATAAGTTTAGCTGCGCTGCGAATTGTGAGAGTGCCCGCTGAGGCACGAAGGTACAGCGAAGTAATTCATGGGCGAATGTGGCGTAGTCCCTCGCGTAGGTGCTGCGAGATTACTTCGAGCTGTAATTTTGTTGGGTCCGTTTCGTGGTTTGGCACGTGAACTTAAACTTCTCCGATTATTGCGTGTTTTAGTGTCCGCTAACACGGAAGCACGAAGGTACATTGTAGCGTATGTAGTTCGTGTAAGCTCCCAGAGATGCTACCCTTTTAGCCGAATTGAGTTTTGCAGAACGTTATGGCTTCGACAGTGTTTGTTCTGCGGTTCTGCAAGTAGGGTCACCTACAATATTTGTTACACGCTAGTGTCCGCTGACGCAGAGGCTCGAGCGAAGCCTCTCCTGGACATTGTAGCATACGTAGCTCGTGTGAGCTCCTAGAGGCGCTACTTTGTGTGGCCGTATGAAGTTGTGCAGTATGCCACTTCTGCAAGTTTGTTGTGCAAGTTTTGCACATTTATGTAGAGTCTGCAACTATGCAGAACGCAAGGAAGACGACGTGAGCAATTGTCGTACTTGAGAATAGAGAATAGCTTTGGGGCAAAACTGAAAGCCTCTGTCTGACCTCTCTGTTGGTTCCTCCCTGCCCGGGTGACATCGAGAATCGTTTCAATTTGTTCGACCGATTCTAGACCCATTCTAATTTTCCCTCTGTTTCTCGAAGTGTCATGCATTATTAGGACAACACCTTGAAGAGGTCCAACACCTGAACCGTGCATTGGCTACGCACTTCGTGTTCGTTCGGGAAAATTTTGTTTTATTTAAGATTTTACGTAGAGGGATGGCTTGGCATAAGCAGTTTTGCTTTGGTTTTGGTCTGTCGGGGCGAGTGGGCAACAGACGGCACTTGCTTTTGCTGTGTGTGGCTTGGCGTTTGTGGTTCCGTTTGACTCGCCTTCCAGAGAAATTCCGAGAGCGGGACATCGACAGCCGATGAAGAGAGGCCTGGAGAAGTGCGGAACGAAAGCCCCTTCTCGCACGTCCTGTCAGCCGAGCTGCGTAGGAGCGGCTCATCTTCCCGACGCATTGTCTGGTGGCGGGGGTGCTGTTGTGTTTGGGATGCCCCCCCCCCCCCCCCCCCCTCTAGTGCGCTTGTGTGTCTGTGTCTTCGTGGTTCGTCCCTTGGTTGCGCAACCTACACCTTCACAACATCATGTACCAACTAGGCCCAACCCAAGTTTTATTGAACCCCCCCCCCCCTCTTGCCTGGGTGGATTAAGGCAGCTCGCGGTCCCCTCCTGCCTAAGTGGATTAAGGCAGCGAACTTCCAGGACCGTGGGACCATGGTGGCAGCGGCGAAGGTCAAAGACCGCCGAAGGCCGAAGATGCGGCGACGGTGGCGGCGTTCCGTGGCCGAGTCGACCCTCGGGTCAACGAACAGAGTGGTGGTGTGCTGAGTGAAAGACAGCAGTGTTTAATTACTGAGCCTCTACCCTCTCCCATCAACCGAGCTGCGGGAGAGCCTCACGGCCCAGCGCCGCCCTGCCGAGGGCGGTATCAACAGTGTCCACAACTGTCCGTCTGATTGGACGTCATTCTTCGAACTATATTCCCCAGACAGGGATCTGGGGAATCCGTGCGTTATTGTGTTGTTTTGAGGACTCCAGTGCACTCCTGTTGATTCCTGAAGAAGTTCTCTTTCACTGAGAGCCCCTCTCAGTTGCTCTCTTATGTAAATAATGTAAATATTTCTGTATAAAGTTCACCCCTTCCTTGTTTAATCTCCTCGTAACCCCGTCTCCCGCCATCCTCGTCCCTTCTCCGGCCCGACCACGCTCACCCGATCCTAATAAGGTAGAATTTGGCTCGTGTCTCATGAATGTCTCATGAGAGAGCGTAGAGCTAATTTCATGTGACACTATATCGCTTTATTTGCTCAAGGAACACGTGCCATAGCGAGGGCTTCCTTTAAAAGCAGTGCGCGTGATTCGGCACTGCACGGGGGAATTAAACGTCCTGGTGTTTATCGCACGCTATTAGAAAACCAACAGCGCTAGAGCTGAATAGAACGAATAGAGATGAAGCAGGTTCTGAAACAAAACGGTTCCTTTTAATGTTTTATTACTGCTTTAATAGAATGTTATTCAGAAACCAAAATTATAAGTGAAATAATATTTATGCCTCTGGTGTGTCTATTAGAGTGACGCGTTAAAATGTTGATTTTGTTCGCAGCTGCGATTGGTCACCGGAGTAACAAAGCACCCATCATGCCGTCGGTCTTTGCCGACTTGCTAGACGATATCCGATCATGAGTATGCAAGCCCACGCATTGAATATTAGTGATTATTTTGATCGTAATTAGCAGCCAAGAGCATGTTTGCATGCGTGATGGTACTCTTGGCCGACCGCGGCCAATGCACTTTTTTTCCAGTAACGTTCTGCGCATCCCCCAAGTCTCCTCGTCTGCCATTATTGTCGACCATGTCAGCTGGAAATGGGGGGAGGAGATTGGTGTACGTTTCTTTCCAAGAAAAACATTTCCGTGCTTTAGTGCACGGGCCCCCGCAGAAGCGAAGAGACGCGGCCATTTTCGCCAGCGTCTTACAGTCGCGGATCAAAAGGATCAATGCAGTGGGGTGCGTGTGTCCACCGATGACTCACGCCTACCTGCTCAGTCTATAACCCCCCTTTCGGGAGAGGGCCTTCTTCGAGAGGGGAGGCGGTGCGGGCTGCATACTTTGCCGTACAGCGTCTTCGCGCAGGGGGAACACAGCTGGTTTTAACAGAGTAAAAAGTATTCACAAATGTTCAAGGACGGCCTGAGTTAAAGTGTAAGAAAAGGCTAAAGTCCGCTTCAAACCAAACATACGCGATTTTAAGGGCGCCTTATGAAAAGGGGCTCCTATCCGAACATGTTTGTGATACGGGAGCGAGGCTACAGGCGTTTTTATGTTTGAATCATCTGGACATGCTCGTACAGTTTATTCCTACGACAAAATGTGAATAAAAATCTTTTCTAGCACGCTTGCAAGTAAGCATCACAGAATTTAGGCAAACAATCGGCTGGCCACCATGCAGTGTAGCCGTCACAATGACTTGCTTGTTGATTTCACGTCGCCCGCCTCTTTTGCGAGTGTTTGTTTTTTCGACGTCTGTTGTTGTTTGGACTTTTCCCATCTATTTTCGCCTTTTGTGTTGCAGTGTAGTTGGGTTCTGTGTTCATTTTCTGTTTTTTTTTTTCTTTTTGAAAAAAAGTTCATGGAGGCAAAAAAACGTGTCCCTTTTAGTGAAGAAGAGCGCAACGTGCTCATTCAGCTCGCCAACAAGTAACACGCGGTCGTGGAAAACAAAGGAAGAGACGGAGTTTCCCCGGAAAGGAGGAAGAAAACGTGGAAGCTGATCACCGACGAGTTACACTGCCGGCCCAACATCCGATGCCGAACGGAGAGTCGACTACGGAAATGCTGGGATAATTTAAAAGAAAAATGGAAGAAGGCAAAGGCCGATGACACGAAGGGAGAGTTTGCGACAGTTGAGCTCCTCTGTTCTCTCTGGCCTATTTTCGCTTGATTCTATTTCCCGTAAAGGTACTGTTTGCTGATAGCCAGGCGCCTTGATTTGCGCCAAGGTTGTGCCATGAGAAGTTGCTTGACTGAAACACACATGCCCGTGTTCGCAGTCTGCTTTGATGTGTTACCTTTTGCTGCGGATGTCGCCAAGTGGTATTAAATCACGAGAGCGTATCATGCTCATCATCTCGTGCAATACGTTGACCATCTGTAGTCAATTAAAGAAAAAGACTCTACTAAAGCTGATTCGTGCGTATTTTTTTCCCCAGAAGGTGGCAGCGCGCCAGAAAGCCAGCTGACGGACAAGCTAGAGCGAGTTGGTGCTGCGGCGCCACAGTTGTCGACGCGGTTGCCCAACCCGTTCGACAGCGACCGCGGGCGCCACGCAGTCGCCTCTCGACCAGGGTGCACTCCCAAAGTCACCGCCTTGCTAGAGCCGATGCAAGCGGAGCCGCTTCAACTGTCCACTGGCATCCCCCGCGGTACAATAGTGGAGCGGGAGAGGTTGTTCTTTACAACCTCACTCTATATTCTGTCCACTGGCATGGGGGGGAAATCCGACAGTGCGGCCTGCCCCCCCCCCCCCCCCCCCCACCGGATACGGGCCGGTATAGTTTCGGCTATTACGCTTTGTTGTGGTGCAACGCCAGCGGTGGGGATGGGTATGTATGGCCGAGACCCATCCTGGGAGTGGCAGCGACCCCCCAGGCGACTATGAGGGCCAGTCGCGCTCGTGAGGTCCGATGCCTGAGCGGAGGCAGGCCTGGGTTTAGACCCAGGTTGGACTCACGAAATCCAGCACCGAAGGCATGCACAAAGTCAAAAAGGTTTTCAAATACATGCTACTTCCCTCCGCACGGGGGGCGTGCTTCTCCGGCTATTGACGCGCCGGTTTCTGGTTCCGGAGAAACCAGGTCCCCACGGGGGTTCACAATGACCGGGCTCTGAAACGACGCCTCGGCGAAGCGGCCTCACGGCCGGCCGCAGGGCTGTTATGGCCTTTGCGGGACGCCGAGGAACGAGGGCGTAGTACGACCTCGAAGCGTCCAGGTGAAAACCGTCGATGTTGTGGAGTAACGGCGGAGTAGGCCCGGTCATCTCACCCTAACCCCCGAATGCAGAAATCTAACTTCACTCGAACTTGACTTCCATCGGTCTCAAGGCAGCTCCATCGTGTTTCATAAACCAAACTCGACTTGAAAGGCGACTTGCGATCGACTTGGCTCGATCCCATTCGGTCCAACTTTCAAGTCGGCTTAGGGGCTAGCTTTACGCTGACGTCGTTGTTCTTTACAACATGGCCGCCTACCGAACGGACGTCGCGCGGAGATTAGCTGCGCTCGAGTTCGCGTGCCACGCCATGGACGTTGCGTTTCCGGAGGCCCATCGGTTGCCGAAGATCCCCCGGCCAGCGTTATGCGATCGGGGGAACCCCATGGAGCTGTACAACGACGTGCAGTTCCTCGCCCGCTATCGCTTCTCGAAGAACGCCGTGCGGCAGCTGCTCACCATGTTGCCTCTGCGCGAAAGTCCCGATGCTGCAGCTGCTCCTGGCGCTAAGATTTTACGGGGCCGGCACGTTTCAAACTGTGACGGGGGATCTGGTGCGGATCTCGCACTTTACGGTGTTGGCAAGGTCACCTTGCTGATTGCCAAGCACTTGCGCCCGATGCTTGTGCAGTTTTCAGCCGTCTCGCAGCTGGGAAAGGTGATGCGGGACTTCTATGAAATCGCCGAATTTCTTGGAGTAACCGGCTGCATTGATTGCACCCATGTCCGCATCAACAGCCCTGCTGGTGCAGATGGGGAAGTCTACCCATCTGTGCCACCATCAATGTGCAGGTGAGAAATGAAAATTGAAGTTCTCTGAACAGTTACGACTGTTCAGCTCACACGTATTCATTCGTGCAGTACACGTGCTGTCATTTTATTTCTGTCACCGCAGTGCTACGAACGTACTACAATCACAACCATGCTTGCCCGAAAGACGCGGGTTCGATCCCGCTACGCCGTCACTACGGCGTCTCTCCTAGGCTGAATCGCTTTGTGGCGTTAAGAAACTTCTAAAACAAAACAAGTATGCTCGCGTCGAGCGCTAGCAGATAGCGAAATATGTCTCTGGAATATGCGATCGAGATCCAGCATTTTCTTTTGATGCAAATACTGGGTTATAATGTAGCGTCGTTCCCCATGAACAGAGACACTGTACGTCGTCATTCGTTTTTTTTTTTGCTTGGTTGCAGCGGGTTTCGCACGTGATCAACAGTTGCATTATGAGTTGAAGAAATAGAAGGCGCCATGTGTCTGGCTGCTTTTGCTGATTGGTCTTATTGCTGGTTTTGTACAGACTGTCAGCGGACCCCAGCTGCAGTTCTTTGACGTTGTTGCCGACTGGCCAGGCTCCGTCCATGACAGTCAGATATTTGACATTTTTCGCCTGCGGGTACTCTACGAGGAAAGTCGGGTACCTGGAGTCCTGCTTGGAAATGCTGGCTACGCACGCCACCCTTTCCTCATTACACCGCTGTCGGACCCTGACCCAGAAAATTCGCCGCAAGGAAGGTGAGTTATTATGTTGCCAGTGTCATTGCATGACAAAGTTCGATCATCCCGCAGAGGCACCTTGAGTCTCAAGGTGATGGTGTTTGGTGGCACCACACATGTCAGTTGTTCACACAATAATCATGTGCCCGAGATTGGAAACAGAAAGACGACAGCACTTCCCAGAACTATACACATTCCAAATACCAATGCACCCCTCTTTATTCTTAGGTGATGACTGCATGTTTTCTTTGGATATGGTTTTTAAATTTGTAGCTCATGTAGGCTTTTTACAAGATGTCTCTTATTCCAAGTAACCTCAGCTCCTCCTCATTGCTGAGCAGAAGGCTGAGCCTGTCTTATGGCGACCTCTCATTTTCCTCGCATCGTCCTCCTTCGACTTCTGCTTCATATTAGCCCAGCATTCTTTCAGCTGATGAGGGTCGCGTCGGGTCATCCCGTGATTACTGTTAAACAGTCTGGCGATTTCCTTCCAGGTGTCGTTTTTTTTCGCCAGCGAAGAAACGTCAGTTTTCTTGCATTCCAGTATGTGGCGATGTGCCTTCACCACTGCCATTACCCGCTCCTTTTTTTCGAAGGTGAAGCGATTCGCTGGTCTCCGATGAGAGCTGGAGTCTTCAGATGATTGTTGAGACATTTCGGCGACTTCTGCTCACGTGAATAAACAAGCCTTGCTAGTAGGCACACGTGAACTGAAAAGATGAAAGTGGAAAAAACTGGCGATGGCTCAACTACAATTGGCTCAGTAGTGGGGCACGCTGCCAACCAAAGACGTCATTCAAGCGAAAGCGGGCCTGAAATGTAGTTTTATTGCTGGCATTTTTCTGCAGAAGTCACTCATACCTAGTGCCTGTTTACGATTGCTGAACGAAACGCGTTGTTTTATAAGAGTAGAACGTGCGTTAATATAATAGAATGTTGAATACTCTCGTCCCCATTATCCATGTTGAATACTCTCCCCATGTTAAATACTCTCTTGCATTCGGGGGTTACAGGCTTCGCCTTTTCAAAACTTTGCCGAAGAGTTGACCAGTCAACGGAAGCAACTGTGTGAATGCAAAAACATACAAAAATTCGAGAGGGGTTGCGCACACAACACCCGCATTTCCCCGACCCACATCCTCTCCCGATCGTTGCCCTTGGTTCGCGGAAGATGGGCCTCGTAGTTCTTTTCGAAATTAAGAAAGGACGGGGGTCCCAACTCTGCTTGCTGGAGTGAGCTTACTTGCTGTTGGGTTAGTTGGTTCATCATAAAATTTTTGAATGGCGCAAAGGAACAAAGACAGGAATACAGGCGCTCTTTCTGTCTCCGTGTCTTCCTGTCTTTGTTCCTTTGCGCCATTCAAAATTTAATAAGGGCAGCTTTCCTCCTATTTCCTCACGACCTTGCAGCCTACCCTTCCGATGAGTCATGGCCACGAAAGAAGCTGCGACTGCCGATCACTGTCCCCGCGCTTCTGGGAAAAGCCTGCGCGCCCAGCACGCGCCGCGACGGGCGTCGAAAAGTGGCGTGCACCTCCAAGCTCCCCGTGCTGGCTCGCTCCCTTTCTCGAGCCGAATGTAAAAGAATGCCAAGCTGTGAACAAAAGATGGTTGGGAAGCTGCAAGGATTCCAAGAAAACTTCGGGGAATCTGAAAGAGCTTCAAGCCACGAAGAAAGAGTCCCCGAGAGCCCCGCGCTCCTCCCATTGTTGTAAACCGGACTGCGCTTCCGACGCGCGCGCGAGCGCCCGCGCGCAGGCGCGGGTATCTGGCACTGTCGGATGCGATCGTCGTGGACGCGCTCGGCGGCGGCAGACGCGACGCGCATGCGCAGGCTTCCTCTGGCCGGCCACTACATCACGCAACGTGGCAACAAAAACCAAGGTTAGGAGGTATCTGACCACATTTCCTGCTCGAGAATGAAAACAATGAACACAGCACGCAAGAAAAGAAAGTATTCCAAATATACCAGTCGAACTACTCGAATGAGCACCTCAATCTGCACATAACAACATATTCTGTTAATTTCATTAACTGACCTAATGCGGCGCCGTTGGACGAAGCATCGGGGTAATTGGCAGCGCAAGCTACCCAAACAGCATACGTGTCAACGTGTCAAAAACTCAAAAAATCGTAAGTAAATTAATCCGCATTGGTTCCTAGACGACCCAGATGCACAGTAATTGGCACAGCTTATGTGCCCTCGCTTGTTCTCGTGCTCTGTGCCTAGATTCGTGTCGGCCGCGGTTCGCTGACAAGCGCCACTTAAAGGCAATTATTTTCTAATGAACTGAAGCGGCGAAAATACGTTTGGTGCGCATTCACGACAGAAAACATCGTGTTAATGCAATTTCGGATGCAAAGAGGCAAGCCACAGGCAATGACCGGTTCGGCTCTGAAGTGTGCCTTTTTGTTACGCCGAGCTCGACGAATAGTGAGGAATTCAAATCTGACCAATAGAAATGTTGTACTGCACTTAGCTGACTGAACGCAAAAGCGGTAAATCTTAACAAAAACAGCACTGAACCAACATGCGGCACTCACACTACAGACACATGAGGATTTCGTCGGTTGCCATTTGTCACGCTTATTCCGGACAAGCTTACAGAAGCCCCTTTTTCTGGTCTCTTGGAAAATGGAACATCTTCCAACCATTTCTCGCATGGTTGGAGCAATGAGGAACGCAACATCCAGGCATTGCACGGCGATGAAAGCCGCACGGACGCAGCAGTGACGCCCGCGCGACAGCAAAGCGGCGAGGTCGGCGCGGGCAGCACAATGGCGGAGGGAGCGCGCAAAAACAAGTTTATATCAGGTTTATTTTCTTCCTCGGGGACAGTGCGGTTCTTCTTGCCTCGCCATACTCTTAGGAGCTCGGACTTCTCTGTCGAGCAGGCTAGTCTTCTTTCTTTGACAGTCTTCTACGCATGTCGCGGCCTCTTGTAGTCTTTCTTCCTTTTCCCCGAGTGAGCCTTTGGTTACCCATACGGTGATGTCGTCGGCGTACATTGCGTGTCGTATGTTTTCTATTTGCTGTAGTTGTTGGGCTAGCCCGATCATGGCAACGTTGAAAAGGATGGGTGAAATAACCGATCCTTGTGGCGTGCCTTTGTTCGGGGTGTTGAATTTTTCTGATCTTAGCTCTCCCAGGCCGATTGTTGCTATTCTGTTGGACAAAAATACGGGACAACTAATCCCGGAAAAAACACTCCTCAGGAAATTAGGAATGTGCATACAATCAACCCAATGGTGCACCCGCACCCTAACAATACTTAAAACAGCAACCAACCAAGTAGCTCGCATGATAACACGGATCTCGAGGAAAAGACACGGCATGAAAGAAGCAGACACGCTACAGCTGGTCAGAAGCCTGGTGGTAAGCAGAGTAACATACAGCCTCCCATACTACCACTGCACAAAATACGAAATGCAACAAGCGGATGCAATCCTGAGGAAAGCCCTCAAGACGGCGCTTCACTTACCGCAATCAAAATCAACCGACAAACTACTGGCTCTGGGGCTACGCAACAGTCTCGAAGAACTCCAAGAAGCGCAAATAATAGCACAAATCGAAAGACTAAAACTATCGGCAAAGGGCAGAAGACTCCTGAGCAGATACGGCGGTGAAGCTACAATAAAGGAGACACAAAGCACGGAGACGGTACCAGACGAATACAGAAACACCATCAAAGTAGCACCGATACCAAGGAATATGGACCCGAACCTACACATGGTGAGAAGAGAAGCAAGAGCAGAGTACGTACAAAGAACACTGGCAACTAGAAACCACACTGTGTACGTAGACGCCGCTACATACACTGGTAACAGAAACCACAAGAAAAGCAAAGTGGCAACGGTGATCAATTCGGACCTAAAAGAAATCACCAGCGTGTCAATCCGGAACTGTACGGTAGTCGAGGCCGAAGAGGCAGCCGTGGCTCTAGCGGCAGCGGAGGGCTACCGATTCAACAGGTCCTTAACAATACTTACCGTCTCACAAGCTGCATGCCGCAACTACCTAAACGGCAGAATCAGCCACAGCGCGCTCCGCATTCTCCGCTCAAGTGGCAAAACAGAAAACAACCAGGCCAAACACACGATAGTTTGGGTGCCGGGACATACCGACATTACGGGAAATCAGGAGGCGGATAGGATAGCTCGATGGTACGCAACAAACCGAGCATCCAACATTCCCGACACCGCTGAGGAACCCGAGCCGGTAGCCCAAAGCTATTCAGAGATGCTAAGCTACTACAGAGGGATCAGACGAAAATACCCGGCCCCACACAAACAACTCAATAGAGAAGACGCCGTAGCATGGCAGCAGTTACAGACGGGAACATTCCCGTGCCTAAACATCCTAAGCAAAATCTACCCCACACAGTACAAGAGCGAGTGCCCGTGGTGTGGAGACAAACCAACATTATACCATACCACATGGGAATGCCAGAAAATAGACAAGCTACCCATAATTGAAAACCCGAGTGTGGAACAGTGGGAGAGGATGCTATCCAGCGACATCCTGAAAGTCCAACAAGGGCTAGTCAGGCGTGCACGCAGGGCAGCTACCCTCAGCGGAGCCCTGGACTAGGGGAACCGACCCTGATGATAAGATGGAAGACTCCATCTGAAGCCGCAAAAAAACATTGTAAAATAGAGAAAATAAACGTTTACCACCACCACCACCACCCGTACCGGTGCGCACCGGGGCGCCTTGGTGCGCACCCGCGGTCCTCGATCACTGGAAGCGCACCCTGCCGGGTCACTTTTTTGTTGCCCCATCTCGCACCCAAAATATCGGCGGTTCGCATGGGTGCAATCCCGGCATGCATTGCGTGCCACGTGCTGCTGAGAAGCTGCTTTGCCCATACATGGTGGCCCATACTACCCATACTACCTGCTCATGTCTGCGCACAGTCTGGCGCGATGGAACAGAGAATACGGATGGTTGCCGCCATTGATGAACTGCTGTCAAGTTCGTCTGATAGCGAAGGTGACATGGTAATCGACTTGATACAGCCAAAACACGGCGATGAATAACCGAAAATTCGTTCATCGGGTCGTCAGGCGCCTCTCCGATACCGGAGTGAGCGTTTGTTTACACTGCACTACTTGGCCCTTGACATATGAAATGTGTGATTTATTTGCAGTTCCGAAAGCATTTTCGCGTGAGCAGGAGCGTGCGACCGGTGTTGTGGTTTACAATCAAATGCACGCGCCAGAAGACAGACACCCTAAATTCGGCGCTGCATACACGCCCTCGCGGGGCGCAGCTTGTCCTCGATGTTGACCCTCGCCGGGGCGCCACCGCCGCGGTGCGCAGGGAACCGCTCTGGTTTGGTTTCGCGGCGCACCCGGTGCGAGGTGATCGAGGACGCTATTAGGCGGCGCTGAGTGGTTCAAAGGGTGACTTCACCCTAAGCGGGGGCGCGCGCATCGAGGCACCCTAGATGGATGGATAGGAGCGCCCCCTTTGAAACGGGGTGGTGGCAATTGCCACCATGCTCAGCTTTTATTCACTTTATTTTTGTTCAACTGTGTTGTAAATTCTCATTAAGATTCGCCATTTTCTTTCACTACCGTTTCCTACACTTCTAACCTTATGTCACCTCTCTGCTTTTCAGAGACCAATGTTCCAATCGATTTTGCTTACTTCCACCGCAGATTTATTTACATGAACATTGTTATGTTTAAACCCTGCAGCCCCAGGAAGAGTGAATGTGCCTGCATCGACATGCGGATGGTTACCATCGCATTTGATTATGAGGTGTTCAATTGTTTCTACAGATCTACCACACACAGCACATGTGCCATCATCATCGTAAAATTTTTTTTTTGTAGCTGCGTGTTTTAAGAAACCCAGACCTAGTTTCAAAGAGTAGGACACGGCTTCTTGAGAAGAATTCTTTCCTGATCTGCATTTTCCACTATCGATATAGTTCTACACTATGCTTCTTTTTCATTGAATAAACCCAATTTTTAACTTCCGCGTTTTTAACCTGTCGTTTAATGCTCTTTCTTTCTCCGTCCTCTCGTCCGGCATACTTACTGGTTAGATTCCTAGTTCTTTTGCGCAAATGTGAGTCAATGCTCTTTCTGTATAAGTGTTTAAATACCTGAGCTGCCCACCTGTTAGCGTCCAATTTCCTCAGCCGTTCTTAATATAGCATTGTACTCTGAGCTTTTCGTGCTTCGAACAATGCCCAGCCCATATTCCCTTGTACTCCTTCGTTTGGGCTTTTGTCATTGGCATCTAGTGCTAACCTTCCAACAGCTCTCTGATTTACGTCTAATCTCGACTTAACTTCTGCCCTTCAGCGCAGAACCGCATTCCCGAAAGTAAGCCCCGGCACCATTATCCTTTCCAAATACTTCTCAGTACTTCATATTTGTTGTACCCCTATAGGCCTTATGTTTCATTCTCCCGGCGTCTCTTCGCCCTTTTGCCCTGAGAGACTGTTCATGCTTTTCTGTGTATATCTGCCCTTCGTTTCGCCATATCCCAAGGTATTTGTACTCGGCCACTTTGCATATTTCGTGGCCTTGTATTGTAAGCACGTGATGAGTGGTATTGTTGAAAATCATCACACCTGACTTAGTTACACTAAAACTGAAACCTAGAGTGTCTCCTTCGTCTACACAACAATTAGCCAGAGTCTGCAAATCTTCCTGGGTATCTGTTAACAGTACAATATTGTCCGCATACATTAAACCCGGGAGCCGCTGCTCAAATACATTTCCGCCTAATCTGTACGACAGATTATAAACTGGATTTCTTTCCTGTAGCCTTCTTTCCATATTTATCACGTGCACATAAAACATGAATAGCAGGATGAAATAAAAACTGGTATGGCGCAAGAAACGGGGACACAGAAGGCACACAAAACACATCGCCCAAACTAGAGTTTTACATGAATAGCAGCGGTGATATAGAATAACCTTGCCCTAATCCTTTGTGTACCTGCAGAGTTGTGGTACTTTTTATCCCTTCCCTTGTCATTTCGACTTTATTATATCGGTAGATTTCCTGTAGAAAATCATTTACCTCATAACTGATACTTACATCTTTTAATATGTTCCACACGCCCTGTTCACGTTGTATGCACCGCGTATGTCCAGAAAGGCTAAATATAGAGGTCTGTTTTCCGCCTTAGCTATTTCTATGCTATACAGTGGGTAAGTCCGAACAAGCTATCGTCTAAGCGCCTCCCCCTCTGAACCCATTCTGAAGTTCTCCGAGTATCCTATTACCTTCTACCCATGAATGCATTTTTAATTTCACCGCCCGCATTGCCAGCCTGTATGCAACAGATGTTATCACAATCGGTCCCAAGGATTTTATGTTCATCTTATCTCCTTTCCCTTTATAAATCAAATTAATTTTACTCTGTCTCCAGCTGTGCGGAATGCTTATTTGTTATGACTGTCTCCAATGCTTTTTTCAGCGTCTCCTTGCTTCTTGGGCCAAGTTGATAAATCAGCTTATTGGAATTTTGTCTATCTCTGCGTATGTGGATTTAGGAATATTTGCTTCCGCCTTTTCCTAATTAAGATAACTCAGTTCTAAGTTGTTATCTATTGTGCTGTTCTGTGTTGCTCCCTCACTTAGGGAGATTACCCTATTGTGTTTGCTAAATGACGCAGCTATAACTGATGTAATGTAGTTCACAGCATCGTCACCCACTAAACATTTTTCCTCAGCCTCTTTAATCTGTTCCTGTTTTCTTTGATTTGTTTTACCCAACCAGCTTATATGGTTCCAGAATTTTCTTGGCCCCCCTTTACTTGCATCGCTGCAACTTCAGCCAGCCTTTGATTAGAGAACTGCTTTGTTTTAGCCTAGAGGAGGACCTGAACTTGCTGTTTCTTTTGTCGATAAGATTCCCATTTTTCGCCTGTATGCTCTCAGATAACTGCGCCCGCTTTGCTTCTCTGTGTTCCCTTGAAGCCGCCCGTCGTTGTCGATGGCCTCCTTTATATTCCACCAGCTTCGTGGCTTCCTATTTCCTCTGCAGCGGTTTATTACTTTTACTTGTTTCATTTTCGTACTGATGAGTAACTCTAATTGATTATAATCTGACTTTTCCATGGGGTGTTTCTCGATTGATTGCTCTACGTCGGCTGCTATTAGCGCTATTTGTTCGTCGTTTAATTTTTCGCTCTCTTTTTGACTTCGTTGTATTTCTATTTTGATTAGGGCTCCCAATTTTAGACTAATACCCCTGTCAGATTAGCAAATTTAATGTCATTCTCATCGACTGACATTGGCTCCTAATGTCATTAATCGGCTGCTACACGGGAATATTTAATGTCATTAGGCTCGATTGTCATTCGCCATCGAATGAGTTTGGGGAACTCATTCGCATTCGATCTCGTACCGAATGCCTACTCTGGACACCAGATGTGGAGCAGAAACAAGCAACGCGAAAAAATAATGAGCGCACTGCCAAAGTTAGAAATTGTATTTATTTAGTTCTGCTAAAAAAAATGTTAATCTTGGTGTGAAACTGTTCACACTAGAGACTCTTGTGGGTAGCTGTTACTCTCGGTCTCAGGAGCAGCCAACGCAAGCGGCGAGCTTGAAGCAGGGCATTTCCCACGACCGTCGATCATTTTTGGTTGTGCGTTTCTTGCCGGTTGGCGTTCCATGTTCGTTTAGCTCCGAAGTACTTAAAAAGATGTAGCTGAGCCGTTCACCTTTTGGAAGACATTTCTACGCTCCGCGCTCCAGCGCGCGCCGCCGTGTCAGCCATTTTGTTTGTTTACATTTATCGAATATGTGGCTGACTTTGCACTTGCCTTGGCTTTTGATGGCAAGAGTGCTGCTGAATTGTTGGAAATCATATTTTAAGCTTATAATATTGCACAGAAATTTTCTCACCCGCTCTTGAAACACTACACAACGATTTCAAACATCTTCATGCGCGCTGACATCTTTCAATTGCACTATTTTTTTTTCACTCATCGCCACTGCCAGCATTTTCGAATGACATTATTTTTTTGCCGTGTAGCACCGAAAGAGACCGAATGACGTTCGATGGTTTGAATGCCATTCGGTTCGAATGACATTAAATCTGCCAGTCTGACAGGTACGTTTATGATCACTTCCTAGGCTGTACTTCCCTTCTTCATCTATTTCCATTATTGCGAGCTTGCTATAGATGCCCTGCGACATTAGAGAGTAGTCAATGGTTTTCTGCCTGTTATGGGATCCCCACGTGATTTGTTCCTTACATTTAGATTCTCTGTTGACAATAACTAGGTTGTGCCGCTCACAGAAGTCTAGCATTAACTTCCCGTTAAAAACTGTGTATCCATCCAGATCACAGATGTGGCCATTCATGTCACTAAGCTGAATAATATCGGCACCGTCTCTAAACTGCTGTATATCGTCATTGAGGCACTTAACTAGATCCTTGTTTACTTGCCTGCATTTGTCACCTGTCCCTAAATAAACTACCCCTAGCCATGTCCGTTTATCAGCAATTGTACCCGATGCCCAGTCATGTTCTTTGCAAGTTAGTTTTATTCTGTGCCAATTTGTTCCTTGAAGTATCAGCGTAACTACTCCTCCCCCCTTCCTCTCCGTTGTTGTTCTGTTGCACCCTTCCCGACATAGTCATCGATTAAAGGTGGGTCTTCTAAATTTCTCAGATGTGTCTCGCATAGAGCTTACACACCTACTTCTTCGTCTTTTATCGGCTGTTCTATTTCTAGCCATTTCGCTCTTATTCTATTCTCTTGCATGTTTATGTAACTGATCCTGGCGTTAAATTTCTTTTTCGTAGTTTTCTTTCTGGGCCTCCTGATGGCCATTCTGTTGGGTTCAGCCGCCATTGTTACATTTCCTACTTCGCTTTTACCTACCCTTACGCCCTAAGCCGCCGTGGACACCCTAAAAAAGCTACCGCTCGGCCTGCCAGGCGCCAGCCGATCTCTGCTCCTACCCTTCCACTGAAATAGATGCCATCTCGTCTAAAGCCACTGCCCAAGCCTGCTCTGTGCACTTCCCGGTTTAGGTCTGCCACTTAAAAGCCTTTCTCGACGTTTAACGTCCTTATCTCTCGATTAAGATTCACAACGTCGTTGGCAACCTCTTCCTTCCTTCCTTGCACCTCTGGCACAGTGCACCCTGCGATCTGCTCTTGCTGTGCTATTGCGCTTATACCGTGAACTCCCTCAGCTAATCTTTTCATTACTTGTGCGGCGTCACCATTCAGGACATCATTTAGCCCCGCCGCTACCACAACCAAGTTACGCCTTGCAACATTCTGAGAAAGTTCACTTTTTGTTTCTCTCAGTAGCTCGTCCATTGTCTTCCCTGGGAATACACCGACTGCTACCCACCTATCACCCTTTACACGCTCCATTATAGCTCTTGTGCAGCTTCTCAGATGTGGGTCAGCTCGCTGTCAGGTCATTAAGTCTAAGTAGCTGACAACTCCAAGAAAACTACTGTCGTCCTCGATGCTATCATTGGCTAACCTGACAGGTGCGCAAGAGAGTGCGTCAGCGTCTTCGGGCGTCTGGCCAGATATATGCACAATAGTGTAGTCGAATTCTTGGAGGCGGAGGATCCATCTGGCTAGGCGCCCGGATGGGTCGCAAAGATTGGCCAGCCAGCACAAAGAATGGTGGTCGGTAACTACTTTGAAGGGGCGGATGTAGAGGTAAGGATGAAATTTCACGGTTGCCCACGCAACCGCGAGGAATTCCTTTTCTGTAGTCGAATAGTTTGTTTCAGCGAGACAGAGCGTACGGTTTGCGTAGGGGATGACACTTTCCTCGCCACTTTGGAGTTGGACGAGTCCGGCGCCGAGGCCGATATCGCTGGCGTCGGTGTGGTCTTCGGTTTCGCCCTCTTCATCAAAGTGCGCAAGAACAGGGGTTGTTAGCAGTCGTCTGCGCAGCTAGCGACAAAAGCCTCCTGTTGCTCGGCGGCCTACACGAACTGTGTATCATCGCACGTGAGGTGGTACAGGGTTGTGGCAATCGTTGAAAAGTTGGCGATGAAGCGGCGCTAGTACGCGCACAGACCCAAAAAGCGTTGCACATTTTTCTCGGTTGAAGGAACGGGAAAATCGGTGACAGCAGCAGTTTTCTCGGGGTCGGGCATAACGCCATCGGCACTTACAAGATGACCAAGAAACTTGAACTCTTTGTACCCAATGTGGCACTTCTCGCGACCGGAGGGCATCTAATACCCTTAAAAAATGCTTCTTGAGACAATGTTGGACTTCTCACGAGCAGACTCAACATGCCATGTTGAGTTTGTGTTGGGACCAGGATGGCCTCGCGCTGGTGAATAATTGAGGCCGAACTGAAACACAATGGAAAAGTGGCCACTGTGCTAGAGTTGAGCATCCTCAACAGAATTTCTGCATTCCTTTCACGTTGAAATTACTGGGGCGATTCAACACATCATTCTGAATCTCGGTTTTGGTTAAAAAAATTGCTAGCAATGCATTTGTATTTCGTCATATGCCTACCGATGCAATTTTCGGCGGTATATTCACATTTATTGCTGCAATTTCTTGTTAACATCCCCAGACGTATATAGTGCTCCACACATAAGCACAAACACACATATGTTAACATAAATACATGCACTGTCGCCTATACAACCATCAGATAAAAAACATCGAACAGTATTGCACATGAGGTTACAACATGACCTCACTAAAGGCGCGGTTATACTCCGACGTAGCGCGCGCGGCACGGCGACGTCACGTCGGCGAAACGCGACCCTCTATACTCCAGCGGCGCCCGATCGCCGGCGTGTTCGGCGGCTTCCGGCGCGGTCTGACGGCGCCCGGCGCGGAATGCAACCGGCTGCATTTCGCGCGGGCCCCGCCGCCGAGAGCGCGCCGAAGCCGCCCACCCAGAATGCACCTCGCGCGCCTCCCACGCCACTCCTCTAGAAGTTTTGACTAGTGTCGTGAGCAGGCGCCCTCGCCAGCCGCCGCGCCGAAACCTGTTTCGATGCTAGCGTAGGTGGCGCTGTTCGCGGCAGGCGGGTTAGGCGAGCCGAGAAGACCGATGCCGCCGCCGCAGCTCCTCGTTCTTTCTCGTTTGTTTCCGCTTCGCTCACTTCGTTTCTGATTGCCTGGCATGTTTGTGCGCAACGCATGACAACGCATTTGATAAAATGCGTGTCTACCTAGCCTTCAAGCAGTTCAGCGATGAGGTTTTGAAAGGACTTTTTTTTTTTACAAGGATAAGCTCGACAAAATTTTCCGTACTACTGAGCCAACAGAAGGATTGGTGAAGCTCATGGAACGCTTGATATTTGTCATGGCATCAAGGGTGCCCTCCAAAGGGCTTCGCCCAGAGTAAGCAAGTGCGAGCTTTCTGAAGAATTTTTAGCTTTTTTGAATGAATGGGAACGGTACGCCGCTCAGCACGGCGATGGATTTCTCAGTGCAGGGACTGCCCTCGGACTTCGTGTGATGCTAAAAAGCACACTGTCACTTATGATTTATGTGACGCGTCATCACTATAAAATACAAATATCTCCTGACAGCCAATTTGATCCACGACAAATTCGAGAATTTATTTGGAATTGTAAGACAATCATTCGGCTGCAATGACCACCTCTCCAGAACAATTTTTGCTTATAGTAAATAACCTTGCCTTCTACAACTTCGCAAGGTCGCCAAGGAATGGAAATTCACCAGCTGAGGTTGTGAGTTCTCTTGATGTAAGGAAAGAAAAGGTGGCACAGATAACGAGCCTAATCGATGATCTCTTGGACGAGGGAAATCTCGCACATGCTTCAGCAGTGCTGCAAGAGCAGGACAGCATGTTTGACCATAAAGGCGGCGTAGAAAAGAAAAGCGACTGCCGACTCACTTTTTATATGTCGCTGGCTGCGTTGTCAGGAAATCACTGAAAATATTCCCGTGCCCCTTCGCATGTGCATCTTGGCTATCTTGCCCCTAGAGGCTGATGAAAATGCGAATGCCTCACTGACGAGGCAGGATGACCATGGAGGTTTGGTGAACGCTTCAAAGCGCATTGAAGTGCTAATAACTGCACTAGAAAATGCATTCACTTCCTTTTTCAGCAGAAACAAGCTGCATATGCTGGTAGCATGATGTCTTTTTTACATTTTTTACAAGGGCGTGAACTCCAAGAAATTGGCTCCAGCAAACACTCCCGCGCTCTTACAAGGGATATGAATAAGTTTTATGTATTGACAAGGTAGCATTTTTTACTAAGGCAATGAGCAAAGATAAGGGAAGCAAAAACTGCTCGAGGCGGTGCCAATGAAACTGCGTCAGTGAAATGTTCCTGTAAACAAAAATTCCGTTAATGTGTTCTGTTCCCTTATTTATGTGATTATATTAATGTATTCGGGGCTGTAACGACCATCCGCGAGTGGTGCCTTCCACACGTGAGGTCGTAATTTCGCTCGGTCGCTATACGAGGCAAGCTCAAACTCTTGGATAACGAGCCTTTCTTGTTTTTGCGCATGTCGTGTTGTGGTGGCAATTGCCGGGGTGGTGGCAATTTCCACCATGCTCAGCTTTTCTTTATTTATTATTTTTTTTTGTTTACTGTGTTGGCAATTCTCATTAAGATTCTCCATCAACTTTGCCTACGGTTTCCTACTATTCTAACCTTATTCCACATCTCTGCTTTTCAGCCACCAATCCTCCAATCGCTTTTTGCTGACTTCCACTGCAGATTTATTTACATGACCATTGTTATCTTTAAACCCTAGGGCCTCAGAAAGAGTGACTGTGCCTGCATCGACATCCGGATGGATACCATCACATTTGATTATGAGGTGTTCAATTGTTTCCACAGATCTACCACACACTGCACATGTGTCATCTTCTTCGTTAAATTTCTTTTTGTAGCTGCGCGTTCTAAGACACCCTGATCTAGCTTCAAAAAGTAGGGCACTGCCTCTTGAGTTATCATAGAAAAATTCTTTTCTGATCTGCCTTTTCCAGAATCGATATAGTTCTACACTATGTTTCTTTTCCATTGAATTCATCCAATTTTTAACTTCCGCGTTTTTGACCTGTCGTTTAATGCTCTTTCTTTCTCCGTCCTCATGACCGGCATACTTACTGGTTAGTTTTCTAGTTCTTTTCCGCCACAGTGAGTCAACGTTCTTTCTGTATAAATATTTAAATACCTTAGCTGCCCATCTGTTATCGTCCAATTTCCTCAGGCGTTCTTCATATAGTATTTTACTCTTAGCTTCCCGTGCCTCGAACGATGCCCAGCCCATATCCCCTTGTACTGCCTCGTTTGTGGTTTTGCCGTGGGCACCTAGTGCTAATCTTCCAACAGCTCTCTGATTTACGTCTAATCTCGACTGAACTTCTGCCCTTAAGCACAGAACCGCATTGCCGAAAGTAAGTCCCGGCACCATTATTCCTTTCCAAATACCTCTTAGTACTTCATATTTGTTGTACCCCCATAATGCCCTATGTTTCATTATCCCGGCGTCTCTTCGTCCTTTTGCCCTAAGATCCTGTTCATGCTTTTCCGTGTATATCTGCCCTTCGTTTAGCCATATCCCGAGGTATTTGTATTCGGCCACTTTGGGTATTTCGTGGCCTTGTATTGTAAGCACCTGATCAGTTGTATCGTTAAAAATCATCACACCTGATTTAGTTGCGCTAAAACTGAATCCTAGAGCGTCTCCTTCGTCTCCACAGCAATTAACCAAAGTTTGTAAATCTTCCTGGCTATCTGCTAACAGTACAATATCGTCCGCATACATTAAACCCGGGAGTCGCTGCTCAACTACATTTCCGCCTAATCTGTACGATAGATTATAACCCAGATTACTTTCTTCTAGCCTTCTTTCCATATTTATCACGTAAAGCATGAACAGCAGCGGTGATAGAGGGCAACATTGCCTTAATCCTTTGTGCACCCCTACAGTTGTGGTACTTTTTTTCCCTTCCCATGTAATTTCAACTTCATTATCTCGGTAGATTTCCTGTAGAAAATCAATTACCTCATCACCAATACCTAAATCTTTCAATATGCTCCACAGGAGTTCCCTGTTCACGTTATCGTATGCACCGCTTATGTCTAGAAAGGCTATAAACAGAGGTCTATTTTCCGCCTTAGCTATTTCTATGCATTGGGTAAGCACGAACAGGCTATCATCTAACCGCCTACCCCTTCTGAACCCATTCTGAAGTTCTCCGAGTATCCGATTACCTTCTACCCATGCCTGCATTTTTAATTTCACCGCCTGCATTGCCAGCCTGTACATAACAGATGTTATCGTAATCGGACGGAAGGATTTTATGTTCATCTTATCTCCTTTCCCTTTATAAATCAAATTCATTTTACTCTGTCTCCAGCTGTGCGGAATTTGCTTATTTGTTATGGCTGCCTCCAATGCTTTTATCAGCGCGTCCTTGCTTCTTGGGCCAAGTTCATTAATCAGCTTAATTGGAATTTCGTCTATCCCTGCGGATGTGGTTTTAGGAATATTCGCTTCCGCCTTTTCCCAGTTAAGACTAGTCAGTTCTAAGCTGTTCTCTTTTGTGCTGTCCTGTGTTGCCGCCTCACTTGGGGAGATTCCCCCATTGGCGTCGCTAAAAGACGCAGCTATAAATGACGTAATGTAGTCCACAGCATCGTCTCCCTCCAAACATTTTCCCTCAGCATCTATAATCTGTTCCTGCTTTCTTTGATTTGTTTTTCCCAACCAGCTTATATGGTTCCAGAATTTTCTTGGCCCCCCTTTATTTGCCTCGCGAACTTCAGCCAGCCATTTATCAGAGGACTGCTTTATTTTAGCCTGGACTAGGACCTGAACTTGCTGTTTCTTTTGTCGATAAGATTCCCATTTTTTTCCTATTTCCTCTACAGATAACTGCGCCCTCTTTGCTTCTCTGTGTTCCCTTGAAGCCACCCGTCGTTGTTCGATGGCCTCCTTAATTTCCATATTCCACCAGCTTCGTGGCTTCCTCTTTCCTCTCCAGCGGTTAACTCCTTTCACTTGTTTCATTTTTGTAGCGATGAGCAGTTCCAACTGATTATAATCCCAATTTTCCATGTGGAGTTTGTGGGGTTAAAATGGGGGGATAAATGCGTATTCCCCGTTTAAGCGCGGCTGACTCAGTTCAAAACCGCGCGGACCCCACCCCGTGGTCGCGTACGCTACTGAGCGCACGCCGACCACGGCGGGCCGTGCTCTACGGGAACAAAGGAACGACACACTGGCTGACACAAACAAGGCATTTATTGCTATAACAACAATAACGCCAGCTAGCAACAAAATACACTGAGGAATCTAGGATGTCCGACTCACCAGCACGGCTACGAGCGAACGTCCGCCCACGCTAGGGCAAAGGGAAGCTCCGAGGCCCGACGGGACGAGGTGGCGGGAGTAAGTTCCAACCACGAGAGGCCCGCGGCACAGAGCGGAGCTTTGCGCGTGAGCGTCCACACGCTATCCTGTCCCAGGGAGAAGAGAGCCAGCTATCCCCCGCGCGCGCGCAGCAAAACGCCATCCGTGGCGCTGGTGTCGCTACCACGCGAGCGCCCTCCCCTGTTAGTTAAAGTAACCAAAACAGAAGAGCGCGTTTCGGAGGAGCTAACAACAGTGGGGTGTGCAATGCGGGAAAGCGAACGCAGGGGACGAAGGCGTCCCCACATCCCCCCAACCTTAAATAGACCCACGCACCTGCAAGTTACATGCTATGGAGGAGTCTCCTGGTCTTCATGCACTTGAGGCAGGTCGTGCAGCGGAGGTCACGCCGACAGGGTGCACGCAGTCTTCCGCGGTATTCCGAAGGCGGCGTGAAGGTCTCCGCTGGGACGACTCGCATGGCCCGCGGGCTAAGTGCCCGCAGGCCCGCGAAGAGGAGGGCCGGTTGACCACTGCAGGCCAAGATTCCGCAGTAGTCGCCAGGGCAACAGCAGCCAGACGTGGCTGCTGTCTGGTCTCGCCACGGCTGCCCCGGATGGATGCGGCGAACAGGATACAGGCCGCTCCGTCGCAGCAGGCGGCAGCGAGACGATGTGCACAGGACAGCAAGCCGCAGTGGCTCCAGATCTGTAAAATTTACGAAACACACTCCGCATGCCTTTAACGTAGGTCACGGGAGGGGAAACGGTGTACACAAGGGCCTGGTGGCTCAATGCTCAACTCACTAGCAAAATGTGTCGGGCGGCTGTGCAACGCAAAGTTCGAGTGAACAAAGCCCTTTCTTGAGTTGAACGAGAATGCTCGGTTCATGCGAGGTTAAAAAAAACGGGTGGGCCAGCAAAGTGCGCCCCCTCTCAATACCACGGTCCGGTGGTCGTGTCACTTTTGACAAGGTGCAGGCGGCTATGAATAGCCTTAGGCCTCAATGCCACTGTGAAGGTCGACGACCCCCAACAAAAGAAAGACCCGAAACGGGTTTCGTGCGCGCAGCCGCGAGGAGACATCAGCGTTGTGGGGTGGTCCTCCCCGCTCACTGCACGAAGCAGCTGCTGAGTGATCGGCGCCCACCGTATCGGACGGTGTCGGAACGCCCGGTGCCGAGCTGCAATACCAGCGAGCTCGTTACGGCACCCGTGGCCCCAGGCTCCCAGAGCCGCGACTCCCAGAGTCGAAAAAGAGACAGCGAGAAAATATATACAGAAAACTCGGACCACCCACGCGGCTTCCGTACTCACTCGCTTCGGGCTCGGCAACTCCGCGGGCGCTAGGCCTCGCGCTCCCTCGATGCGGACCAAGTGGTTCTTGAAGAAACTCCAGGAAGAAAACTTCACAAAAAAAAAACATGCTGAGCATGTCGAAAAGTTCAAACATGCTGCAGCGCAATACACCTCGCACTCAAGAAAGCATGCCGCAGGTCCTAGCGATCAAAATTCACTCTAGGCCTAGCACTTGTCAAGTCCGGACAAAGAGCGTTCCTCGAACCGAACAGACAGTCGTCCAATGTTCCAAGAGCAGGCCCCACGTTGGGCTGCCAGATGTGGGGTTGAAATGGGGGAGATAAATGCGTATTCCCCGTTTAAGCGCGGCTGACTCAGTTCAAAACCGCGCGGACCCCACCCCGTGGTCGCGTACGCTACTGAGCGCACGCCGACCACGGCGGGCCGTGCTCTACGGGAACAAAGGAACGACACACTGGCTGACACAAACAAGGCATTTATTGCTATAACAACAATAACGCCAGCTAGCAACAAAATACACTGAGGAATCTAGGATGTCCGACTCACCAGCACGGCTACGAGCGAACGTCCGCCCACGCTAGGGCAAAGGGAAGCTCCGAGGCCCGACGGGACGAGGTGGCGGGAGTAAGTTCCAACCACGAGAGGCCCGCGGCACAGAGCGGAGCTTTGCGCGTGAGCGTCCACACGCTATCCTGTCCCAGGGAGAAGAGAGCCAGCTATCCCCCGCGCGCGCGCAGCAAAACGCCATCCGTGGCGCTGGTGTCGCTACCACGCGAGCGCCCTCCCCTGTTAGTTAAAGTAACCAAAACAGAAGAGCGCGTTTCGGAGGAGCTAACAACAGTGGGGTGTGCAATGCGGGAAAGCGAACGCAGGGGACGAAGGCGTCCCCACAAGTTTCTCAATTACTTCTTCTATATCGGCTGATATTAGCGCTATTTGTTCATCATTTAATTTTGCGTTGTCTTTTGGACTTCGTTGCATTTCTCTTTTGACTAGGGCTCCCAACTGTAGACTAATACGTTTATGATCACTTCCTAGGCTGTCCTTCCCCTCTTCGTCTATTTCCATTATTGCGAGCTTGCTATAGATGCCCTGCGACATTAGACAGTAGTCAATGGTTGTTTGCCTGTTACGGGATTCCCACGTGATTTGTCCCTCACATTTAGTTTCTCTATTGACAATAACTAAGTTGTGCCGCTCACACAAGTCTAGCATTAACTTCCCGTTACAATCTGTGTATCCATCCAGATCCTCGATGTGGCCGTTCATGTCTCCAAGCAAAATAATATCGACACCGTCTCCAATCTGCTTTATATCGTCATTGAGGCACTTAACTAGATCCTTGTTTTCTTGCCTGCATTTGTCCCCGGTCCCTAAATAAACTACCCCTAGCCATGTCCTTTTGCCAGCAATTGTACCTGATACCCAGACATGTTCTTTGCAAGTTGATTTTATTCTTTGCCAATTTGTTCCTTGATGTATCAGCATACCTACTCCTCCTCCCTTCTTCTCCGTTGTTGTTCTGTTGCACCCTTCCCAGACATAGCCATCGATGAAAGGTGGATCTTCTAGATCCCTCAGATGTGTCTCGCATAGAGCGTACACACCTACTGATTCGTCCTTTAACTGCTGTTCTATTTCTAGCCATTTCGCTCTCTTTCTACCCCCTTGCATGTTTATGTAACTGATCCTGGCGTTAAATTTCTTTTTCGTAGTTTTCTTTCTGGGCCTCCTAGTGGCCATTTTGTTGGGATCAGCCGCCATTGTTACATTTACATCGCTTCTACCTACACCTACGCCCTGAGCCACCGTGGACCCCCTAAAAAAGCTACCGCTCGGCCTCCCAGGCGCCTGCCTATCTCTTCTCCTACCCTTCCACTGAAATGGATGCCATCTCGTCCAAAGTCTCTGCCCGAACCTGCCCTGTGCACTTCCTTGTTTATTTCTACCACCTCAAAGCCTTTCTCGAGGCCTAACTGCCTTATCTCGCGATTAAGATTCACAACGTCTTTAGCAACCTCTGCATTCCTTCCTTGTACCTCCGGCACTGTACACACCACGATCTGCGCTTGCTGTGCTATCGCCCTTATACCGTCAACTCCCTCAGCTAATGTTTTCCCTACTTGTGCGGCGTTACCATTCAGGACATCATTTAGCCCCGCCGCTACCACTACCAAGTTACGCCTTGCAGCCTTCTCGGAAAGTTCACTTTTAGTCGCTGTCAGGACATCGTCCATTGTCTTTCCTGGAAACACCCCGACTGCTACCCGCCTATCACCCTTCACCCGGTCCAGAATAGCTCTTTTGCAGCGCCCCATGTTTGAGTCACCAGCGATAAGCACTAGGGTACTCTGCCACTCCCTCCTAACTTCCGGATCTCGCTGCCTCTTATCAGCGACTGTGCCCTCATTTCCTGGAAATAGCTCGGACCCCTTCTCAGTACCGCCTCTCGAATTCCCAGCTGCCACCTGTGCATAGCTGTTCCTGCCTGAACATGTCTGACCTACTGGCCCCTCGCTGTCCATGCCAGTGCAAGCCCCATCCACGTGGCTGGCGCTGGAATGCCCGCCATTGTGGCTTCCAATGGCGGTGTCAGCCGTTTTTGACTCGATCTGAGATAGCTGTACTTGAAGCTTACGCTTCTCTGCCCTCTCTATCTGTAACTCTGTTTCTAGAGCATCCATCCTTAGCACTAGTTCGCTGTTCGCCTGTTCAGCCCTGTCCAGGCGTGCACCTAATACGCAGAATTTGCACATAAAATCTGCGCCTTCGGCCTCCTCCACTGAATCGAACCGCGTTTCTTTTAAATTCACCGATTCCTCACACTCCATACATCTAACCTTCAGTAGCTTAACCATCGTAGCAACACTCGATTATTGCTTGCACCAAATGCCCAGATATCTACACGCTCAAGACGAAAACACTTGAAAACACGTGCAAAATTAAAATAAAAGTCTGGCTACCGCAAATGCCGATCAATCACTTGGAAAAAAATAGCTATCTCTCTAAAAGTTAACGCACAAAAAAAAAACACTGAGACAACTGTCGGCCAAATAGTCCCGGCCGAAATTAGGTCACTGACCTAAATTCTATTCCTTAACCTGCACTTCCCCTAACAGCTTAAAAAACTAAACGCACTTTTAAAACTATTACAGGAAAGTACTCATCTATTTTACGCAGTCGCTCTCGCAGTCTGTCCGGTCCCGGTCTGCACGCGTGATCCGAAGAGCACCAAAAACGCACGTCCGCACAGCACGGCTGTCAACTGTCAGCGGCAGCGCCATCTGTGAGCCGTCATTGCAAATCATTTCCACTGCGCCCGCGCGTTCACGACACTAGTCAAACCTTCTAGCCTCTATAGACCGTTTACAGCGCGCAGTTCTTCTGTTTGAGACCAGATGGCGCCACAGGTGCGCTCAGAACACGGCGCCATTACTTTCCTCGTAAGTCGCCGGCGTGTATGCCTCGACGCAGCAGTGGAAATGTGGAAAGAGAAAATACGTGCTCTGTTGTGGATTGCGAGAATTGCGACAAACAGTTAAAGGGGCGGGATGCGATCGTTTGCGAGCTTTACGGAACCGAACTGCACTAGGACGTACTGCCCCTGTTCGCGCCCGTTGGACATCCACCCTTTCCGAACGGGCGAACGCAGCACACATGTTCGCCAGCGCTAGACAGCAAATATAGAAAGAAAGGTCTCGATCTTGGAAAATCTGCGAGGGTAAGTGCGCAACATAGCCGCATGAACAAGCTGTCCCGCCACCGAAACGTCACAAAAAAAAAAGACGACTAACGCTACTGCATATTGTGCAGTGCATAGCCGTGCGAGCGGACAACGCTTACCGTCAGTTCGTGTATTACACACCGCCTTGGTGCTACTGTTGAACTTTGCTCCAAATAGCGTGGTTTTCGTGGACCACAATCGGAATAAAGCATTTGTGTTACGGCTGCTGTGCTCAGCGGTTGTCACTTCCTCGCGATCCATGCGAGACAGTCACTAGAAGTGACTACGGCTGATTGCTTACAACCAACGAGACCTCGAGCATTTTCATGTCCGCATATCGAGCATGGAGCGTACCACAATTTTATACTATGTGAGGCTGACATAATTGTGAACTTCTTGTAGTGAACGCTCTGCCATGCGCGCGTTATCACAAATATATCGCGGAATCCTTGTAAACGATTACATGCAGGCTTGTGAAGGCTTTTTGATGCATGGTACTGCTTACATGATTGGGTAACATTTGTTTGTTCATTTATTTTTGTCGCCTTCCTTTGTTTAGCAAACCAACAGAAAATATTTTTAGGCTTCCTAAGCACCTTTAACAGGATGTAAACAAATGAGTACGATGTGCATGTGAGCGTTTTAGAGCAGTCTCCGCATGCATGTACACAATACGACAATGACCTGCGCAGCCGCAGGGTCGTTAAACCTTGCTGTTTTAGATAATAACACTAAAAAAATATTAAGCAAAGCCTTGCGCGGCATTCAGGCGATCCACCCGTTGCCTCGAACAGGCGGAGAGCTCAGCAGCTCTTCGCGACATGAAGCCCGATCACGTATTCACGCCTAACGTCATCAAATTAGGGTTTTCACATGTCCTTCGAAGCTTCGGACCAAACACAGTGTCGTGTTTTCACTCCTTTCCAAACTTTTTCAGCCGAAACACTGCCTGTCGGAACTGAAGCATCAGACGCAGCAGCCGTCGCGACGAGGCGCGCGCCGAGCGGTCAGGAGGCGAGTAATGGCGGCGTGATCACGTGATCAAAGATGGCAGCCCCCATGATACGCCGCTGTAAAGCGTCTATACCTCTACCCCCTTCGCCACTCGCCTCCTCTCCCAGCCGGTTTTCGAACGAAGAACGTTCTGCGCATGCGCTGCCTCGCGTCGGAGCGGCTTGAGTGTAGAGCTCCCGAACTGAGCCTGGCGTACCGTCGCCGATCTGACGTATCCGACCACAACCGGCTCTCGCCCGCGCGCGCGCTACGTCGGAGTATAACCGCGCCTTAAGAGTTCAGAACGTTTCCACCTTAAGAGCAATCCCAGCTGCCCCCTTACTCCTTCCCCTATACTCTGTTAGGGCTCAAGGTAGCGTGGCTGGGATGAGGAACGTCTGAATCTTCGCAGTTGGAGATTACAAAAACAAGCAGATTTAATGGCAAGAAACTGTGACACTTATTTACAAAAATTTACAAAGGAAGAACAAGGAATCAAAATTTAAGAGTTCAAAGCGTCGAGCGTCTGGATGAGCCTGATACTCAAGGCTCAGAGCCACTGGATGAACCTATTACCGAAGGTCCAGAGCGTTCGTGCCCACTTTGGTCGCAGGTTATATAGCCGAAGGCTCCGCCCTTTCACCAGGCGACATTCCATCGTGACACAAAAGTTCGGCACCAGCACCGCCATCGAAGACCTGTTGAGCCCCCTCACTACCCTATCGAAAAACCTCATATATGTGTCATATGTGTCTGGTTCATACGAGATTATGGAATATGTGTCATGCGTGTGATATGTGTCATATGTGTCATATGTGTCTGGTTTACAATCATTGGGAAAGGAAAGGGAAGGGCTGGGGTGGAATTATAAGGCAATTAACAATAAAAAAGCTTCCATTGAAGTTAGTGAACTAAAGAAAGTAAAAAAAAAAATTTCGGACGGGGAAAAAAAACCACGGCTGGGTCTGGATTCGAACCACTGACCTTGAGATCTACAGCTCACTACACTAACCACTACACCACAGCCGAGACCGAAAACTGTCGCGTTATATTAGGATGACAAGACTTACGCTATGCTTCCCACTACTTTAGAATTCGACGGTTAGGTGCGAGGTCAAATGTTTATTTGTAAGGTTTAAGGAGCTGAACTACAGCCGATTGCACTTCCGCTGATATTGTGAATCTTGATGAGCTCTGTGATAAGCACTGAAAGATCTGATATTTGTATGTCTTTTAATTTTCACAGCGCCTGCACCATTCATCGTAGTACTCTCATTGCGCACCTATTGTTTACTACAGTCGGAGCTCTTGCATGAAAATACCTGGCGTTATTCGCTCAACAGCTCAACTAAGCCCAGAAGGCAATATTTGCCTTCTAGCTGAACGTCTGTCCAAGCACATTGGAAACGCCTAACGTCATACTGTTTGGATAGGCGCTGTTTACAACAGGAGGGCACAAGCAGAGAATCAGGGGGAAAAATATTTGAAACAGGCCAGGAGTTTTTTTATGCATTGGTTGGGCACTTGTTAACCCTGTGGTGGAACCGCGACGGGGACTATGTGAAGTGGACTATGGACAATCACTTCACAAGCAGCCTATGCGAGTACCTCGCCGAAACTGGTCTACATTCCTTCTTTTAACTTTCTGTAACCTACATTCCACTCCCCCTTTTCTCAACTTATGCCTCATGGCAGACTTCTCGAATAAAAAAAAAATCGCTCTTTCATCCCTTCTTTTCCCCGTGTTTCAAACAACAAGGCCCACTCTATAAGAGGCACTCATCAGCGGCTATCGGTTTCGCACGAGATTGATGTAAGCTGATACGACGCATATCGGAGCTCTTGTGTACGCTCGAGTGTCGCGTGTCAGTTGAGGTATGCCACATATGTAATAAGTGCATACAAGTCACATTTCCGTAGCGCGTGAACTACTATATATGCAGCACATGTGTTCATCTGTGACATTTGTGACGCGTATGAGCTCGTACGTGACACATATGAACTCGTATGAAGCATATGTGCTGATACGAGGCGCATTTGTCGACACATATGGCTCATATGATGTCCATATGAGTCCATACGAGGCACATATGAACTCGTATGAAGCCTATATGTGTTCATATGAGGCACATATACTGACACATATAACTCATATGGGCTGCATACAAGGGCATCCGCAGAATTTTTTGCAGGGGGGGGCCCATTGGTTGTTGGCGCCGGAGGGGGGGGGGTATATTCGTAGCGAAAAGGCACTATTTGCGGAGTAAATTTATTTATTTATATATAAATAAAAAATAAGTAAAATACACACATGAAAGAAAATTACAAGCAGCAAATTAAAGCGCGGATTGTAGAGATACATTGGAGTTTATCAACAAAGAAACAATTAAAATTAATAAAAATGCAAAAAGATACTATCAATACTCGAAGTGCTCAGTCTTACTGCATACGGGTTCTCGACTCACCCGAATTGATGACCAGCACACAGCGCAATATGTTCACAAACACGCAACTACAGTCACTCAGTCAGTCTTCCTTGAACAGCAACTGTAGGCGCCTCGGATTTTTCTGGGTGAATTGCGTAGTTACACGGGTGATAAATTCATTTCTGTGCTTCATTACACGCTCTCAGTGCACAGTCATCATATATATTGATTGGAAAAATGGTTGAACGAGTACGTTGAAAACAAAAGATGACTATATATACAACGAAAACTTATTTACAAGATAAATGCACGCTCGCAGCTTCATACACCTCGCTCCATCTTGCTCGCGCATCCGCACAGTCGAGCAACCGCACACACACTGCTCGCCGCTCGTCGTTTTCTCGTCCGCTGTCTTGGTTGTTCTCACCTTCGTTGACAACCCGCCACTAAAAACACCGAAGCACAAACACAGAGGCGCGCACACGTGCAAGGGCTTACTTGCCACAATATCCACGAATGCGCACTTTTGGGGTGTAAGGAACGCCGCGCGACTTCCGAGGGGAAGGGACACCCGCAACTAATTCGGCCGGAAAATTTGTTTTTGTGCTTTTATGGGGTTCAGAGCCCCAAAACGACTCAGGCTATGAGGGACGGAGTAGTACAGAGTTTCGGATAATGTCGACCACCTGGGTCTCTTTACCATGCACTGACACGCACAGTACATGGGCGCTGTTGTGATTTGAGGCCCAGCCAGAGGTGACAGGCGAGCCAGGCAGGCGCCATCGGGCTGCGTTGACCAAAGGCGCTGGTTTTCGGAGAAGACGCAAGGAACGCTGGTGTGGGGGCGCCTCTGGAGACTGCGTCGCCGTGAACAAAAGCAGCTAATCCCCTTTGCCGAAGGTTCTGAAAGCGGCGCTTCTACCGCACCGAGCTCTCCCGTGGATCGGAGGAGACAGCGCGCGGCGGCGGCGCCAACTCGTCGCCCGCTTGCCCCTGAGCAGCCCGACAAAGCGGGGGTGGACACGGCTGATTTGTCTTTCCCCCTCAAGAATTCATCGGTGGCCGGCGTACGAACGTATCATGATTATAGCGAGCGACCTGTGCCCTGTGCACTGTCTGCCTCCGTGTCGCTATCTCTCTAGAGATCAAAGAAACAGACACCCATCTCGAAACACATGCTCGCCGGCGCCGCTGCATGTCTGCAACAGGTCGTCCTTCAGCAGAGCTGGCGGTGGCGTGGTTTGAAAACGGCGGAACGACGCGCGCCCGGACGCGGCATTTCGCAGATGTGACCAAGCGTCGAAGCGGGGCTGCTTTTACCCTTTTGGCTGAGCGCACCACCGCCCCTGGCGTGCGGCCATCACTCACGGTTCGAGTGAGTGATTTTCCAGGGGGGTGCAGCCGCCCCCCCCCCTTGCCCCCCCCTTCGGACGCCCATGGCTGCATACGAGTTCATATGAGGCACATATACTGACACATATAACTCGTATGGGCTGCATACGAGTTCATACGAGACACATATACTGACACATATAACTCATATGGGCTGCATACGAGTTCATACGAGACACATATCTGACACATATAGCTCGTATGTAACACATATGGAATCATACGAGACACATATGAATTCATATGAGAATTTTCGATAGGGTAGGAGGTAACTCATCGTGGCACAAAAGATCGCCACCACACGTCACAGACGCAGCTGGCCAAGACACCTGTTGAGAGCCCGCACGTGGGAACTGGCAAGGAAGATGGTGGTGGTAGTGGTTTATTTAAAAAAAAAAGATAAATAAATAAATAAATAAAAAGTGAAGCAAAAGAGTGTTGCCGGCCGCGGCAATTGCTATCTAATATCTTAAGCACCCGAGCTGCAGCCGGCGGAAATGAAAGGGAAAGGGAGAGGATAGTGAGGAGAAGTATAGACGGGAGCGACAGCAAGAAAGGATAGGGGAGAGCTTTGTACACTATTTAGAAAATACAAAAGTAATCAAGTTCGCGCCGCTCGCGCGCTAATGTCCAAACATTGTCCGAAAATAAGTGCGCGCGAGCGACCACTGCGCACAATCACAAAAGATGTAAACACAGTGTACATAGCCGCGCGCACATATAGCGTCCTGTCACGGACTAATCGCGCGCGCGACACACTGCACTAGCGGCCGGGGTGGGGCGCCCGGCCGCGTATACCGTCCGAGGTAGCACCAACGGAGCGTTCCTGTCACGCGTGCACTACCTGGCGAAGAGCAAGCGGGAAGTCAAGCCTGCCTGCTCGATGAACACACAGAGGCTCACCATTGTTCTGTCGCGGGTGCGCGCACTGCCGCGCGGCCACAGGAGCGCTTCGAGACTGTCCGGGATGATTCCCAGCGCCCTGTAGGCCGCGAGCATCTCGCGACGCGGCACTGCAGAAGCGGTACAGCGAAGGAGCATGTGCTCCAATGTTTCCACTGCGCCGCAGTCAGCGCACGCGTCGCTCGACGAAAGTCCGTGGCGCACCCGTCTTACCCCGGGCCACACGCAGCCGACGCGCACTCGGATGATCATCGCCCGCTGGAGGCGCGACAGTGAGCGCGCGCCGACGAGAGAAATGCGCTCTCCTCGCGCGATGCGAGGGTCCGGGTGTTGCTGACGGAGGTGGTCGTGGATCACCGCACGCACGTCTTCCAGGGCGAGCGGTTCGTCGCTGGGAGGAAGCTGATGTGCGGCGGTGGCGAGCTCGTCGGCTTGCTCGTTGCCGCGGATGCCGCAGTGACCGGGCACCCACTGCACGCGAATACTGCATCTGCGCTCCGCGAGGCGCTCAATGCGCTCGCGTAACGCGCACAGCAACGGGGTGCCACGGCCGGGAGTCTGCAGGCGGCTGAGGGCGGCACGGGAATCACACAGCAGAGCACACCTGGGTGGCGGCGGAGTAAGGGTGAGCACCAGGTCCAAGCCCAGGAGAAGACCCAGTAGCTCCGCCGTGGTCGAAGAGCCCAGGTAAACCACTCTTTGCTGGCGGTGCAGCTGCAGGGCGGGGATGGTGGCCGCTGCAGCGAGCGAGCAGTTTTCCCTCACCACGGAGCCGTCAGTGAACACAAGCAGATGGTCGCGCAGTTGCTCGTAGATGACGGCTCCGGCTAGCTGCTGCACCGCACATAGTGGTGTGCTGCGTTTTCCCGCGATGCCGACGATCTCTCGCTGTACCTCCGTCGTGAGGGGCCAGGGGGAGCAGAGGCCGTAGGGGGGCGTGGCGCGCGTCAGCTGGTCATATTCCTGCAGTGCCGCGCCCATTCTTGAGCGCGGGTATTGACGAAGGCGCTGCAGGAGTTCCCCGCCGTCCGGAGCGCGGTGAAGGCGGTCGATGTGGTGCAGCGAGCGCTGCGTGGCCTGTAGCTGCAGCGGCCACGCGCCCGCCTCGGCCAGAGTGGCCTCGCATTGCGAGTTGCCGGGTAGGCCGAGGCAGGTCCGCAGCGCTTTGCGATGCTGCACCTCCAGTGCCTTCCATGATGGTTTGCGCACCGTGACGAGGGGCAGCGCGTAGAGTATCGCCCCTAAGGCTGCGGCGCTGTAGAGGCGCAGCGCAGCCTGCTGAGAAATCCCCTGGCCCCGGGCGGTGAGCTTGTGCACGGCGGCTGTAGTCCTCTTCATCTGCTGGCAGGCCCTGGTCGCCGCGGGGCGAAAGGAGAGGCGCTGGTCGATATCCAGGCCGAGGTACCGCACGGAGCTCTTCCACGGCAGCGGCGTCCCAGCCAACGTCAGCGGCGCCAGGCGGGCGCATCTGCGAGCTCCGCAGGCCATGGCTGCAGACTTCTGCGCGCAAAGCGCCAGACCGAGGCCCCGCAACCGGTCGCCGATAGCGTCAAGGGAACCCTGGAGGCAGTCTCTCACGCGGGAAGCCTCGCCCGGAGGTCCCAAGCACCACAGAGCGATGTCGTCCGCGTATATGGAGATGTACACGCGGTGCCGGTTGCCTGTGGGCAGACAGACCGGCACCGCCGACATCGCCACATTGAACAGGAACGGGGACAACACCGACCCCTGCGGCACGCCTAGATCCACCGGGCGGGGCTGAGAGAGAGCCGCTCCCACGCGCACGCGAATAGTGCGAGCGTTAAGGAACCCCTGCACATAACGCAACAGACGACCGGCCACGCCCGCCTCTTCCAGCCTCGCGAGAATTACCGCACGGTGGACGTTGTCAAACGCACTCGAGACGTCGAGCAGCAAGAGCAGTGCTACCTGCCGCGCCGCCACGGCGTGCTCGAGCGCGGAGACAACGTCCGCGATTGAATCTGCCGCGCAGCGCATCCCGCGAAACCCTGTCTGACGCTCGTCGAACAAGTCCGCCTCCGCGGCCCGCGCATGCAGGCGTTGGAGCGCCATATGCTCCATCAGCTTGCACGCCGCCGACGTCAGCGCCACTGGACGGTATCCGCTGAGCTCCGTGGGTGGACGGCCTGGCTTCGGTATCGGCAGACGACCGCTGTGCGCCACTCCTCAGGATATAGCACCCCGCGTTCCCACACCAGGTTGAGCTGCTGCAGGAGGACTTGACGTTGCTCCGCGTCCAGGTTGCGCAGCATCTGGTAGGTAACCCCGTCCGGCCCGGGCGCTGAGCGGCGGGTGCAGTGGCGCAGCGCGTCGTTCAGTTCCGCCGCAGTGAAGAGCGCGTTGCACGGGCCGTCATCCGGGGCGGGGGAAGAGGCACTGGCGTCGAAACTGGGGCCCGATGTCGTCACTGCACTGCTCGCGGGGCACTGTGGCGCGAATCGGTCAGCGAACTGCTCAGCCAGCTGTTGGTTTGTTTGGCCGCTCGAGATGGCGAGAGCGGCCAGTGGCTGAGGGTTCGCCTGAGGTGTAGTGATGCGCCGCAGTGTGGTGAAGAGCCGTCGCGAGCTGCGATCCTTCTCCATCGTGTTGCAGAGAGAAGCCCACTGCCGTCGATATAGCTTGTTGGAGTGACGTCTTGCCGCTGCGTCTAGCCGATTGTAGACCGTCCAGTCTTCTGGCTTGTCCGTCCGTCGCGCCCTGCGCTCCGCCTTGTCCCTTTTGTCGCGCAGATCGAGCAGCTTATTGTCGGGTGTTGGCTGACCTGCCCGCACCTCTGCGCGACGCGTGGCTGCGAGGGCGCTCCGGACAAGACTGGTGAAGTAATCGGCGCCGGACGCAGCGGCGGCGTCCACCTCTTGGCGGAAGCGGCCCCAATTCACGATAGCGTACGTACACGCATGGGGCGCGCCTCTTTAGCAGTGGGCTCTATGGTGATGGAGAAGTGATCCGAGCCCCAGAGGGATGGTGCACGACGCCAGGTCGCCTCGATGCCGCTGGACGCGAACGCAACGTCGATGCAGGAGCCTGACGATCCACGCCGTCGGAAGGTGGGCTGGCCAGTGTTGAGGGGAGTGAGTCCCAGCTGCGTTGCTGTGTCATGCAGGTCGTCGCCGCGCCGGTCGTTGCGCGCACTGCCCCACGCACAATGATGGGCATTGAAGTCACCAACTATGAGCTGGCGCGGGGCGCAACACGACGACACAGCACGAAAACACAGCGCGTTCCACGCCACAGCTGGGCGCACATAAACACTGGCCACTGATGTGTCAACACCCCCGACGCGCACTGTCACTGCCACGCACTCCTGAACGTCACTCGTCGCCGCCGCCGTGCCGACGAGCGCGTGCTGGACGTCGCGCCGCACATAGATGGAGGCCCGCGATTTTCCGGGTCGATGGGCTGGGTCGCCGCAAGGGATTGATGCACATGACCCCTCCTCACACTTCGTTGGTGAATGGTAGCCGATGTAGCCGGGCAGCCGCCTTTGGGGCTCCCCATCCCGCAGCCGGACGTAAGTTTCCTGCAGCGCGATCACCTCTGGTTGTTCGGATGTTATGCGTGAGCGGAGCTCAGCGTATCGCGCTGCAAGGGAGCGGACGTTCCATTGCAGGACTGTGGGAATGCGGGGTGCTGCCCGGCGACTAGCCATGTTGTTGGCTGTTTAGTGCAGGAGGGCCTGTCGCTTCCTCACAGATGCGGCGACCCTCGGAGCCCTCTAGCAGGAGCACGCTTAGTGCTCGCAGCGCGGCCTGCAGGCGCTCGATTAAGGCATCGCGTGCGTCCAGAGGGGAACCACCGGAGGTAGTGGGTGCGGGCCTCACTGGTGCGGTGCGGGAACCGGCCGGCTGCTTGGGATGCTGCCACCGCTGCTTCTGAGGCCGGAGCTGCTGAGAAGGCTGCTGCTGCTGCTTGCTGTGGCCCACAACCTGCGCATAGCTGCGCTTGCTTGGTTGCTGCTGTGCAGCCTGCGGCGCCGTTTCTTCACGTACAACCGCGCGCACGGCCCGTCGTGAGAGAGGCACCTCTGACGAAGCCAAAATCGTGGCGACATGCCTCTCTCGTTGCCAGTGGGGGCATGAAGGGTCCGTGGCAGGGTGTCGGCCGCCGCAGTTTGAGCAGCGCGATTTTCCGCTGGTGCACGCCCCAGTTTCGTGTGGTCCACCGCAGCGGGCACAGCGGGCAGCAGCTCTGCAGGCCTCGGTGGCATGGCCCAGGCTGGAACAGCGGGAACACTGCAGTGGGCGCGGGCGGCAGGGCCGGACAGCGAGGCGCCGCCTGTAAATGAACACACACGGTGGCGGGATCGGCGCCGCAAATCGGAGAAGCAGCGTGCTTCCCGACAGCGACGCCGACGTCACTGCCACCGCCGATTCCACGGCGGCAAGCAGCTGGTCCGCTGAGCGGCGCGCGTCCACGCCGAACACGAGCCCACTGGACTGGTTGCGAGGAGCTGGCTCCCTGGCGCACACAGCCAGGCCACGGATGACAGTCGTGGCCAGAAGCGAGCCGAAGGTAGCTGCGCAGCCGGTGTCCACCGCCACCACATTCCTCCGCGTATTAACGCGAACCGCCAGCACGCCTGGGCGCGGGCCCAGCTCCTCAGCAATCTCCCAGCCCTGTTCCCTGCTTATGGCCACGCCGCGTTCCGCTGGCCGGAACAGGACTGTCCAGTGGAGCTCCTTAAGTCCGCATTCCTATAGCATTGTGTCGTGTTGACGTCACAGCCGCAGCTGCTCAGGCTTCCTCTGATTCGTTCCGGGTTGTTTTTTCAAGACGAGGGACACCCTTTCTTCTCCTGTCGTCGGTTGCTTCTCGAAGGGGAGGTCGTTTTCGCCGAGCCGAGTGTGGGAAGAGCCTCATTGGCCACTTCCCAGAAAGTCACCCTTTTCTGTGAGGTCATCGTGGGGTCAAGTTGAAGTCAAACGACCCGTCAAAATGGCCGCTACGTTTCATCTCGGGTCTCAAGATGGTTCTTAACAGCTACCTCCCCCGCCAGACGAGTCTCGGCGAGTAGCAGTCATCGCTGCTGCATGAAGAGACGACTTGCAGAAGCATGCCAGTAGTATGCCAGAAGCCCTCTGCCGCTCGCAACGTGGTCTTCTATTACGCCGGCCAAACTCTTTGAGGCGTCTCTGAAACTTCAACCACATGCGCAAGCAAGCACTCAACTTCCCTCCGAGCAAACCAGTTCCAAAAGAGGGTGCTATAATCCGGTTAGTATAGCCGTTGTGAATAGCCCACACTGAAAACTCCCAGGACCCACGCAAGCTGAGAAAAACCGAACCTGCTACTGTACACCCTCACTTTCAAAAACGCACGAAAAAAAACAAAAAAACTGAGTATCAATTTTGGTTACATGAAGAGCACCCCGGACCGCTTAGAAAGAACGGCTAAGTGCGTCCGCGTTTCCATTTAATTTGCCCTTCTTGTACCTTATCTCAAAATGATACTGCTGCAGAATCAGGCTCCACCTCAGAACGCGACTGTTCTTTGATGTCGAAGTTTGCAGCCACGAAAGGGGACAATGGTCTGTCTCTACGACGAATTTGGAGCCTCCGAGGTAGCATTGTAATTTCTGGATAGCCCAAACAATGCAAGCGCAATCTTTTTCCGACGCGCAGTACGCCATCTCTCGAGAGCTGAGTTTTCGGCTTAGGTAGAGCACGGGATGTTCGTTGCCGTTTTCATCCCTCTGGCAGAGAACTGCACCTAGCCCTCGATCACTGGCATCACACTGGACCGTGAATTCTCGGTCGTAATCAGGAGCTCGCAATATCGGGCGGCTAATCAGTGCTGCCTTCAAGTTTAAGAACGACGCTTCCCTTTTTTCGTCCCAGACTACATTTGTCGGCTCTGTCCTGCGGAGAGCATCGGTCAGGGGGCTTGCCAAAGCTGAATAATCACGGATGTAGTGATTGTAATACCCCGTGAGCCCTAAGAATGCCCGAATGTCCGTCTTTGTTCTAGGCCGCGGGTAGTCTGCCACCGCCGAGATCTTAACCTCACTGGGTTTCCTGAAACCTTGGCCTACGTTGTGACCCAAATAGTCCACTGTTGCTCTCGCAAGGTAACACTTCTCGGCCTTTACAGTGAGCCCAGCTTGACGCAAACGGCTTAGCACTGCTCTCAGACGCGATACATGGTCCGCCCATGAATCTGAGAAGACAGCAATGTCATCCAAGTAGGGCACCGCAAATGCTTCACAGCCCTTCAGAACCCTATCCATGAGGCGGGAAAAACAAAAGGGAGCATTTTTGAGCCCGAAGCTCATCATTGTTGGTTGATAGCTTCCCGTTGGAGTGACAAAAGCTGCGCATCTGCTGGCGCGCTCAGTGAGCGGCACTTGCCAGTACCCTCGAGTAAGGTCTAGCGTGGTTACATAGGCTGCTCGGCTGACCTGTTCCACTCTCTCCTCGATATTGGGAATAGGATACACTTGATCCTTGGTGCGAGTATTTAACTTCCGATAGTCTACTACCGGCCTTGGGTCTTTACCCGGAGCTTCCACCAAGATCATAGGCGAAGCGTATTCGCTTTCGGAGGGCTTGATTACTCCTAACTCCAGCATGCGCTTTACCTCCCTATCAAGGATATCTCTCTGCCTAGGAGAGAGTCGATAGCACCTTGACCGCACTGGCCTCTCGGAGGTTAACTCGATATCGTGCTTAATCAAATCAGTCCTTCCTGGCCTGTCTACGAAGCAGTCATCAAACTCTGCTATCAGTTCGCCGAGATCAGACAACTGATTTTCTTTTAGTTCTCCTCTCTGCTTAGTCCTCTTGAGAAGTCCCTGCGCGCTGCTTTCCTCTCCGCTTAGACAGATAAGGTTGTCTTCCATCTCCTCAGGAAGGTTAAGCGTTAGATTTACCGCTGCTTCTCTCTGTACGCAAGGCTTCATTAGGTTGCAATGGTAAATGCGCACTTCTTTGCGCTTTCCTGGGGTTTTCACCACGTAATTGGTGTTAGAGAGCTTGGCAACTACTTCTGCAGGCCCTTCCCACTGCACTTCGAGCCTATTTTGCCTTGAAGCTCTCAGCAACATCACTTTGTCACCGATGCAAAACATCCGTTGACGAGCTGTCCGATCATAATAGACCTTCGAACGAGCCTGGGCTGACTTCATGCTGGCCTCCACGAGTTCTTTAGAGTTATGTAGACGATCCAGCAGAGTCAAGACGAACTCTACTACTGTCGGGTCTTCCCCGCGCCCTTCCCAGGCTTCGCGTACCATTCGCAAAGGTGAGCGCAGTGACCTTCCGTACACCAACTCGGCGGGGCTAAATCCTGTGGATTCATGCGGCACTGACCGCAAAGCGAAAAGCGCTGCAGGTAGGCAGGCGTCCCAGTCGCGTTTGTTTTCGTAGCATAGTCCCCTAAGCACACGCTTTAGAACAGAATGCCACCTTTCTACGCTGTTGCTCTGCGGATGATGGATTGAGCTATGCACTATCTTAATGCCGCACCGCTCTAGAAATGAGGTAGTAAGGGCACTTGTGAATACACTACCCTGATCACTTTGGATCTCGGAAGGAAATCCGACTCGAGCAAAGACTGATAACAGTGAATCCACGACGCTCTCTGACGTCACCTCGCGCAGCGCGACAGCCTCTGTAAACTTCGTGGCAGGGCATAACATGGTGAGGATATAACGACACCCTGTCTCTGTCACGGGAAGTGGCCCAACTACGTCTATCACCAACCGGTGAAACGGCTCAGTAATGATTGGGACTAACACCATCGGTGCTTTCCATTTATCTTGCGCCTTTCCGACCCGCTGGCACGTGTCGCACGATTTCACAAAACGCTCCATATCCTTAAAACATCCAGGCCAGTAGTACTCTTGCAAAAGCCTCTGCTTTGTCTTCTTGATTCCCAGGTCGCATGACCACGAATTGCCGTGAGAAATTCGAAGTAAGTCTTGTCGGTACTTCTGCGGAACGACTAATTGGTCTCGCTCCTCTCCCCGCTTATCCGTGTATAAACGATAAAGCACACCGCCTCTCATTCGGAAAGCAATATTCCCCTTTGCTCTCTTATTTGTTCTGTGGAGCTCTCTGATCTCCTGTATTGTCTGCTCATTGGCTTGCTCCGTAGCCAGCTCCTCTCGATTCCAGCTCAGGAGCGTCGTGAAACTACTTGACACTGGCGGCAAAAGGGCACCATCGATGATTTCCTCGTTCTGCGGTTCGTTAAGCTCAACACCAGGTTGACCGGTCTCGGGGGTCTCACTAGCGCGATGTCTTGAACCGTGTTCATCCGTTTCCTCCACCAGTTTCACTGCTGTTTCCTTCGTAGGAGAATTCTCCTGAGTAAGCTGTGTTGTAAGTTCTCGCGCCTTCGAACGTGTTAATGCCTGCACAACTCGGTCTCCAAAAAGGATCCCCTTCTCCCTTAGTAACATATCAGATTTGTTGGAAAACAAATACGGATAGCATTTAGGTAGCTTTCCTGAAACTGCAGCTTCGGTTGTAAGCGTACCGAAAGGGCCCTCAATTACCACTGTCGCTATAGGCAAGCACACGCTTTGTTCGTCCACTACCTGGCGGATCCATGAACATTGGCCTGTGTAATCGGATGGTGACACATACGACGGATGGACAACATCCATCGTTGCGGCTGAGTCGCGCAGCACCTTGCATGGCTTCCCGTTCACTACCAGGTCATGCATGTAAGGTTCCAGCAGCTTCATGTTTTCATTGCAGTCACTGACATACGAGAACGCCACCTTTTCTTTTCGGCAGTTCATTGCTATGTGACCCGGCTCACTGCATCTGTAACAAGTGAGTGGCCTCCTAGCCTCAAACGCGGTTTTTTCTTTCTGTGCTTTGGCCACTTTTGCACCCTTCTCACTGTCGTCCTGTTTTTGAGGTTTGTCGGAAGGAACCTTCCTTTCTTCCTTCTCGACTGTAGAGCTCGCAAAGTGCCTCTCGGGACGATAATTCGCACTCCTTCCGAAATTACGGGGCCTATCAACTCTAGTGGTGTTGTTAAACTGCCGGCGCGAAGCGTACTCCTCAACGAGTTCGGCAGCTTTCGTCGCCGTCGCTACGTTGTCCCGGTCCCTTAGCCAATTTCTCTCCTCTTCAGGGAGGGAGTTGTAAAACTGCTCCAACAAAATTCTCTCAACTACAGCGTCCCGGTCACTATATGACTCCGTACTCTTTAGCCACTCAACCAAGTTCACTTTCAAATTGTATAAGAAATCGGGATAGCTCTCGTCCCTCGACTTCTTAGCTCCCCGAAATCTTTGCCTGAACGCCTCGGCGCTAAGTCTATACTTTCGTAGAAGGCAAGCCTTGACCTTCTCGTAGTTGTCCGCGTCCTCCTTGCTGAGCCGCGCGACAACCTCCGCTGCTTCGCAGGGCAGAACCGTCAGTAACCTTTGAGACCAAGTTTCTTGACTGTAGGCGAGGTTCTCGCAGGTTCGTTCAAAATTTGCAAGATACAGACCGATATCCCTTGATACCACATATGGCTGCATGTGCTTAGACATCTTGAACCCTGTCTCCTTGCTGAGAAGAGGTATCGCTTGCTGGGGACAATTGCCCGACCTCTTACTCAACTCCATTTCTAACTTATGGAGCTCAATCTGCCGCTCCATTCTTTTTGCCTCAATCTCACTTTCGCGCTCACGCCTCTTATCCCCTTCTTCCCGCTCTTTCTGCTGTCTGAGCTGCTCTTCTTCTCGCTCTTTCCTTTTTTGCTCGATGAGGTTCCATGCTTCAATGAGCTCCTCATCATCTGCCCCCAAATCAGTAATGGCCTGAATTATCACGGGTTTTCGTGCCAAACCCCTTGTCTCAATCCCCAATTCCTCACACAACTGCAACAGGTCCGGCTTCTGCAGCCTCTGCAGGTCCATGATAGCTCGGAGTCTGGGCTATTTCCAAAACCACTATGCCAAAAATACCAAACCTCTAGGATTTAAGCACAGGTCTCTACCAGTTCTAAAATTTAACCCTCTTTTTAGAAGCTGGTCCACATCAGAGGAAAATCCAAGCACTCACCCACACACGTGATCATGACCCGAGATAGCTGCACTCTCGCTGGCCGACCGTTGTGGCCGCTTGTTGCTTCAGATCACCAGTCGTTGTTCCACAGATGTCGGGACTTCCAGGCCTCGAATCCCAAGGTTTCGGATCATAAGGCTTCGGATCCCACCGCTGCCACCAGTTGTTACGGCTCGAGGTAGCGTGGCTGGGATGAGGAACGTCTGAATCTTCGCAGTTGGAGATTACAAAAACAAGCAGATTTAATGGCAAGAAACTGTGACACTTATTTACAAAAAATTACAAAGGAAGAACAAGGAATCAAAATTTAAGAGTTCAAAGCGTCGAGCGTCTGGATGAGCCTGATACTCAAGGCTCAGAGCCACTGGATGAACCTATTACCGAAGGTCCAGAGCGTTCGTGCCCACTTTGGTCGCAGGTTATATAGCCGAAGGCTCCGCCCTTTCACCAGGCGACATTCCATCGTGACACAAAAGTTCGGCACCAGCACCGCCATCGAAGACCTGTTGAGCCCCCTCACTAGGAGGTAACTCATCGTGGCACAAAAGATCGCCACCACACGTCACAGACGCAGCTGGCCAAGACACCTGTTGAGAGCCCGCACGTGGGAACTGGCAAGGAAGATGCTAAGTCCGCATTCCTAAGTCCGCATTCCTATAGCATTGTGTCGTGTTGACGTCACAGCCGTAGCTGCGCAGGCTTCCTCTGATTCGTTCCGGGTTGTTTTTTCAAGACGAGGGACACCCTTTCTTCTCCTGTCGTCGGTTGCTTCTCGAAGGGGAGGTCGTTTTCGCCGAGCCGAGTGTGGGAAGAGCCTCATTGGTCACTTCCCAGAAAGTCACCCTTTTCTGTGAGGTCATCGTGGGGTCAAGTTGAAGTCAAACGACCCGTCAAAATGGCCGCTACGTTTCATCTCGGGTCTCAAGATGGTTCGTAACAACTCCTACACTCGGGTGCCCGGATCTGCGAAGGTGGTGGCCTGCCGATCAGCAAAGTTATTTCAATTATAATTATTACTAGTTATTTATTTTATGTGTAGTACAAGTAATCAAGTTCACATGACGTTCTGTTAGTTGATGACCATGATTCATTCGTAAACAACAGCAATAAAGCACTAATTAAGCGCCCTTTTTCATGAGCGCACATACGAAACCTCCGAAGTAGGTATGCCTGAAAGAGCATATTGTGCAGCTAGCAACTTTTTTCTGTGCAAGAAAATCACTTTGAGGGGTTTACGGGAATCTTAAAAGTGCTGCATGCGTTCTTAATTTGTATTATGTGATAAGGTCCTGTTTACGCGTCGCATATCGAAATGAGTTCATTTAGTTAGGCTCAGAAACGGCTGCCAGGAGACCCGGTTCAACGTAAATTCAACAGAAATTACTCAACAATTAATGTGTTGACGACGTTCAACAAAAATATTGTTTAGAAGATGCTGAGTAGGCTCAACATACATTCAGTTCATGTTGGTTTCCAGTTGATTCAACAAGAGCTCAACAAGGTGTCAACTGAAGCTCTAAAGTCATTTTCTGTCCTCAGGCGTTCAAGGTGTTCGGCAAAGGTTGCAAAAAATACGACGACATAATCGAGATAAACCAAACAAGTTTGACATCTGAGTCCAGCGAGAACGGTATCCGCCATGCGCTGGAAAGTTGCCGCGCTGAGCAAAGCCCGAAAGGTAGCACTTTAAATTTGTACAGTTCGTCGGTGGTCAGAAAAGCCGCTTTTTTGCGGTCCCGCTCGTAAACCTCTACCTGCCAGTAACTGCTCTTTAAGTCAATAGAGGAGAAGTACTGGGCGCGACGAAGTCTGTCGAGCGAGTCGTCAATACGAGGCAGCGGGTGATGTTATTCAGTTTTCGATAATCAACGCAGAAGCGGAATGCCCCATTCATTTTCTTCACCAGAAAGACAGGTGACGACCAGGGGCTGTTGGAAGGTTGAGTGAGTCCATCTGAAAGCATCTCCTTCACCTGCATTTGGATAGCCTCACGCTCCTTCGGTGAGAGACGGTATGGCTGCTGGTGGATATATATAGGGCGGGCATCGTCGGGCGTTTGCCGTTTGCCAGAGGAGCCGTTTGCCGGATCGACGAAAACGCGAAACAGGTAGTGTACTCGAGTAGGAGGGCACGTAGTTTTCGCTGTTGAGTCAACGAAAGGTCCGGACTGATGTCAAGAGCGTCAGGGGACGGGCGCACAGGTCTAACAGCTTCGAACACGAAACATTCAGAAATCTCCGCTAAGGGGTCGGCAGATGCTATGGCAGTAGCACGAAAAAGATGCCGGGGCTCGTTAGTGAAGTTAGTCTACAGGAGCTCAGGCCAGAAGTTGCGGCGATGGATCAGGCTTCGCGCTCAGCAGACGCCGTGGGGTCGCAGAAGGCAACCTGTCCCTTTTGCTCATGTGCGTCGCAGTGAACACTCACAAAAACAATGGCGCGTGGCGGAATCCAAACGCTCTCGGCGGAAGTTCGAAGGGTGGCGAGGCGTTGACGGTCCTCGGAGTAAACATCACATTTCTCGGTAGAAAATGCGACAGTGCACTTTCGGAGGACGATAACAGCCCCATACTCCCGGAGAAAATCGGATACAGTCACGGGAGCAGTCGGGTAGAAGTAGGCAGCGGAAAACGAATGTGGAACTGCGAATTTTGGCTCTTGCCGTGCACAGGCCAAGCAGTGTTACGGCATATCCGCCAGCTGTGATAATCTGCGTGCCGGACCATGGCGTATTTACTTTTTTAAGAAGCGCCGCTAGCTTTCTGCTTAAAATCAAGAAATCAGCGCCAGTGCCCAACAATGCGCTAACATTATAACCGTCGAGAAGCACTGGTATATCAAACGAGAATCGATCTCCCAGTTCAGGAACTGCAGTCGTTGCATTTAAATCGCGGTAAGCCGCTGTTCGCTTTGTCGGCGGTCTTGTTCGCACCGATTGCCAGGGGCCTAGCCCCGAGAGGTCCGGGGATCGACACCCAGCACCTCCACCAAAATATGTCACGGAAGATAGGGCGACAGGTCGCTGACAGGCAGGACACGGCTGTTAGCCAGCGCGAGACACTTCAACGTCGTCCCTTTCATGCGCGACCTTAGAACACCAGGTGGCAATATACACACTTATTGATTAGTATTCGCTGCGCTACACGCTCAATCCAATGGCCACAAAGGAGTGTTCTACCCGAACGCTCGTTATGGCCTTGAGCAAACTCTATTCTGCTCGCGCGCCATCTGTTAAAGCAGACGCATCCACCAGATAGCGGATGTTTTCTGGTGTCCGCCGCCTGCCGGCGCCGCTATGCGACTTCAAGAAAAGAGGATATGAAAGGCCAAATGCACTTGCTACTCCCTTAATTACTAGTTCTGTTAATTAGAACTTCTATAGTTACACACACCTTCATTAGCACACTCTCGTAAGATACCACTTTACGTAAAAGATCACACTGGATACATGTAAAACCCCCTTCTGCTGAAATCGTACAAACCGTATAAATTGTTACTAACATTCATGTGGCCAGAAGCATAATTCAATCCTGTGATCGTATAAGTGGTGCCGCTGCGGTTCTCCAGATCTGGAGAAGGCATTTTACCAGGTCTCACATGAAGTTTCGTTTGAATATCAAAGCATGAAAATGTTTGATCGGTCCTTCTGCAGGGCAGGCGCATACTGTACAAGATGTGCAATACTGTAGGCCAACTGTGAAGGAAGTACTTAGTGAGAGGATTCTGGCTAAATGCTCAGTCCCGCAAGTGTGTCCATCGTCGCCCTTGCTTTCCAGTATATATACCTCGAATCGTTATGCAGGAGTGTTCTCGAAAACAATTCAGTTTGTTGGTTTGTGTTGCAGCCAATTCAGTTTCCAGTTAGCGTATGCCGATAGTATAGACATATTTTGTGTAGACAATTAGGAAAGTGTTAGGCAGTAAATATGCTCAAAAAATTTTGTAGAGTCAGTATAAATTCTGTCTATTGGCAGAATGCTTAGGTTTGTGGCATGGTGGCTTAGAAACAACGCCTCGAATATTTTAGAATGTGCCTTTGTATCGACTCCAAGAAGGTATGTCCGAGCCCCACAAAAAAAACTGCAGGGAAAATGACCACTGGAGAGAGCAGACAGAGGAGATCTTGAACGAAGCAGATGAATGGAAAGGGAGGGTGGGGGAAAAGTACATGAAATTTACTTTTTGTCAGCAAAATATGGTATGTGCTGCAGGTTTTGCACTGTCTGACGATGAATGTACAAAGGCTACATTGGACCTTTGCAGTGACATCTGGGCTTCATCTTATGAGAAAACATCCAAACGAACTCTTTCCGCCGGGTACTCTCTGGTGGCCTTCCTTTGTCGGCCATATACTTGTGTCATGTCTTCAATCGGCCTCTATTTTAGCGAGAGTTAGAGGGTCTGTTTCTACGCGCTGTTTGTGAGGTTCGCTTGGAAACAGCTTTATTGATGTTTGTTGCATCGACTTTTTGCCATGTCGCAGGTGGAACGAATGGTTATTTCCTTGAAATTGTCAAAGCAACCTCTTTCATATGTATCCCGATTTTCAATTGAATTTTATTCTTGTGTTACCAAAAAACAGCTTCAACAGAGGTTGTTGAATTAGCTTTGACTCTTCCTGTGTATCGGTCATGGTACTCTTTTGGACAGGAGAAAAATGCATTTAAACTTCTAAAACTGAAGCCTGTACAGCCTGCTGTGAAAACTTCCTTCTTTACACTGTAAGTCGGGGTTCTACATATACAGACATGAATGGCGGAAAAGGTTTCTTTTTTATTGTACAATGGGGTGTCGATTGTTTTTTGCGCAGAAAGCCGGACACTGTTGAACATTTATTCATAGATTGCGGGGATCGGGTTTACTTTTAGGATCTTTTACATTGAACTTTCATGTGATTTCCCTTTATATCCCCGTAGAATTCGCTTTTTGCCTGTGGAGTATAATGACGGTGCGCCGTACGATATGCTAATGCTAAGGATTTACATAGCATGTAGAAACGATGAATGGCTGTTCGGTAGGCTGATGTTCATGCCTGAGATATTCGTCACTATTTTGGTGATTGTGGTTGTGAAATCCTAAAGCTTTCGAACACTTAGACAAGTGTACTTGAGTGGATAAGTGCGCTGGAGAAAGTCGAACGCTTGAATCATTCATAGTGGACCAGTTGTTTGTAAACCATGTCACCTTTCTGATTCGTGATGTCTGTGTTTTCTTTTGTGAATTAAGGCAAGGAAAGAAAAAAGTGTCTGCGTAGCCTAATCGATAGCGTGCCTGCCTGGCGACCCAAGAGTGGAGGGTTTGAATCCCGGCTGAACTCTATAGAATTTTGCTTACCTTAAACCCGGTCACATTATAAGGTCCTTAAATACAAGCGCCGACCCTGAATTCGCATTACAAGTGCTGTTTTCTACGATTTTCGTTCAATTATTGTGGATTACAGGGTTTACGTCACGAAGCGACTCATATGCTATAAGCAGCGCCTTAGCGGAGAGCTTCGGAATATTTGATACGCAACACATATGGAATTTTTCGAGTTTCGTCTATATAAGAACGCGGCCGGCACAGCCAAGACTGAAACCGGGCCCAAGGCTCAGTAGCCGAGCACGCTAATCACTTAGCAACGGCGGATGCTCAAATTTCATAACATTGAACGAAAGGTCATAGGCGCTCTCTGTACTGAGGATGCGTATATTTGTTCAGGCTGTTTTATATTCAGGATAACTCCAGCAGGTGATACATTCGGGTGCAGAAGCCAGGTATAGGAATAACACTGTTAAATATATACCCGGTGCCCGAGTTGAAAGAATTAGGCAAAGCAGCGCAAAGCACATGGACGACAGAAAGGGTGACAGAACACGTGCTGACTACTAGTTACTCTGCGTCGCATTCGAGCGGTGCTGGGTTCGATCCTCTGAGCCGCAGGGTGCCCACTGGTTTTCTAATACGAACAATATTTCACCCGTCCTGATACTCGGCGGAAAGGGTCTTGAACCAAACTGTTGCGTTGGGGGGTCAGTGATTCATTCCGCCGTCAAACAACTTACATCCGCCTTGTGCGTAAAACCACTCTTTTTATTTGTTCATGTTCATTGCACTGCTTTGTATATTCCTAATGAGCCAACTAGCACCAACAACACCTGCTCATCATCAGTTCCAACTAAAAGTAAGCAAGCTTTAAATAAAGACGCAGTGTACTAGCCCTGTGAAACCCTCTTGGAGCTTTTGAGGGTCTCGTCTGCAGAATATTTTTGTCCTCGAAAGTTCATTAGTAAATACTAACTCGCCAACTTTTCAAATATTGTCTTGAGAAATGAAATGTCAGTTCAGTAGGTGTAAATTGTCTTAAAACCGCTGGCTGGGATGTTTTGCATCAAAGTACCCCTTAAGCAGATTTATTTACTTTTTTTAAAAGAAAACAGCCATGCGACAGCTGCTGGCGCATATCTCGCGTCCTGTACACACGCAAAGCCCCATCAGGGGAGAGCTTCGAAGAAAAGCGGGTTTTGTTCTCCGAGACGAGATATCGGACGCTTAATCGACGTCGCTGTCACGTGGAAGCTTTGTAGTTTGCGAACTTTTTTTTTAGGGTCAGTCAAAAAAGCTACTTTATGTAAATGGTGCATTGGTGAAATTTTGGGCCTCCTATTTTTCTAGGCGATCGAGAACTGCTACCTACACCGAAAATGCATTCCTCACAGCAGTATTTAAAAAGCGGGCTAATTAATCTTAACCAAATAAATAATTTTCGAGAACGAGAAATATGTCATTTTAGACGTCGGCTATTGCTCAGACTCCCAACGCCTGCTCCATTCTTTACTACAGAACGTCAAGGGGTGCCCAGCTTCGATGATACCCTTCGCGATGATCCAGAAGAATATTTTGACCAATTCGACATCGTGGCTACGTGCGGCGTAGGGCGGTCACAACCTGCGACGTTGTCCTTACAAGAGTACGGACCTCTGGGCATTCTCTCTCGATGGACCACGACCCAACCCGGCCAGCCACCACGCGAATTAGAAGAGTGAGCCTCTGTCGCGCAAAGTACACACCGAGCGACTAATCGACGTCACCGTAATTGACATCGGCATTGTTTGCACCACCGCGCCGCAGCTACACAGCGGCCCCCTGGGCGGGATCTGACAGCCCGCGCTAGTGAAAATAAAGAGAAACCTTTGGATGTGAGGTTGTTTGCTGCTCAAATGACAATGCCCGTCACCGGCGACAATGCCACGCCCAAGGACGATGACCGTTACGAGACGCATGGTCAGATATACGACGTTGCCGCCCGTAATTCCTCGATGACGTGTCCAACCGAAAGCCTGACACCCCAGGACGCTTGACCACGCATGCATAGCAAACTTGCCTTTGAACCGTAATTATATATTTATTTTATTTATTTATAGATACCGCGATCTAGTACAAGATCACAGCAGGGTTGTTAGACATCAAACAAACAAGTGTACAAACACTGAAATTATATAGCTTTGCAGGCATTGTTCACTTATCTTTAGAGATTTCTGGGTTATAATCTCGTTATTTCTGTTATTCCAGTCTGTAATCGTCATCAGGAAAAAAGAATATTTAAAACTATTACTCCAAGTGTTTGAGAGGGGTTAGTGTTAAAACGTGCCTTCGTGTCGTGCTATAACCTGAGGAGGAAGTAAAAAATTGGGAGTACTAACTTTATAATGACCATTCACTAGCTGAAAAAGAAACTTTGATCGGCAGGCACGATTGCGCACAGTCACTGGAGGTCGTCCACTGCGTTTCAACAGCTCGCTGGCAGATGTACGGCCGTATAAATTGTAAAGAAACTGACTACCTTATGCTGAATTCGTTCTACTTTGCTGATGTTGGTTAAGGTTATAGGGTCCCAGATAATTACGGCATATTCCAACAACGGGCGAATAAGCTAATTGTACGCTAAAAGGTGAACATTTACGAGGTGAACACTAGGCGTGGAAGATTTTATGAGCGCTTCAAGAAAGCCAGTGTACGGAAGGAATTGGCAACAACAGTATCTATCTGTTTTATCCACGAAAGATAGCAAGTTATCCATAGACCAAATATTTGCACTCTGTTACTTCCAGCAGTAGTGTGTTGTTAGTGCCATACACAAACTGAAAAGGTATTTCCTTGTGTGCAGCACTCATAAAAACAGTTTCTTTTTCAAAATTAATGGACATTTGCTATTTGCAACTCCAAGTAATGAACTTTACGAGGTCATTATCCAGCCGCACCTAAGTCAAAGCTTCACGCAGACGGAAAGTTCTGCTACAATCTCAATAACAAATAATAAAAGTGATACCAAAACGGATCCCTGGGGGCCGCCAGACTCAACCTGTGCACGGGTAGAGTAAGTGTTGTTTAAGGTGACGAACTGACTTCTGTTCAATAGGTAGGCTGTGATACATGTAAGTATCTGGTCGTTTTTTTTATGTAATATCGTAATTTATGTATTTTTTTGTCATGTGACACCTCATCGAATGCTTCGCGGAAATCCATGCATATCGCGTCTCTTTGCTTGCATTTATTAATCAACTGTGCGTAGTCGTGCAGAGCCTCAACTAATTGAGTACTTGTAGAAAATTTGAGCCGGAAACCATCTTGAACATTTGTAAGGATATTGTGCTCTTCTAAGAAACCTAATATATGCTTATGATTTATGTAGTCTAAAATTTTCCATGATGTTGATGTCAGTGATAGAAGTTGGTAATTTTCGATATGGGATTTTTCCCAGTTCTATGCAAAGGTTCCATTTCAACCGTCCTCCAGTCGTTCGGTGGAGATCCTTCGCGTAAAGATCTGGTGATTCCAACACATAAATACTTCGCACACCACTTAGCATAGCGTTTCAAAAAAGCATTCGCAATATTATCGAGTCCTGGCGATTTCTTAACATCAAGGTTCAAGAGCAAATTCAAAACACCGCTCTCCGAAATAACATCAGATAAAGCAGGCAGCGACATAGAGAAGTTGGGGGGGCAACCATTGTCATTTGTAAATACCTTCTGGAACTATTTGTTCAAAGCACAACAAACAACTCATTCGTGCATGGAGACTTCGGCCTGATTGGGCCCATGCATCTTTCGGGAGACGTTTTAATGAATGAAGCAGACGTGTTCCGTAATATTTCTCTTTGTCGCAAATTATTTTCTCCTTAATTTTTCTGCAATTTCTTCCACTGTTGGTTGAAAAGATAGATTTGTTCTTTATTTCTTCTCTAAACTTATAAATCTTCGCAGCAATCCTAACGGCTCCCAAGAAATCCATGATTTACGGTGCACAGATTTTTTTGCAATTTTGGAAACGAAACGATGAATGTATTCACGGGCAATTTCTTTAAAGGAAAGCCATAAATCATTCACACTACAATTGCCGTTTAAGAAATTATCGAAGAAATTATCAGGTATGTCGAGAATAGATTTGTATCAGCACGCCAAAACTTGTTAAAGATTTGAACACTATTTTGGCACTCCGGATACACATTTGATGAGCACAAGAGCACTGCATTATGATCCGAAATCCAATTTGTGACTTCACTGGTTATCATATTTCGGATGGCACCGCTTACGATAAATGTATCAGGAATTGTTGCAGTGGCTCCTTTTACTCTCCTGAAATTATTTACTATTTGAAGGAAGTCATGCACAAAACAATGTCGAATGCTGTGCTATCAACAGTATGGGCGGAATGGGATGAAAAAGCGTACCAATCGATGCTTAATTGCTAAGTTAAAGTCGCCTGCCAGAATTATTCTATCATTCATTTTTACATGACAATGTAAATATTCTCTTAAGTTTTCAAGAACCGAAGCAAAAGACCCCGGAGGCCTATAAAAATGCCTAGAATAAAGCGGTACTTGTTAATGTGCGTTTTGCAAAAAACGGCTTCAATGCCTTGCGCATCAGGCAGTCTAAAAAGTTGTATTGATGATTTGAACAAAATGGCAACTCCTCCACCTCTTCTGTCGCGGTCACCACGAAAAACCCTGACGTCCTTAGGAAAAAATTCGCTGTCAAGTATTTCACTCCTCAACCAGGTCACCGCAAGCTTGGCAACGTCCGCGTCGTGCAACAACGGCATACCCTCAAGTTTTACAGCTTTATTGACAACGTTACGACAATTTATGTTGAGAATTTTGAATGCCGCACTCTCCTTTTTTCTGGTGTCTTTTTTGGTTCTTCGGGATATTATACCGTTTGTGTCTTGCGCTATCCCATCCAACCATAATACATTCAGTACTTATTTTGTCAGACGCCCGCTTCACTTTAGGACCATTACTATTTTCCTATGATGCACTTTCAATATTTTCCCATATTTTTTTCTTACATCCCGAATTTCTTTCAAAACTCTTCACTGACTGAGAACTCTGTTCCTTTCAACTTCGGGTATGCCTTCCTTATTGAATTTTTTACTCGATAGTTATGCAGTTTTGCGATGGCAGGGCGAGTATTTTTTATGTCATACCTATTGGATGGCACCTTTCCATGCTTTTGATTGTGCGAGGGTCCTCCAAAGGTTAACGTCTCCCGTTTTTTTATAAATCGAAATAAATGTCTATTTTAAGCAATTTACAAATCACTTAAAAGGCAGACCATTCTTCTACTTTTCCACATATTCGCCGTTGCGGTGTATGCATTTTTGCAGACGCTGGGGTGGTTTTTGTATGCCCACGTCATACCAGCTCGCCGCCATATCATTAAGGAAGCCTTTGACCGCATCTTTCACTTCGTCATCATCGGTGAAGCGCCTTCCAGCGTGATGTTCTTTTAGCTTTGGAAACAAGTGGTAGACACTTGGCGCCAAGTCCTTGGTCTGTAGGGTGGGTGGCTGATGACGTCCCATCCAAGCTGTTGCAGCAGAGCGACGGTTTGGCAGGCAACATGGGGGCGAGCGTTGTCGTGAAGACTCACGCCCTTGTTCAGCATTCCTCTCCTGCGATCTTGAATCGCCCGTCTCAGTTTTTTAAGGATCTCACTACATCTGTCCGCGTTTACTGTGGTGCCTGGAGCCATGAAGTCAACCAACAATACATCTTTCCAATCCCAAAACACAGTTGCCATGACTTTGCCGGCAGACTGTGTTCACTGGAATTTTCGCGGCTTGGCCGAAGAGGAGCGCCGCCTCTCACGTGTTCCTTGTTTGGACTCAGGTGTGAAGTGGAATGCCCAGGTTTCGTCACCCACAAAAATGGAATCCAAAAAGGCCTCCTTTTCATCTCCTGAACGCTGAAGAAATTCGCAGGAGTCAACGCGTTGCCGTTGATGGTTGTCTGTGAGCATTCGCGGAACCCATCTTGCGCACACCTTCCGATATTTACACTTTGCTGTCGAAATCCCGTGAATAGTGCTTCTAGAAACGCCAGGAACCAAAATGCAGAGTTCGTCTAGTGTGATCCTCCGATCTTGCCGCATCATTTCTTCGACCTTCGCGAATGTCTCATGAGAAATTGACGGTGTCCCGCATCTTTGTTCGCCGTGAATTTCAGTGCGACCGGCTGCGAACTCCCTACACCACTTGCGGACGTTTTTAACATCCATGCACGACTCTCCGTACACTTCCGTCAACTGGTGATGAATTCCGATTGGTTGACCGCCTTTTGCGTTCAAAAATCGAATAACTGCGCAAACCTCGCACCTGGCGGTAGCAACAAACGGGAGCTCCATTTCAAATGCCTGTCGTGCCAAGACTGACAGTCCATTTCGCGCTGAGTCACAGCTTGTTTGGAAGACGGGGAACAATGAACACAGCAGTATGGCGAGCAGCCACGAAAATAGTTTCCCTGCGGCCTTACTTTTGGGATTACCCTCGGAATTTCCACCTTCTCATCAAAAAAATATTTTGTTGTTTTGTCGGTTACCGCTGATTCTGTTTCCTCGTATTCTTTCACGCCGTAAATGAGTAGGTAATTCGTACGGCTCATGTTTTCTAAGTCGTCGGTTTTATTTATGAGGTATGATAAATTAGCTCCAAGCTTAGTAACGGTTGCTTCCAAATCCTTCACTTCCATTTTAAAGCGTTGATAGTTGCTACGTCTTCCCAACTTCTGATTCTCTCTTTCAAACAATCGATCTTTTCTTCAAAGGTACCTTGTTTCGCTAGAATGTCACAGACAGACGACGTCAGAGTATTTTGAAAAATTTCAAGCTGCTGGAACATTTTCTTCTCAGACATTTCTGGGCCTGGGTTTGATTCTATGTCATCACACTTTAAAAGATCCACTTGGAAAGCGAAAACGTACGCTAAGGCATTCCTTATACGCAATGGCCAGTGCAGCAGAAACAAAAGGCGGTTGTCGCTAAAATAAAAAAAAGGAAGATAAGTTGTAACCTGCGCAATTAAGCAAAATGGGTTGCTGAGCATTGTGTGAGAGGTGCTGCTGCCCAGCCCACTCAGAGCGCACGGCCGTGGAAATCTTCTTACATAGGCGACGGTGTCCCCATGATGTGAAGTTCCCAAACATGGCACAGTCGCAGGAACGGTGACGGAAGGCATGATCAACTCGTTTATCAAGCAAAGATCGCCACGTGCTGGAAGCTCGCACCAACGTCACTTGCTTGGTACGAAGGCGATCTGAAGGAACCATCCCCAGATACGAAGATTGTGAGGGCAGCATGAAGGCTAAAACCTGGGCAATGTAGCATTGCGTTACTAATTATTTTCCTGAAAATAGTGAAAATGTAATTAAATTACATTACCAATCGCTGCTTTAAAAATGTTATTAGATTACAGTTAATTCCAGAAGGTAATGAATACACTTTTAAATTACTTTTAGTTTTCACATGTTTCGAAATATACGTTGGTCACAGCTGGTAGGAAAATATCGAATGACTTAATTTACTGCATCGCAGGATCTGCTTTTGCCCCCTTTGAAAAAAAGAGTTTCCTAGGCCATGCTGAATAGTCGCGTTTGTTATGTAGTTCAGGGCATTCCTGCTAGCTCAAGTTAAAATGATTTCGAGCCTTGGGTACAGCTCAAAACTCGTAAAATCACCGGACGGTGAGCGTGCGTGCGTGCTTGCGCCAGTGCGGAGGCTTGCATCTACTCGCAAGCTAACCGAATAAGTTCGCTAGCTTGCTGGCCTGGGCTCTACGGGCATCGCTTCTGTTTTCTCGGCATCCGACCTGGCAATTGAGAGCCAAGGCTTGCTGACGCAAAGAACAGAGAGGGATTTAAAAAAAATGTGATGATTTAGTTTACTTTGCTGCGAAATGGCTGCCCAAAAGCAATTCAATATATTACTAAAATATCAGACCAGGAAAATAATTTGTTACTTCACAAATGACCTCAAAATATAATTACTGTCATGCCTGCTCCTGACCCGATACCCCCAGGGGCAAGAACCTCTTACTTGGAAGTTGTCATCGACGGCCACGAGGTTACTGCCTTGGCAGACAAAGGAGCAGACTACTCCACTATAAATGGGGCGTTCGCAGCTCAGATGAAATAAAAGCAACAACAACTTGGGACGACCACCAGATACGCGCAGTTGGAAGCCACCTCATAACACGTCCTCTCTACTCCCTTTGTAAAAGTTTGGTCAATCAATCAATCAATCAATCAATCAATCAATCAATCAATCAATCAATCAATCAATCAATCAATCAATCAATCAATCAATCAATCAATCAATCAATCAATCAATCAATCAATCAATCAATCTCTCAGGCCGATACACTGCAAGAGTTACAGTCAACGAACACAAGTCACCTATGATGTTCATTGTGCTACAGTAGTGTACCAATCATTTGATACCAGATCGCTTCACCAGTCAATCCTGCAGCGGAGCCGTACCTCGGGTCCCCACCACCGTCTGAGCCCCACGGTCGTAGGAACCAAACGAGATCACGCCCTGCCCCCTTGGAGTTCATGGCGAAATGCAACGGAAGTACTACGACGAACCAGCGCTAAATTTAGGTAGCGCCTATGCCTTCGCAACGTTGGAGGCTACTGCCTGGTACATCTGTTTTTTCAAACAAGTCTTCTTTGCTTTTATGCGCGCAGACTTTTGTGTTTTTGTCTTTTCGCTCTATCGAGCACTTATGATAGAAACTCTGCACTCAGGTATGCAATATAATGTCTGAGGACATCTCGTCTGGTCAGGTAGTAGGTTCACATTGAGGGTTCCGTCACTGCTTCCCTCCACTGACACGCCGAATAAATTTGCTCGAAACCTCAAGATCGCGTTTCGGACTTGCGCCAAGTGCACCGAGAACTGAACGAGTGCGGCTACCGCAAGCACTTCGTGGATTCCGTTCTATAACGGTCGTCAAAACCATCAAAACCGGTTGGTCCTCCTTGCTGAGCCCGAGCCGCAGCCTCTCATGCGCTGGACGTGAGCGAGTCTTTGGCGCGTGTTCTGCGCACTGACAATAAGCACGTTTCTCACGTTCCAGCATCCAAGCTGAGGCAGGAGTTGGTGAACGTTAAGGTATAGAGGCTAGAAGTTTTGACTAGTGTCGTGAGCAGGCGCCCTCGCCAGCCGCCGCGCCGAAACCTGTTTCGATGCTAGCGTAGGTGGCGCTGTTCGCGGCAGGCGAGCCGAGAAGACCGATGCCGCCGCCGCAGCTCCTCGTGTCGCTCGTCGAGTGCGTCTTTCCCGTGTGATTCCGCTTCGCTCACTTAGCTCCTGATTGCCTGGCATGTACAACGCATTTGATAAAATGCGTGTCTAGCCTTCCAGCAGTTCAGTGATGAAGTTTTAAAAGGACTATTTTTTTTTTTTACAAGGATAAGCTAGACACAATTTTCTGTACTACTGAGCCAACAGAGCGATTTGTGAAGCTCATGGAACGCTTGATATTTGTCATGACATCAAGGATACCCTCCAAAGGGCTTCGCCCAGACTCAGCAAGTGCGAGGTTTCTAGAAGAATTTCTAGCCTTTTTGAATGAATGGGAACGGTACGCCGCTCAGCTAAGTGCAGGGACTGCCCTCGGACTTCGTGTGACGCTGAAAAGCACACTGTCACTTGTGAACTATGTGGCGCGTCATCACTATAAAATAAAAATATCTCCTGACAGCCAATTTGGGCCAAGACAAATTGGAGAATTTATTTGGAATTGTAAGACAATCATTCGGCTGCAATGACCACACCTCTTCAGAACAGTTTTTGCATATAGTAAATAACCTTGTCTTCTACAACTTTGCAAAGTCGCCAAGGAATGGAAATTTACCAGCTGAGGTAGTGAGTTCTCTTCTGCAGCCCTGTGATGTAAGGAAAGAAAAGGCGGCGCAGATAACAAGCCTAATCGATGATCTCTTGGACGAGGGAAATCTCGCACATGCTTCAGCAGTGCGGCAAGATCAGGACAGCATGTTTGACCATAAAGGCTGTGTAGAAAAAAAAAGCGACAGCGGACTCATTTATTATATGTCGCTGGCTGGGTTGTCAGGAAATCACTGAAAATATTCCCATGCACCGCGCATGTGCATCTGCCTTGGCTATTTCGCCCCTACAGGCTGATAAAAATGAGAATGCATCTCACTGACGAGGCAGGCTGACCAGGTTTGGTGAACGCTTCAAAGCGCATTGAAGTGCTAACTATACACTAGAAAATGCATTCAGTGCCTTTTTCAGCAGAAACGAGCTGCATGCTGGTAGCATGATGTCTTTTTTACTTTTTCTACAAGGACATGAACTCCAAGAAGTTGGCTGCAGCGAGCACTGCCGCGCTCTTACTTTAAGTTATATGTTTTGACGAGGTTGCATTTTTTTACTAAGGCAATGAGCAAAGATAAGGCGTCCAATCGCGAGAAGCAAAAGCTTCTCAAACTGAAGCGGTGCCAGTGAAACTGCATCAGTGAAATGTTCCTGTAAACAAACATTGCGTTAATGTTTTCTGGTTTGGTTTATTGGGGTTTGACGTCCCAAAGCGACTCAGGCTATGAGAGACGCCGTAGTGAAGGGCTCCGGAGATTTCCACCTCCTGGGGTTCTTTAACGTGCACTGACATCGCACAGCACACGGGTCTCTAGAATTTCGCCTTCATCGAAATTTGGCCGCCGCGGCCGGGATAGAAACCGCGTCTTGCGGGTCAGCAGCCAAAAGCCGTAACCACTGAGCCACCGCGACGGGGTGCTAATGTGTTCTGTTCCCTTATTTATGCGATTACATTAATGTATTCGGGGCTGTAACGACCATCCGCGAGTGGTGCCTTCCACACGTGAGGCCGTAATTTCGCTCGGTCGTTATACAGACAAGCTCAATCTCTTGGATGACGAGCCTTTCTTGTTTTTGCGCATGTCATGTTGTGCTCGTTTCTTTCCCTTCGTCGCTGTCTTGTTGCAGACTTTTTCGTTCCTTTTTCCGCGAAAATTGGTCAACCAAAGCATAAAAAAGCAAAAATATAATTGCTCGCGGCTTCAACAGTCTGTGTCCACCTGACGCAGTAGCTTCGAAAGTGGTTTGTTGAGAATACCGCTGCTGACCGACGCCGCATGCACCGCAGAACACATGGACACTCGTATTATATTTGATGCTTTGGCCAGACGAATATCGCAGCCCTTACAGCGAGATGCGCGTAGCGGAACGCGTTTCCCGGCATTGGTGCCGAGCGCGCGCACAACACACCTGCCGCGACGTTCTAAGAGTGGAGAAACTGGTTGTGTGTGCGGCTGTCACAATAGTTCTCTGAACATCAACGGCCAAGGAATGCCCGTGTAAATCTACAGATTTCCTGGTGATGTCCTACATTCTTGGGAAAAAAAATTTAATATTGGAAAATTGTAACGTACAGTAACGGAAATATTGAAGGTAATGGTCCACCCTTTCTATATGCAGCAAAATCTTAAATATTTTTCATCGCTCGTATCGAGCAGTTGACGATAGGAAAAACGTTAATACGAAAAAAAAATGCAAGCCTATCGATGGGAGATTGCTATAGTCAAATCTTCCAGTATATGAAAAAAAAATGCGGTCATACATTTTTTACTATTCAAAAATGTTTTTGTCCGGAATTGTTGCGTATGAAATGGATCAGAACGAGAAACGGCAGGCCTCGATAACTGCTATGGGCAGGGTGAAGTAAGCTTTTTCCTGTTACTAAACACGTTTGGTATGTCGCACGCGTAATATTATTTCTGCGCAGTTTTTGCTGTAATTCACTAAGCATGCAGTGTTTAGTAAAGCTCGCGCTAACGAAACTCATTTTTTTTACCGTTTTTTATTTTGGAGACTGACTGCAGCTAGCGGCATTATGCAGACGCGTGTGAGGCAAGGTCAGTGATCGCCTGAATGTTCCGACTTGTGACGCCGGGCTCAATTTTCGAAGTTGCTTTACATGTAAAAAATTTCAAAAAATAAAAATAATCAAAATGTTTGCTTGCACATGAATGAGCGTTTGCATATGAGCGATGGCTCTGCAAATAATTGTTTTGGGAATGCGCGTGCGCTGTAATCGGAATTAAAATAAATATACGAACCGCTTATCTCCGTTGTAGCGATTGACAAACTAGAGCATTTTTTCTCTTAGCCGTATATAGCAAGCAGCTGGTAGGCGCATTTCGTGCGTGTTTTCGTTTTTCTCCTCAGCCTCGCGTGTCGCCTTAAGGCCACTTTATTTTAAGTTAAAATAAAAATTATTTCCATCATTATTCATCGAAACACGTAACAAAATCATTATTATTTGGCCAACAAACCTGCATGCACCGAAGTGCTCAGTCACCCAACGAAATTAAGCATCTTGCGAAGATGGCCGTGCCAAAAAAAAAAATGCTATTTACCTCGAATTCCACGTCTTAAATGATCTCGTCATTTACTTGCGATACACATTTCGCCGTTACGGTACCGGCTTTTTCTTCAACAATCTGCTTCACGTAGTGGGCCTGATCCACTAGCAGTTCTTTTTTCAAGTTCGCAGTGAAAAAAAAAAAATCACTGTCCACTATTTCTTTTAACCTACATCTCAGAGCGTACTGCCGCGACCGAAAGAAGTGCGAACAGCGGAGTGCCTAGGCTCTCCGCTGTTGGAATTTATTTTCGTCACGCTTATACTTGGCTCGCAACACAAATACGCTAGAGACATCCGTGATACAATAATGTACCACTCTAGCGTCTTTTTGTTGCTACCGAGATAAAAACGCATTGAAGATAAATTCCGACTGCGCAGCGCGTGGGCGCCGTGCTGTTCGCATTTTTTTCTAGCGCCCCTGTACATTTTGCTAATCCTCTGAAGCTCGCCAGCGTTCAAGCACGAGGGAAAAAGCTCGGGACTGCACAAAGAGATTTGCACGCTGGCCAACACGTGCAAAGTACGTGCAGAACTGGCTTTTTTTCAGGGGAAGGCGCGCTGCTCGCGCAGCTACTCAATGGGAGGGGTGACCGGTTTGCCCGGACAAAAATACGGAGTCGGTCGGAGAGGGCGCTTTTCACTGGCGTCCGCAGCGCCCCCCTGCGAAGCTGCGGTCCCCTATAGTTAAGGCGGGGGTACCACGGCGGCCATCTTGGACAAGACGTTAGTTCAACCACCAGGGCGGCTCCACTTGTCCGTGGAAGCGAAAAAGCGCTCCTCCGAGACGGTCTGGTCCTCCACTCTGCGCTACGTTGACCTCCTCTCCCTCGCGTTGTGGCAGAAGGAGGCGGTTAGTCACGGAGGGGGGGATAAACGCCACGACAATGACGACCGCGCTTTGCCACGTGTTTGCCACACTCGTACTGCTTCTTTCGCCCCTACGCACCCCTTGGCGGCCCTGCCATGGTGCCTGGCGATTCTTTTTTAGGAGGCACTATTTCGAATGTGACCTTTTGCGGGGCTAGTTGATGTGACATTGTGTTCAGTTGGAGTCAGCGCCCGTCCTGTCCGTCTTTCTGTGTGTTTTGTGTAGAATTTAGCGCTGTTTTTACTTTCCTGAACACGAAGTCTCTATATCTTTGACATTTATAGAAATTATATTTTGTTTCCATTTTTTTCCAGAGTTGTACACGTTGTTTTATAGTTATTCTTTTCTCGCGACCCTGACAAATATTTTGATGACTAGCAGCGGCAGCCACGGCAAGCAATATTACAAAATAAAGCTTCGTAGGTTCCACTGGCATCCATAACAAAGGGCCACAAGACATCTATGGGCTATGGCCTTCGTAAAACTATGGATGATGTCGAAATGGATGCAGCGGAACAGTAGATGACCTCTTGGTTTCAAAGGGCGGTTGCCATGTGTGTTGTCACAGCCTTTTCTGAGGTCAAAGGCGCGTGGCGCGTAGCTTGTGTGCTATTGATTCCCGTTCACCATGCAAACGTTTATTTCGCAATTCCAGGAAAAACACCTGCAGTGAAACATCAACCCGAGATTTCGAAGCATGGCGAGTGTTTTTATTGTTTACTCACACACTGCCAGTGCTATGTAGAATTCTAAGAGGCAGCTGATATGGTAACAGTAAATAAGAGAAAATGGGCAGAATAAGGCATATCAGAATGGTGCAAACATATTGCGTTCAAGTCGTTGGGTCAGTAGCTGCGGAGAGGAAAAGAAAGCAATATCACAGTGTGTTAGCCCCCTTCATCTCCCACCCGTTCCCGATAATAGCTTGGGAGAGGTAGTCTGTGACGTTGAGATACGTTGCAAGTAATGCTGATTTTCTTTTTTTCCGTCCGCGCATCCATGCATGATAACAAAAATCCCGAAAGCGCTTACGGCCGCAGCCGGCAACATTCTTTTCGTTCACTTTTTATTGTCAAATAAACTGCTACCACCACCAAGGTTCGAAAAGCGAAAAGGAAACACTGGCTGTGAAACTTCGACTGGAGACTGCGGGACATAGCTGGAAAGAGCTAATAAGTACTCATTACAATCGCGTCGAGTTTCTCCCTACTGTGGCCTTAGCAGAGCATTTCCATCCATTCATTGGAACTGCATTTTGTAGCCACACGAGGCAACGTTCCTGCTTTTGTGATATCGTTAGTGATCAGCACGAAATTGTGATATTCCAACAGTTCTAATTCCCTGCTGTCTTGTGAACACGGATGTGAGCGTGCGGCAGCATCTGTCTAGAAAATAAGCGATCGAATGTGGATATGGCACTACCCCCCCCCCCTCCCCTCTTTTTGTACTGGCACTGTTTGTGCAGTAAATTTGTATAGTAAAAGGCTCATTTCTTCTCCATTCCGGGGAATGCGGGAAGTCAAAACTATACGCACCGTGGTAGTCCTCTAGCTAATGTCCGCAAAATCAGTGGACTTTTGCTTTCACGTCACTTCAAATCAAATCAAATCAAATCAAATCTTTATTTCCATCGGTGCTACAGATGGAGGGCTACGGAAAAAAAGCTGCCACTTGGCAACTTGACGAGTCCGCAGCCCCAAATATAAGGCAGCGTGTAGACAGCACCAGATAATGAAAAAAACAATAAACAAATCAAGACACTTCATCAGTGCAGAACAAAGGAAAAAAGTCCTGAGCTAGGTAAAACAAACATCAGAATAGATAAAATCAGGTTAGTCAATCGGCAAACATGTCTCTAAGTTTAAGAGTGGAACAACTAAATAAATCAAAATTCAGGGACTGATAGTAGTTTAACAGAGATGGCAAAGAATAACACAATCGCTCCATACCAGAATTCAAGCGTGGTACAGCAACCTTCCAGTTTTCTCCATGTCTAGTCTGATAACATTTAGCATTTCCTTCTAAATGTGCCAAGGCATCCAGGCTGTGAATATTTTTTTTTCACTTCATATTTAAACCGAGCACTCAAACGGTAACGGTATAGATTGTGGGCTGTGATAACATGAGCACTGTGATAACATGAGCACTTTTCAACTGAAATCGCTTCTGCTGCTCTGTTTCGTTTGCTCTGTTTCGTGTTTGATCTAGCATAAGAAAACATTTTGTGCTCACCCTGAGGTCTGGGGCGAATCGATCCTTGCACAATTAGTGAATTTCGGCGATAGGTAGCGGAAATTCGCAGATCTGGCCTCCCAGTGGTCTGCATTGTCCAGGAGCCGATGCGAAATATATAACGGCGTTTCAAGACAGCGCTTCTCAACCGATGAGCCATAGCGCGAGGCAGGGGTGCAAGATCGTGTCTTCGCCCTAGGATAATCATCTCTGGCCGCCTCCTGTCTCGCTACTCACAGCGTTCCCTGTGCTCCTTCTAACACGGAGCGCCCGGTAGCTCTCTCGCTGAAAAAAAAAATCTTTTAGAATAGCTGTGGAAACTGCGCAACGGCACCGGTTGTCAGAGCGTCAGCCAACACAGGGCATTCGTCCCGTGGATACATAAAGAAGTCGAGTTCAGTCCGCATTTTGAGGGAATGTGAAAAACAAAATCGAGGAAGAGAGTAGAGGAGTCTCGGTTTTCCTTCTCAAAAGTTGCTCTTTCGAATACTGCTCTTTCTCCCCGCAGCAGAGGCACACAGGTCTGTCTCCTCTTTCTAGCCTGGCCTTGGCTGCAGAAGAACCTTGGATTGGAACGGCCGCATGTCAATCGCCTTTGCAAAACATCAGCTTCGCAGAACTGTGAAACCCCCTCCCTATTGTAAGCAGCGTGACGTCAAGAAGTTGTGGCCCGGTTGGCAGAACAGACAACTTTTGGTTCTGAGCAGGTGTTGTTGGTCCCGAGGGTTCCTTCGCCGCCTTTCTACCCCGATTCGAGACGCCTCGCCTGCCCTCACAGGATAGAAGAGGGGAAACGCTTGCGCTGAATGACTCAGGGCGGGTGGCAGGAGCGCGCTCCAGGTGCCAGTGAATCCGGCCGGTGCCTCATTATAGACCTCTCCCTGATGTAAACAGTGTGACGTCAAAAAGGTGTGCCCCGATGGGCAAAATCGTCGACTTTCGGTTCTGAACCGGTTTTTCAGGTGCCGAGCATTCCCCCACCAGCTTTGTTCCCTGATTCCAAACGCCTGGCAGCCTTTCTTCTCCCAGTGTGAGCCTTCTCGGTACGGCGCATGTTTTGCCCATCGGACCAGAAACACGTGCGTTGATGACGTGTGTCTTGAAGGAAGTCAGTTTTCTTTGCACGTGTTGGCCTGCCTGCAAATCTGTATGCGCAGTCGCGTTTTTTTTTCTTTTTCAGGTGAGAAAAATGCAGAGCCTAAGATGTGTATCCCAGAAAATAGTGAAAACATTTTTTTTTCTGCCAACTTGAAGGAGCGAAAATTGCTAATTGATCACGTGCACTCAGTGGAGCAGATTGTCAATGAAACGCTGTTACCTCAATGGGGAAGTGTGTGTCCTAAGTGCATCAACTTGAAATTCGAGGCCAATACAATGGGGTTTTGTTACGTTTTGCGCTAATAATAATAAACACAATCTTTATGCGAGCATAAAATAAAGTGCCTCTAAACAGATATGCGAAGCTGAAGAGATTACCGCGCATGCGGGAACACTTTATTTGCAGAGCCATAGCTATATGTGCTCATTCATGTGCAAGCAAACATTTTGATTAGAAGTTACATTCAGCCAGAGCAATGCCTACTCCCGTAATATCTTAGAATTTCATGAAATATTGAGGAAAATAGATGTGTGTGTAAATGATGGCAGATTTTTTTCACGTTTCATGACCATGCACACAAAAGCAACCGCTGTGGCAAATGCTATTTCAAGGCCGGAATGCGAAGACAATGCAAGCATGCTGCTGCTGTATGCTTTTTTGTAAACAAGCATGAGGAACCGTCCTGAGCAAGAGGCTGAAGCGTTCGTCAGATCTGGTAAAATGTAGAGTTCCGGCCCCTTCCAATTAGGTTTTTTTCATAACCACGCTAATGAAAATCTGGTCGTAAATGTTTATCAGCTAGACGAGCACAATTTTGAAAATATTTATGGTCTTTCTTCTAATTTGTGAATACGGATCGACACTAACGTCATTTTATGTTCCCCGCTTTGTAAACCAGGTCGAAAAACAATTTGCGATGTAAAACCTGCTTCCCACATAACCTTGCTGAATTATCCTGAAGTCCTTGATGGTGTTGGTGAGATGGCTTCGAAATCTGCTGAAAAATAGCTCTTAGACCAAATGTTTTCACCAATGTCATCCACAGACCACGCAGCCAAAGGACTTCATACCGGTTTCCAAGAAATTTCACAGGAAGCTCTCGGCCCCTCGTGTTCACGGAACTATCCTGAGTAGTAGTAGTAAGTGGCTTTTATTGCAAATGCAAAAGAAGGTAAAAGGATTCTTGCCAGCCCCGGCATCTGCTATCATGTCTAGAAGCACCTGAGCTGGGGCTGGGGAATGGAAATGGAAAGCGAGATGACAGTGAAGGGGAAAACAAAGGGTAGAGAGAGAGGGAAAAAGGGAATACCTTCCCACCTGCTTGTATTTCCATTACGCGAGGCGATACAGCCAGTGGGAAGGACCGCGAAAAGTTTCAGCAGCCTCGCGTTGCCGGCGACCTGACACGTGAGGCGCACACTTCGGGAGAGGGCGACCGCGCTCTCTCTCTCACACACACACTTACACTACGCTCGCCCGCTCCGCAAGCTCCCCTCTCACTCGCATGCACCAAGCTGCCCCGCACGCACGCAGCACAATTTTCTCCATTCTTGACCGGAGCGGAATTCCAGCCATGACTAACAATGAGGGACACCACCCCTTTTGAGCACCCGCGAGCAGATTGGCACGTGCACATAGAGGAAGTGCCAGCGGTGCGAGCAGCAAGCCCACCATAGCAGACTTCCATATTTATGCAACTCACCTACTCCTATCTAGACACTACACGCGCATTCGTGCAGCGCCATGTGCGCAGCAAATGTCGCTGTACTATTGCGGAGCAGCTCTTCCGGAAACCGCGCCATTTACAAGAGCTAGTTTTGAATCATAATACCCTGTAGCCGAGACTGACAACTGATTGCATTTCTAGCGATTTCGGTATCCGTGGTTTGCACACCGCTGAGGAAAAGTACTGGTATTTTATGCAGTGCAAACAATGGCAAGAGATGCTGGCATTGTTTTTGCTGCATTGTGCGCATGCATATCACCAGCTACGCTCCCATATACCTTTCAAGAATGTTATCCGTGCATTCTTTTTTTCTTGCAGTGTGTGATTGACATATAATTTTGGGGGCATGCTTTGCATTCACTACAATGCTAGTGAAATCGCACTGTCCACACATGCACTTCGCCAGTGGTAGAGGCAGAAGCAGAAGGCTTCATTCACTTCCATTGATGTGCATTTTCAAAAGACAAACGCATGTTCCTTATAAAAACAGGACCATTTTATTGCAACATCTGCTAAGCACGTTCAGATGCCTTGCACAACTCCCCCACACATCATGGTGGCTGCCTGCAAGCAAACAAGTCCATACCAATGTCATACGTGAGTCTATTTCCAGGAAGTGACAGGAAATGTCAGTGCTCAAAAGTGGGTATTAGCTTGTTCTTTACTGCTCAATCATTGCAGTTACTTTCCATTGACTTAGTGTTTCAGTAACACACAAAGACATATGCTTACCTCCCGTCATACAAAAATGTGAGGGCAGTAATGCAAAAGGAAAGAAAATATGTGCCTAAACATAGCAAGAGGACTGAAAACTCCTTACATACATCTAAGTAATTTGCTGCCACTGTAACAATGAGAGCAGATATGTTAGGATAAAAGCCTGCTGAGCACGACAGAAACATATTCTGCTTACGCCATACAGGGTGATACAAAGCTGCTGGAACAATGATACACTGCTTGTTTTGATGTCACCAGCAGTTCACGAAGAAAAAGCTTACCAGCAGAAGGCTGTATCCATTACACACAAGCAGAAAAATGTGAGCTGTGAGGTTGAATATCCCTTGAAAGTGTATATTGATACTGTGCTTCCAAGGAAAGTGAACGCCACAAGCGGGCTAGTAGCAAAAGAAAAGACGCAGCTATAGAACAGAAGAAAGGAAAGTAATGGGCAGGCATAAGAAGTACAACATGTCCAACTAAGCTATACTTGGGAAAAAGAAACAACTCAACAGTGCCGTTGCAACGCAAATATAAAAGCCCCACATTTTTGAAAATATAAAGCGGAAAAAATGAAAACACACTGTTTCATGTTTCATATAGCAGCGATCTCAACGGTTATATTTGAAAATCAATTTGAAACGTATTTAGAGTGCATTCATCCACAAATGTGCTTCAGCGCCTTTTCAGCTAAGGAAAACACCCAACTCAAGGAGGGCTGTGTAGCTTTCAAGCATTTGTATGAAACAAGTGCTAAGTTTATAGCAAAAATACCCTCTATAATGATTTTACCTAACATATACTCACCTACGAGGCCATAACAGGAGGGCGTAAAGAAAAACTATATTGTTGCAAAAGAGCAAACGACTAGGCGAGGTCTGATGGTCTGCAGCGGCAAGTCTTCAGGGAGTGCAGACATGTTGCATGCCATTTTGAAAATACAGTACCAGCATTTTTTCCAGCGCTATATGTGGTGCGTATAAAAATTAGGCTCCCCGTGAAATTAGGCTCCCCGTGCTGCCAAATGCCACTCGCATAGAAAGGTGTCCATCCCCCCACAACGTAAACTGCCGCTTCCACGCACTGCGAGCTCCTAACGAGCTCAGGAGGAATGCAAAACGCAAACGCGAAATGTTTTGCGCAATACAGAATCAGCAGGTGATTTTATCGCCGTGTATAAGCTGTAGTATATCTTTTTAGAAATGCCAACAGTTTATAGACATACTTCAGAGCGGAGTGAAGAAAAAAATTCCATCTGCCACATCTGGGATCCAACCCGCGACGTGCGCATGCTCGGGACGAGAGTCGTCATATAGGTACATAAAATATCCCTCAATGCCCTCTGTGACTTTTAAAACTCATCGCCTATTTCTAAACACAAGCCCCTCAGCTCTCCAATTTAGAGCCACTTCTACAGGACCCCAGCTAAGGAACACAGAATTATGCAGCAGATTTCTGCTCTCGCCTTACGAAATGTCACAGTGCCGTGACACTCGTAATCTTGCACACGCGTTCATGAAAAACCGCACTCGATAACACACACTACGAGGTAGCTCACGCACGCGACACAGGTACAGTTGGGACTTCAATGCACATACTAATAACAAAATTGCGGTCCGAATGACTCACCTGCGTTTGGCCCTGACATCAGCCATGCGCGTACGAAGCTTTGTCATCGTCGACCTTTTGCGCTGAAGGTATCGCCGCCGATTCCCCATTTGACACTTTTACACACAAAAAAACTGGCAAGATAACGTGATAAAAAACGGCGCTGCACATAAATACAAAAGCACAGTAAAAAAACACCAACATGCAAAACAGCACGATACGCCGATGACAGCCTGCTGAGCAGCCGAAGAAACGACCGCCTTGCTTCCAAATGTTTGACAGCGCCACTGTCGTTGTCCGGCGGAACTCCATTGTTGAGTCAAAACGCCCGCGAGATTCAAATGCAGCAGCCCCGTCGACCAACAAAGCAGGGCGAGTGCGAGCTAACATGAGTCGTTTATCATACCCAAATTTACATCACTGGTAGTATTAAGACCAGCGACTTCAGTTCCTGTCAAAAAAGCCTGGAATATAGCAGCGATCTTTCGCGCTGGATGTATTTTGCGGAGGTTACGGAGCACAAAAAATGGCGCAATTGAATGGCGCAGTACTACCGTTCTGTTTGTCATAGCGAAATGCCGACTTGAGAGGATTTGGAATATTTCATAAATATTTCGTGTGCCGAATTTGTTTCCTATACGACGTTTACTTGCTTCTACAACTCAGATAAAAAAAAGCGCAGTTTCTAGGTTACGACCAACTTTGAACAATGAAAACTAAAAAATTATGACATGTAGCTCAATGAAATTTTCAAGAATTAACAACATGGGTACTATCTACAATCCTGCTAAATATGTTTGTGATTTATGAATTGGACTAGGAGTTATTAATGCGTCATTCTTTTAAATTTCACACTTATTTATGGCACCAGTTCTAAATAACTACCCAATATAACTCAATGACTTGCCTGTGAGGTTCTCGAGTCACACCTCATCTAAAAGCTGCAGAAGCAGTTTTCTTTTCGGAGCAGTAGTTTTCGTAAACAGCAAAGCAAACGCAGGCAAGTCGAGCAAAAATATCGTTTTACGCCCCTCGCTCTTTTGCTCACTGCTATTATACTAACGTGAATAGCTTTTAGCGACACATACCATCGCAAAGAAGATACAATTATCTTTACAATGCGCTCAATATCATTTTTCTATAGCGCAAACGGATGAGCCACACCGCTCACACATACATGACGAAAAACGGCTGCTGACCGCCGCTAGCGTGGTACCGCCGCCTTAAGTACAGACTGAAGAGAGCGGTTTCCTGGCGCCATCTTCAAAAATTCCCGGTGCAGACCGCGACTATTGTTACATAGCCGAGAACGGGAAATTCGAAAGACCTTTGAGGGATTACAAGAACGACGCCACTAGTGAAAAGTTTGCATCTAACGCGTTTGCGGAACACCTGGAAGTAGCGACACACAAGACCGCCTGGGAACAAGCATCAATTACTGGGACAGAGAATAACTAGGTGTCACGCACACATATGAAGTTTTTAAAAGCACAGATAACAGCAAAAAACACCTCAAATAGCAACGGCGGTATTCACCCACGACGTGACACTCACTGCGACGAACTTAAGCTTCATGCTTCACGCTTTGTGTTCAACGAATAAAGCTCATATGTGGAGGCCGGAACGTCTGACATTTTAACAAATTCTTTGGTCAGCGTCCTTTTCCATTTAGACCTCTACTCAGGTAAAAGCGCACCCTGCTTTGTCCTTGAGCTTGTGTCCGCCACTTGCAATAAGAGCCCGCCTCAGTGATATAGCGGCTATGGCTTCATGCTGGCGGAAATGGAAACCGCCGAAAAACACCAGCAGAAACAGCAGTTCGGGAAACAGGAGAAAAACAATAATGCAGGCACTGCATAGGTCGGCGGATGCCTGTGAGTGGCTGTTTGTGATTCGGCGATGACTGACGCCTCAGAGGAGGTCGTCGCAGGTCTTCAACAACAGATCCCCGTGGTTCCTTAATTGGCGCCAGACGCAACTCTGACTCGAAAGTCTCCCCTTTGGTGAGCACAAATAACTCCGTGCTCCCTCGACAATGCAAAGTGGTCTCTTAGAGCGTCTCTCGAGGCGCACACCTTTCCAGTCGATGACCCATGTGACAAAGTGGCACCCCACGTGTATTGTCCTCTTTGAGCGTGCCTGGCATTTTTCTAAGCGCAAGGTTTCGATTTAGAAGGTCAGAAACCTGTCGCCAACTGCCCATGGGACCTGTGTGCCACTATCCTTGATTAGTGCGCGTCCCGGAGTGTTGGTTAGGAGCCTGAGATATGCTGTCTTGGCGTGAATCCAAGACGACCCACAGCGGTGTCTCCAATAGAAGCCGAAGCGACAGTATTTCGATGGGGTCGAAATGCACAGACGCCCATGTGTTGTGCGGTATCTGTGCACGTTCAAATAACTCCAGGCTGCCGAAATAACCACCTGATTTTCGCTAACGGCATCTATCACGGCAACATCTGGAGCTCAGGGACGTTAAACCCAACTTACACCCACAGCAGCAAACAACTCTACTTGGCGTCCGGAGTGCACTGAAGACGAACATGGGCTGCACTTGTGCCAAACTGGTTACTGTACGCGGTTCAAACGGTCTACAGGCTTCCGCTGATATCTGCCACCATGCTATCTCGCAGGCACCAAAATAGTGAGGGAAAGCTATTACCACTGATTTCGGAACTAAGAACGAAAACCACGCAAAGGACGATACACAGGGAAGAAGTAGACAGGACGAGCGCGGTCCTGTCTACTTCTTCCCTGTGTATCGTCCTTTGCGTGGTTTTCGTTCTTAGTTCATGGATTACCAACTAGCCCCCCATCGTACACTCCTTCAATTGATTTCGGAAGCCATTCTTGGTACAGCGGTTTTTGCGGGGGCTCACTTAATTCGCTTATTTCGGGCAGTCGAACTCTCCAGTTGTATTTGGCAGTATTTATTTGCAGTATTTGGCAGTAGTAGTATTTGGTAGTATTTGGCAGTGAGACAGCTTGTTTATAGCACTTCGACCGTATGGATGTGTGCTGCCACCTGTTGTGAACATCAGTTACCAGCGCTTTTTTTTTTTACTAAAAGACTAAACATGCCAAATGATGCTTGTTAAATATACAAAAAAACACTTTTAAAAGATGCGGAGCGCTCGTGCTAAATGAAAGCCCACAAAGCATTAAAGCATGAACTAAGCAATAGACTCCCGGATTCTTGTTTAACGGCGCGAAGATGTCCGTTTCTCTGCAATTCACGGATGCTTTGCAGTAATCTGAACGGATTTGGCCGATAGAGGCATGGTGGAAAAAAAATTGGAGCGGACACTTAAGCTCTTCGTTGAGGGTGTGACGCAGTAGCGTAATGGGTTAATTCCCATGTGTGCAGAAGGTTATTCTCTTCTTTACATTTATATAACCCTGGGAGTCCTCACACCCATCCTGCCCAGTGGTGCAGCGGTTAAGCGCTACACCACTGCCCTGCGCTTGTAGGTGCTCCCATCGGTTCGCCTTGTGCGACCGAGGTTGCTCTTCCCGAGTGAGCAATAATTAATTTAATCGCCACCTGCCACGGTGGGTAGTTTTCTCGCTATCCGGTGGGCAGATTGGGATGACGCTGCAAGGGCACGTGACTTACACTGTAAACAAAAATATACCCAAAAGGGAGTAAAATGGTGGCGGCCACCCTTTTTACTCCATTTGTGAAAACATTTACTCCATGAGTGGGGAGTAAAAAGGAGGACTGCCCTCCATTTTACTCCCATGAGGGAATAATGGAGTAAAAATGAGGATTTACCAGCATTTACTCCAGTCCAGAAAGGGAGTTAATTGTGCCAAATACTCCACCAGTGCCGAAAGGGAGTAAAAAAACACCATTTTGTGCAATCCGCCCCGCCACCTAGCGTCTCGTCTGCTTCTGGTCAGTCGTCTGATAATGGCGGTGAGTGACGACCGCTTGGTTACCATCGTCGCTGGATCTCTGCTGACATCTCTGCTCCATCACGGGCGCCTGCCGCGGTACAAGATATCGACTTGTCGCCGTTTTCCGCTACAGTACGTTAAATAATTGAATTGCTCCTGTGAAGCCTGCACTGCTCTAACGATACTTGATTTTCCTTTGTTTGTGTCGCCACCCCGTTACAGCCCCCGCTTAGGCCTCATTCTCACAGAATTTTTTCGGTGTGGTTCTCGCAATGTGTTGCAGCAGATTATGTGTTGCATGAACATGGAACTGTGATAGAACATAGTGTCAACGCTGAGCTCTTGATTGAGCTCATGAGGCCGCATTTTTCCTCAGCCATGTTTAGAATCCAAGCCTTAATGAAATGAATATGAAAGCAAACACTGCCATTCCAAACTACCATCAGGTGTATTTGCATCTTTTCTGCTCTGGTTTTGGGTCAAATATAGCGTGGTGCATGACCGTGAAAACTACCCAGCGTCTCCTTTTCAGTTTTCAACTATTGATTATAATGTTACATCCCTTGATCTAGGAACATAGCCAACCAAACGAGATCGTACAGCAAAAGGAGACGACAAGCAGACGACTCCTTCCGCGTACGGCGCCGCTGGGCTAGCAGACGGCGGAAAGAATGCGTGACGCGGGGTCACATTAGGGCAGCGCAGTTTCCCAAGTTGGACTGCCGGTGGCCCGCAGAGCTACTGCCGTTTCCGCCGCTTTCACTACTGTAAGAATGAGCCTGAATGAGGATAAACAAATATGACGCCATTTTTGGGCTCCATCTCTGTGGATAGTAAAAAATTTACTTCCTTTTCACGCCAATATAACTCCCTTTATACTCCAAAATAACTCCCTTATAAAAGGGAGTAAATTAAAAACACCATACATATGAAATAAAAAAACCTCCTTTTGGGTGTGCGTTAGAGGACAAGTCATTTACTCCCTTTTGGGTGTTTTTTTGCTAACAGTGTAGCTAGCCCACTTGCCTCATAGGTTGCTCTTTGGAGACCCCCCTCCCAGAGTATTCTCGTGAGTTTTCGCCCACAACGCCGGCAACGCCAATACCGGATTTTCTGGAGAGCAGAACCTTTAACACCATCGCCTTAAAATTCAGGAAAGAGCGTGACGTCACGCGGCCAGCCTTCGCAAGCCAAGTGCTCATGAAGCCATTCCCTCCCCAGGTTTTGCGCTCTTCGAGTCAGTCGCTAATGTTTTGGTGTCGGTATGTTTTAGTGTGTGCGTCTGCGCGGCTCATGGCGCGGACGTCACGGCCAGGAGGTTGGTCTACAGTCAATTTGCTACGCTGATCCGCGTATGCGCGCATGCAACGGTGATAAATATCACCTCAGGCTGTCACATGGCGTGGTCACGTGGGGTAGCCACTCTCTCTGTTTTCCATTTTATGACTAAGTTTCAGGGTTACCGCCGGACGCTCACTCCTCAGTTTTAACGCGGTTGCGTTAAGGCGCCCGTTCGGCAGAAATTCTCTGGTGTTATCGGTGTCGGTGTTTTAGCGGAAAACCCCCGGATAAGCAACCTAGTTTACTTCACGTGACATTGTGCCGTCATCGCAGCTTGCCCAGAGGATTGTGAACGAACTGACCAGCATGGCAGGCGGCAGTTAAATTAAAGATTGGTCGCTGGGGAAGAGCAACCTAGGTCGCACAAGCTCCACCGGTGGCAGAACCTGCTATCGCAGGTAAGTGGCACATCGCTTAACCGCTGCACCACAGTGCCAGGAGTGGTATGAGGACTCCCAGGTATCTATGTGTGTGAAGTCGAGAATTGCCGATTCCGTATGTATGGCCATTAACATACTACCGCCATTTGTAAGGCAGAGCTTAAGAGTCCTGTACATTTTTTCCCTGCACTGATACAAGAGCGAGGACCCCGTTGAAATTAAATTAGTGGTTTGTGAGGAAATCAAATGGCGTAGTAACTGCCTCACTTCTCGATGGACACTTCAACCGCACCGTGAGGGAAGGAATTGAAGAGATAGTGAAAGAGAGGAAAAGAGAAAGAGAAGCTGCAGTGGAGGGCTCGGGAATGACTTCGACCACCTGGGAATCTTTAACGTGCACTGACATCGCACAGCACACGGGCTTTGATAATAAGCCTCTTGATATTTATAAAGTATCACCACTCTTACAGCTCTGCCTCAATCATGCAACCTCCTAGCCCAATCAGCGCGTACCAGTTTCAAGCCATTTTTTTTATGTGCGAATGGTTCACTCTCCGCTGCCGTTCGAAACTCGCCGAAGTTACGCTTTTCCTGTATATTTTTATTTGGGGCCATTTTCTCCTACGCTAGGCGGAGCCAACTGCACGCTGTGCTTTGCGTGCTGTGCGCTTGCACTATACAGTGCTGCTGCGCGCTTAACTGCAGCAAAAGTTTTGTAGATGGCTACGCAGTTCTTATGATACCCCCCAAAAAGCATGACGCCTTGCACAAGAAATAGTTGATCCACAACACTGTAAACAAGAACTTTGTTCCCACGAAGAACCTTGCTGTTTACGATGTAATGATCATTAATGTTGTTTACGACGTAATGACTGAGCGCGCTGGATCATCTACAGGAACTTCCTCCCCTCACACTTTGTAGACTTTCATTCAGGGAGCACAGCAGCAACATAGATTCTTCCTTCTACATTAAACAATATGTGGGTTAATGACAACAACCCATAAGAACTGTTGTAGGCGAGCTATTCTTTCCGCCTTGTACTTTGTCGTGTGCATCCGTAACTCAAACTAAAGAAACGCAGGTTCTTAAAGAGCTTTTCCCCGCGAGTGCTTTTTTGTGCACCTGGCAACATATTTCATCGGTGTATAACAAAGCGAGATCCTTCTACCAATATGCCATGATTATTAAGCTTAAGCAGTCAATGCTGATTCTGGTTTGATGCAGACAATACATTCTTACAACTGGTGTATATGCATATTACTTATTATCGACATGTCATTCTATGCAAGATGTTCTATTCGTTCTGATATAAGCATGCCGTCTTCTTCATAGTGGTCATCACTGTATTTTATTCAGAAAGCTTCCTTGACAGCGATGTCTAAAAAATATGCAGTAAATGCGGTAAATATGCTAACGTGCGTGGCAATACAACAACGATGGTGACGTTTAGATAAGCATCTAAAAAGTTTGAGTTTAAGTGATCTGAAAGAAGATTGTGAACACGACGAAATGTAAAGCGTACGCTGCATACACACCTGCAGCCTGCCTGAGACATTTATATTTGGTCGTTTACACCTCTAATTCAATGATTTTTTGGTATCGAGCACTCTCCAAAATGAATTAATGGCTCTTTTGAGCTGTTTATGTGCCCTGGGCGCAGCGTCTTCTTTTTGCATTTGCACGATTTCGGTTCCAGCTTGTAGCCATCATCATCTGCATTCTTGCTTGTGCACGCGCCGCGCAGATCACGAAGCAGAAGAAAACGAAGAGTCCCTCGCTTTCTTCGCTCTGCGCCACGTCGCTTCTGCCCTTGTAGAATTTTCACTGAAGTCATGACCGAGAAGGCTTTTTTCAACCGGCAAGGTCCGGGTGCGCCTCACGCACCGCTTCTTCTCGACTGGCCCCCGCCACGCCGCCTGAGCTGTGCCACACAGGATGTCGGGTGCAGCATGCATCGCTGGGTGCCGGTGGCCAAGGGACCGGCCTCTGCTGTGACAACCGCGGGTACAGCTCGATCCACGCGACGGAATCCCGTGGGCAGCCACCGGTCGCCGAGTTCGCCAAGCGCCTCGCCGTCTGCCGCTGCGAGAGCGCACACGGAGCGCTCGGTGCTGGCGACTTCCTCCAGCCCCGCCGTTGGGATCAAGAGACGCTGGGGGAGCAGCGACGGGCACTCGTCGTGCCCGGAGGAGCCTACTGTCGACCTCACAGCTGCCACCACGGTAATATTCCCTCAGAAGAGGCTTCCCTGCTAAGCTTCTTTAACACAAAAACAGCGGTTGAAATGGAGTGGTAACTGAGAATGTTTATTTTGGTATCTAGGTGTACGCAATACTCTAAGTTAAAAAGACGAAGGTTAAGGTATGCTCAACCTACAGTGAAAGCACGGCCGTTAACACGAACTGAAGAAGGTCAGTTGGATCTTAATTCGCTTTAAAACGCGGCTGCCGCGGCCGGGACCGGCCTAGCATTGCGTGCAGGTGGAGCACAGGACGGGACAAGAAATATCTGGACACGACGAGTGACGCACGACTGGTTGGCAACATTTGTCTTCATTATGGACTGCCCCTTAAATACGTCCATGCCGACACAGTCTAGGGTCCGCTTGCACGGCGCAAACTAGATAGTCGAGTTCCCAGTCTAGCCTTATTCGTAGTTCAGGCCTTGATGCTAGAAGTGGTCTGGATCATTCACGAAATTTAAAAAAAGGCGCACAACTGGCTCACTTTACCGGTGGACACTTCAACCGCGCCGTGAGTGGAAAAACACGAACGCCGACTAAACGCTTGTTTCTAGTTAGCGTTCGTACGTGTTTTTCTCTCATGCTGCGTTGGAGGTGTTCTCCGATAAAGTGAGCCAGTTGTGCGCCTTTCCTCAAATCCTGCATGTTGGCTTGTACGAGCAACGGTAAGCGTGGTCGGCTAAATGACCCCAACAATTAGGGAATCAATTGCCCGGCGCTGCTCTTGCAGGCGTTCACTGATACACCGCCCAGCCTGGCCGATGTAACGTTCGCCACAAACGAGGAGAATTCTGTGCACCACTCCGACCTCATAGTCAAGCTCTTGTTTTCTTTGTTTTGCGGGCTGACCCCCTCCTGGTTTCATTTACTTGTCCGTCGCATCAACCGCGTAAAAAGGAGGGAAAATTACGCAGTAGTTAAAGAATGAATATCAGTTCTCGGAAACGTAAACCTTTCTTTGTTTTTTCTCTTTCATTATCATCCTTTTCCTGTTTTGCCTACCTCGAGAAGGTTGCTTCTGGCTACTGTGTGCACTGCTGACAGCGTGATGCGCAAGAGATGTTTCAGTAAGGCTTGTTGCAGGCGGCCGAGTTGATTTTGGAACAGGGACCGGACTGAAAGGACGAGATTAATAGATGTTATTTCCAACAGATTTATTCATGGTGAAAGGAACGCTAACTGCTGTCTTTGGATACTAGCTAAATTTCTCAAAACACCATTATCAAGATTTTCTCTGAGGTTTCATAAGGATAAACAATGGGACCTAATCCTTTGTGCCACAGTGGGGTTCCGTAAAAAGGCTCATGATTTTAAACAAGCTACACTAAATCTACCGGAAATCGTCATACTTTCACGTGCAAAATCCACAAAGTAATATAATAATTTCATTCAGTATTCTTGGCAGATGGCCTACGCATGCACGGGTGGCAAAAATAATACCGCCTATATCACGAAGGCTTGCTGACCATGACCTGGGTTCCAAGATGTACCGAATGAGGAGATGTTGGATATGGGGACCGAGAGGTAGATGAAAGATTTTGATAGCCGTTGTGCAGCCTTCGTAGTATGGGAAGGACCGGGCGATAGTGGCATGGAAACGTCGCCAAAGAGAGATGGGACAGAGGAGCTCGGAAGAGTCGTTACATACAATGCATGCCAGAAACGGTGAGCTCTCCACAAGGCTCACCGCATTTTCTAAGCTTGCTCGTGCTTTTTTTCTTCTTCTTTTTATCGCATGCTTCTGTGGGCAGCAGTTTATGCAGTGCCCTGTGTGTCCTATTTGTGTGTTTGTCTACTTCTGCATGCACCATTGCAGGTTGGCTACAAGAAAATATTTATCAGAGAGCTAAATTTTATTGGCTTGTTCAGCGCTTAGTAGCACAGCATGCAAACCTTAACACTGAATTTGGCTTTCCGCTGCTTTCTTGCTTTGTGTTTAGGTAGCAGTTTTAACAGGATCCACAAGGATAGTTGGTTAATAATTCCATTCATAGACTGACATAGCACTAGGCTGATTTTTTGTTGTAAGTGGATACGAGAGACCCATGCCACTTTGGCTGTGTGTTGCTCTGTTTCATCCGCCTCTATCAAGTCTAAATGCTCAGTGCAGTCCGCCAATTCCTTTGATGTGGCTTGCAGTCGTGCCAATTTTATGAAGGTTCTCTAATCATGGTCTGAGCACCAAGCCCGTTCAAGTGCTTGACAGAATATATGGAATGGCATACATATTGCTCGATGCTGCTAGCCTGAGGAAGCAGCAAAGACCGCTGTCTTCTTTACTTGGTATGAATTGTGCCTTAATTTGGGCACAAGTGCACAAGTGCTGCTGCCCAGTTCTATGAAACTTTTGGTTTAGTTCCTGGAATGTTTAGCATTGCCGAACTTGGGACGTCGGCAGATTGGCTTGATAAAGGAGACCTGTTATCACTGGCGATGCATGTGACCATCCTTGTTTCTGCAAGTCAGCCTGTGTACATAAAGTTGCACTGGTTGTATGTACCACAAGTTTGAAACACAAACAAAAATATTAGTGGCTAGAGAGGAAATACAGGCAATGTATAAATTTAAACAGCAGTCATAAAACAAAATTATCCGCTCTAGTATTAAGCCTCCGTCAGTCGAACTGTTCTTGTTTTACTGCTTAAGGTTTATTTCTGGTCTTTACGTTTCATTCGACGCTGATACATAGCACTTAACACTGTTTCTGTTCCACAAGATATGGTTGCAAAGAGAAGTTTTTCATGTTTACATGCCATAGCTTTATTCAGCTGTTTGCACTGGGTTTTAGTCTTTTCAGATGCTATGTATTAATTGGGATTGAACATCACCAAGTCTACTGAGTGCAATCCAATTGAAGTTAAACATTGTTTTGGTAGTATTTAACCTAAGTCGGCCTTGTACCTTAAACCTCCAGCTAACCGACAAGACATCAGAAGATTGTAGTTAAAACCATCATAATGCTTTTAATTGCAGTCCTAGTCCTAGTGTGCCTGAAGGCTGTGAAAAAGTTAAAGGGACAGACAACTTTCAGAGCACGTCCTGAGATTATGCTGGCAATGATCAGATTGTCTGTTGTCTTATATTGTAAGAATTATTTTAGCACTGCAATATCCAAGGAACAAAAATCCGTCATTTTAACAGCATGGATATTCTCATAAAACAAGCTGATGCGACATCTTACGGTGAAACCTTGCCATTTTCGGCGCAACTCACCACATGACCACATCGCTGTAAATATTACTTGCAAGTCAAGTATGGTGTTTTTTCTCTCATAAGTGCTCTTCGAACTTTATTAAAAGTTTTCGCGGTCTGAAGTGCACCCTTAAAAAAATCAATGCGCCCTATACATTGCTGATGAAGTGCTTTGAGCTTTTGCCACTAGATTGCACCACAGTATGATGCAGTTTAGTAAAATGGTAAGTTGAGCTTGTTGGCATTAGTTCTGCATCTTGTGAGCGCAAATGTCTGGGGAATGAGCAAGGTTGACACGCGCTACGACAGGCAACTCAGAGCTTTAGCGTGGGAACACACGAACTTATACCGTCAAAAAATGAGACAGAAAGATTATGACCCCCCCTCCTCACACTGCTATGTGCAATAGAAGGCCACAACTGTCAAGAACGTCCGGGATGGCATCTAGAAATCGCCCGCTTACAGTGGCAAGGAAGGATTTGCCTCATGTGTGCCCTCGTTTTTGCGGTTAGCTATGCTTCGACTAATTTTGCCACAGATAGTCACAGCAGTAATAATATAAACTAGCTCCTCCAGTTTCAGTGAAATCAACCAAAAGGTTGAAAAGTTTACGCACTAAGTTTGTGTGGTAGTGTCCCCCCTAATGTGCAAATTTTTCTAGAGTGCTTGTTTGATCTTTGCCGCCTGAAGCCTTCCTGTTGCCTCTTCACCCCGCAGCTGGCCTTCTACCACATCGGGGTTCAGGGCGTCTCCGACTCGCCGGATGTCCTGCAGCTCCTTCACCTGCTCTCCTCCCTGTGAGTGGTCCACAGCTAGCCCTGAATGCTGCATAATGAGCCTCTGTGTAACAAGGTGCTGGGCTAGTCGGCTCTTGTCATTCAAAGGTATTCTTGTCATTCAGCTCATTCCTTCAGTTAATTTGCCCTTGAATGGCATGAACCAACTAACCGAACAGTGCCTGTCCTGTCCGTTTTCTGTCTGGTCCATTTCGCGCGGTTAATTGAGTACCTTTGAATGACATAAGGGGCATGCCACTGCAACGATAGTCTTCCCCACACCGTATGTCAGCTGAAGCATGGCTCAACTATTGTTCATACCATGCCCAATCAAAAACAACGGAGTGGCTGCGCTCAGTTTCTAAATACTACCTAGAGGGAAAACTGGCACCACTGTCTGTGCGAGTTTTTTAAACAGCACCTCATCCACCCCATGAATGCCGGGAAAACGACTCTGCGTGTTTGGCTCGGCTAATGTTCGGCTGAAAGCATGGATTGTAACTCGAAATTGGTAGTTGCGCTGCGATGCTCTCCTTTGTGCACAGATTAAGTTGCATCGATACTGCGTTGTTCATTTCACTTCAACGTAAGTGAAAGTTCGGACCTGTTAGGCTTGTATGGAAACTTTCACAGCACCTCTTCCAGGTTTTCTGCGATAAGTCGTATTTTTATGGCTGAATCCACATTCTATCCCCTACAATAGCCAAGCCAAGTAAGGAACCTTGTCTTCCCAGTATTCCTGCGCCTCTCCATTGTGGATGAAGTATAGCACCGCCAGCGTTTTCTCTAGTTACATTAAAAAAAACTCTATGGCCGTGGTGGCTCAGTGGTTATGGTTGAGCAAAAAGACATGGGCTCGAACCCGGCAATTGCGATCATATTTCGATGGAGGTGAAATTCTTGAGACCCATGAACTATGGAATGTCAGCGTACGTTAAAGAACCTCAGGTGGTAGAAATTATGCAGACGCCTCCACTAACGATGTCCCTCGTAGCTTGACTTACTTTGGGATGTTGAACCCCATAAAACAAACAAACGAATAAAAAGCAACCTTCAAGGGACTCCCAAGTGTCTTTTGCCTCCGGCTGTGCATTGTTAAATGAGGCCATTGAGCCCTGGTTCTAATTTTTTCCATGAAGTGTTGTAAAATGGGTAAAATTGCTGCTGACTGTGTTGGCACTCGTGAGCAGGTCTGGCTATTTCAGCTTGAGGATGGGGGCTTGATGAGTAGTTCATGCCATTGGCTGAGCCAGTGAGACCAAGTCAATCCAAACAGATGGCGGATGTCTTTGATTGCGCCGTTTGGGGCTCCCCACAGGGCCCATGCATTGAAACGTGGTGGCTGGGTTGTGCCAGAAACGTGAGTTAATGACATCCTATTCCAAATCAAGAAGAAATGTGCATCGGTTGGGCAAGTAATGCGAAGGCAGAATAACCAGATGTTCTTGAGGGCAACAGACTGGATTCCATGAGAAGGAAAGCATAGTAGTAGTGGGCGGGGGGCAGTAATTTAGGTGGTAGGCAGATGAGATTAGGAAGCTTTCTGCAAAAATGGCCCTCGTAAATTGGGAAAGTCGACCTGCTTGCTGTGCCGACGTATTTGTGGGGTACGAGACGCATTTATGAGACCTCTGACTGCTGCTCTTAATTGCGATTGCATCGTTGCGCAGCTGTTGCTTTTTGATGGTGCATCCATGGACACCATGCTAGGCGTACATGCACCGCACTCCAATCACCATACTGCTTCATACGTTGGAGAGGGGCACCATCTCCATGTGTGCCATGCTAGCTCCCCTTTGTGCTTGCGCTGCCGCGTTTTATTATAGCGAATGCCACACGGAGAAGACCAGCTGTGGGAGCTGCAGTCAGCTCAAGAGTCGTCCCGTGGTGGATCGATGCACGCCGCCATGCCAGTTGTGGCGCGTATGCACCGCATGTAACACGAGCACAGAAGCCTTGTAAGTGCAGGTCTTGGCGCTGCGCACCTGCGCTGGCTCCGGCACACATGGCGGGGGGGGGGGGGGGGGGGGGGGGGGCACAGGCACGTGGTGCGTACGCCTGGCAGGTACGCTGAACAGACACCACACGAAAAAAAATATTCCAGAAAGATTGTTTCCTCGAGATGAATACTTTGAGATTTGTAATACCAAACACATAGATTGAATCAAGTATTGAATACTACATTACTATTTGACCAACTATTGGAAACTTTCGAATAATCGCACACGCCTACTTTAAGGGCTTTCTGTGTGAGGTTACGGGTACCTGTCTCTCTATGAACTCATGCAGTGGCACTCGTGTGCCTCTGTGGCGCTTCGGGTTTCTTCTCTTGAGTTCATAATCGCAGAGTGTGCCAGCGGCAACTCTTCTCCAGCGGCCTCTTGGTGTGCCTGCCCCGCTGGTTCGTGCTGCTTGTTTACTGTTGCTCTTGCCGTTTCGGTGCTCGCTTGCTGTGGATGTGTAAGCACTGAATAAACCATTTTAATCTCTTAAGCAACAAAAATATGCATTCTCTTTTCTACTGTTATTCTTCTTTGGGCTGTCGGCACTGGTAGTGCCGACAGCATACCAGCTAACCCACAGAATTTGCTGTCGCACAACATATTTAGGGCTATGAATCTTTGGAGTAGATATCGTGTTTCGAGAAATGCCATTCTGCATGCTGTGAAGATGGGTGCATAAATTCACTGTTGCTGACTGAGACGGCTCTAGGTGAGGCCATTGAGTGGCTTTTTCAGCCTGGAGAGTTCCTTACTCGAGCCTCTTTCCTGCTGCCATTCAGGGAGCCCTCAGTCAATTCCGAGAATGTGAACCCAAGCCAGGCATTCACTGTTATTGAGAAGACCCTCTGTGGTAAGTCCTGCACAGTTCACGATCTACAGCATGCTCTAAAACACTTTTGCACAGTGCTTCAGTGGCTGCCTTGGTAGCGCTCACGTGTGTTTGGACGACTTGCCTGATCTTTGGTTTTCACACAGCTCATTTCTAACTGGAATTGGGAGACTTGTTGCAATGAGCGAGCTATGGTGATTCTCGTTATATTGCATCCCTCCCACTTGACTGTGCTGTCTAGCATAAAATGCGTGCCTAGACAAGTGCTAGTATATTTTGCTTTCCAGGAATTTCTTGAGCACGTGGAGTCCAATATGTGTTGGCTGTGGGGACTGCTTTGAGGTGCTGCGTTCCTTTGTCTTTGTTTTATATTGCGGAGCAGTTTTTGCCTTTGTACACAGTGGTTAGGTTAAGCTTTGGAAAATGGCCATAACTATGCGGCCCCTTGCACTGTGCTGTCTACCGCGATTTTAAACTCGTCGCTTTCATCCTGGCTGAGCGGGAGCAGTAATTTTTTTTTCATCTGGTGTGGTGGTTATTCTCTCCAATAGAAAAATGGCAGTGAAAGATATAGGCTGGTGGAACCAGGGGGATAGCCAAGCTCATGTGGCAGTCTTTTAAAAATAAACTTCATTGCACCACTTCATCCATCCTATATCTGAAGGCACCACCTTAAGATGGTGTCAGACTGCGGTGCTTTCTCTTACCACTAGGAAGAGTGGCTTTTGGGGCCTCTTTTAAATTTCTTGGACTCGATGCTTCAGGTTTGCGCCTCACATTATATTATTTTATGGTAACAATATAACATGTTTATTTACCCTACCCTTTCATCCCCCATTAAACTAGTCGTCATACTGCCTCAGTCTAGCCTGAAGTCAAAATTTAATTGGCCAGCACTAACTCGGCCTCGATGGTGGTGGTGTTGTGATCAAAAAGGCAGGTGGCCCACCTGCCACCTAGGTTATGTAACCTTGTGACGTCATTGGAACCTGCCCACCATGGCAGGTGGAAGTTAAATTTATGGTCATGAGATGTTGCTTGGGAAGAGAAAGTGGGGTATAACAAGCCCCACCGGTGGCTGGGTTTGAAACAACCCCTTTCATGGGGTATAGGGACATCGCTTGACTGCTGCAATAGTAGTGGCATGAGGACTCCCTGCTTTCTACGAATGTAAATTAGAGAGTGGCCAATACCACATACATGGGCATGTAGTCATAACCTAGAACTGATACGCAAGAGTACCCCAGACTGCTGAATGGACCCATTATTGGTATTGTGCCATACCCTTCAGGTGGAGCCTAAGTGTACACTGAAGTTTTAGTGCGAAAACTATGATCCATTTGTCGCAACCGATCAAAATTTCTTGCTTGTGCATCGCCCGTTGCCATGGCACCTCTGATGCAAAACGCCAAGAATTTAGCCCGGGCCACCCTTGAAATTTGACTTTGGCCGATATGGACCAAGATGGATTTCCATCCATAGTTTAGCATGCCAGACACTATGGTGAGCTTCAAGTTTGGCCGGGGTCATTTCCAAAGATTGGCCGAGGTCACCCCCGAAGTTTTTACTTGGCCAATTTGGATCAGAGCCGATGCCCAACCATAATTGAGAATGCCCGGCAGGATGGCAACCTCCAAATTTGACCCGGAAATTTGGCTCCGGCAATCCTCGAAAAAGTTGTTCATAGCTTTGAGATCTCTGCCATCACATTGCGTCACCGTGCTCTTGCAAGCCGCACATCAGTTTAAGCAGAGTTAAACCCCGGATAATTTTTTGTTTTACGCCGCTGCATCTCCCATGACGTCCCAGGGCTCTGGAGGTAAGATGATCGGAACTGAACGAATGCACCCCTCCGCCCCCCCCCCCCCCCCTCACCATTGCACATGTGACGAAGCTGCATATTGCGTTCAGTATGCACAACAGAGTGATATATTTTTGGGGAGAAATTATGAGATATAGGTAAGACGTGATGATGTAGGCTAGTTGGTAGTCATTTTGTAGTGCAAGGGTTTTCAATTTTTTATCCCCGGTGCACTCCAACAGCTTTCAAAAAGTGTTGAGGAACTCCATGTGTCTTGGTTTCTATCCCTTCCTGTCTGCCATGCCTGCAGACGCGTGGAAGCTCAAGAGATGCCCCGATTCAATTAACCATGACTTGCAGTGCAGTGAAACAGTCTGCAGTGAACAGTCGCACTGTGGCTAGTCCCAATATAAAGTGGGGTAAGGGAAAGTGGGGTTTCAGCTTCTGAGGGCACATCAAAAATCACTCCAAGGAATCCAGGCGCTGCACGGAGCCCAGTTTTGGAACCCTTCCTACAGCCAGTTGCAGTAAATTTAAGTAAAATTAGCCATGAGAAATCGATGAAAAGGCTGCACAACCTTCCTTGTTTGCTGATATGTGTCTACAGTTGTCAAACGGGTTAGAGATGACGACGTACTGTAACTGTTGCATTTCGTTAATTTGAACTTCCGTGATTGAGAGAAAAATGGTCAGAAAGTCTAACGCCCGGGCATTGGAGGCTGCTAGAGGTCAATCATACCCTCTGTTCTAGGCAGCTGAAAATCCACAAAAATGTCTAGCATCTGCTCTTTTCAAGTCAGACGGTGGGTAATTCAAATGTCTAGCCCCTTGCGATTTTCAATCGTTGAGATTTGACTGTAACATCATGCGCCACCTGTGCAGAGCACTCGAAAGGCGCACAGGGGATCACATTAGCATAGGGCACAAAACAAACCCCCACAGTGCATGAACATTCGCATAGACCGTATTTATCTCCCCATGTCTTCAAAAGCTGTATTGGGCCCAGCAGGCAGCGGCCCTTGTCATAAGTGCACAACAGAGCACGTCGTTCAAGAGCTCTAGATTGGTGTGTGGACAGCTATAGTATACTATATGAAGGCAAGCTTTTACCTAACATACTCTAGGACAACTGCTTTAGTACCACCAGTTCTTTTCAAATGCAGGCTGAAACTTGTCATTTTTCTAACATACTGTAAAATGCTTTTTAGAGGAAATCAGTTGTCATATTTCCGTCCTTCTTGGTGCTCTCTCTTGTCTAACTTTTCTTGGGATTTTAGGATAACGAGCTTCATTGGTGTAACATATTAACGCAATATCCATTGTTAAGGCTCCCATTGTGCAGGAAATCCGTTGTGGTCGATATTGTGAACAGAAAATCTATATAATGCCACTTCCACTTCCTCTCTGGATTGTGGGCAGACTGCTCACTGTGGCAGATGGAAGTTAAAGAAAGGGTCACTCGTGAGAGGTTGCTGGGGAACAGCAACCATGGTCTCACAAGCCCCATCGATGGCCATGTTTGAAGCAGCAACCTGCCGGGGCAGTTGCGCATCGCTTAACCGTTGCACCACTGTACCAGGTATGGAATGAGGACTCCACGCGGTCTACGAATGTAATGCAGAGGATCGCCAATTCCGCATATATGAGCTTTAATCAGAACCTAGGCGACAAAGCAGTGCTTGCGCGGGAGGGTTCTGGGATGCTATATCACATTGCGCTATTAAGGAAAGATTGAGTTATGTGGTGGTTAAATAAAGAATAGTGTCAGGGTCTGCAAAGCGATACGCAGACAGGACCCCAGGCCACTTAAGGGACCCATTAAGGCGATGATATCGCACCACATCATTAAGGCGGAGTCAGGCGGAGCTTAAGTGCCATCTCAAGTTTTTCTTTCTGTTCGTGCAAGGTCTTGTGCTTTTTTCATGCTTAACTTGCTTGGGAGGTCATCCCGCAGTTCTGCTTGGGATCTTGTGCGGAATATTCTGCCGTCGTGTTTTTCAGTTTAGGTGACTCATAACACCACTGGATGATTGACTGATGGCTGCTGGCATAATCACCCATGATTATCGCCCATGATTGCCTGCTGAACCTGCTTAAACCTCGTCGTGATGTCGAGGCATTCAAAACGCCAGTGAGAAGTTATGACTTACGGGATTTCATCACTTTTTGTCTTTCTATTGTAAAAATGCAAAAATCTGAGGTTCATAAGTAAAAGCTTGGCTATTAGAGCTAACTTTTATGATCTCTATCTGAGAGGAGGATAAAACTGTGGATAAATACTTAGGGGCGCATCGTAAATTGAGCGCAAAATTCAGAACTGCACTTCCCGAAGCAGCGTTATGAAAGTAGAAATTCCAGGCTATTTCAGTGTTAGGCCCAGCTTTTGCATGAATATCTTTTAGCTAGCCTCCTGTGTTTCTGGCAGCTGGCACTTTGGCTTTTCTTTGCCAAATATTTTGTGAATGACCGCTTGCGCATATATGTAGGCAATTCATGCAGTTCTGGAAGCGAAAAATACGAGTTGTTTGCACTTCTGCGCTGCGCTGGGGTCTTACAGGTCAAGCTACTCCCAGTTTGTTGATAGAAATTGGCTTCTCTATTCCCTCCAGACCTGCACGGGTTGCTGCTGGCACATTTTCTCACGCACGGTGATGGCGCAAAGGGTGGGCGCAGCAGTGACGCCACACTGGCAGTGGCTGCCGCGCTGGCCCTTTCGGCCCTGGCTCTCCGTGCTGCCAGCTGCAGCCCCACGAGCGAGGTGGCGCCCCTTCTCCAGCTGGACCCTGCCGACCAATGCCACATCAAGGAGCTGATTGAGATCTTGGACAGCGGGGAGGACGTGCTTGATGCACTTCAGGAATACCTGGAAGGTATGCATTGTTCCTGACATGTTTTCATTCTCTCTGTGCTACAGTCACAAAAGATGGATGGATGTCAGGAGCGTATCCTTTGATATGGCGTAGTCGCAGGTGCCGTGATACTCGGCAATTTTTACCCAGTGGGGGCTGAAACTCCCTTGGACGTCCCACAGATACAGGACATCCCAGGGGGAGTTTAAGTGCCCATTGGGTATTTATACAGCAGAACTGCGCTGTTACATTTTTCAAGAGACTCCAGGAAAAAAACTGACAGTATGGTTACCACTGTGTACAGGAGATTCAGTGACAGCTGTTTAGATATTTATATTTCTCGTTATCATGAGGTATAGGATATCAGAGCAACTTCGTATCTCTGAAGATTTAGAGCACACCACCTGTATCCGTTTTTCGACTAGCCTTCTTCTCCAGTCCACCGCTCCAAGTGAGCAGTGTCACCTATGACCCTCTCTTTGGGCAGGACATTTTGCAGCAGCCGCCGCAGATGGACCATGCTAAATTTATCCGCTCTAGCCATAACTTCTCTCCTTCCGCAATAACCACCCCTCGAATGGCACCTGTGGCAGCCACCCTCCGGATACGCCGATTAAAGCAAATCAAATCGGGCTTCATTTTCTCCTTCAAAGAGAAAAGGCGATGATAGGTAAAATTAGAGCAATTTAGGCTTGTCGAAGCACAGCTGCTGAAACCCAGGAAGAGGCACGTAACGGCTGTCGTTGTAAAATGTACCAGCCGGGAAACGAATTAGCCAGAAAATACACCTGAAAGCAATGTACACTGTTGTCTGCCGCTTCATTTTATGCGATAGCAATAGGAGCTTGTTTTGGCGAAAGGCCACCGGCATGGCGATTTGTGACACTCTCAGTCCGAGTGTGAAGAAAAAGCCAACTGGCTGTGAGCGGAATTTGAACCCGTAGTGGCGTGAACAGATCATCTTCGCTGATCAGTGCATGAGACCACTGCGCCATCACCACAGTCTACCATCCCGCGTGAACTACCAGTCTCTCTCGTTGGTCTTGTTTGCTTGCTCAGACATGGCACACGCCCACAAGGAGAAATTGGCCTGTGCTTTGCATATCTTCAGCATCTTCTAGCTGTGCGCAAGTCAGTCCAAAAATAGCGGGATGGTACTTGCATCTGCAAGCTGAATTTTGAGCGCGCGGCCTCTTTGCTCACAAAAAACAAAGGCGCTTGGAACAGCCATCTCGAAAGCATGTAGCAACGCACTCTTAACGGCGGGAGACTTGAACCAACAAGTTATCATTGGTGTGCATTAACTCTATGCTATTGCACTGTCACACATCATCAGCGATTAAGTATCACACTGAATGTTTCTTCTAGTCTGGGCTTCTGTGGAATTCGCAATGCATCATGGCTCTAGCTATCATACACGAGTGCTGGATGCCCTAAAAGCCCTGCGCTGGCCTTTCATCTGCCTCGGCAGCTGTCGAGGAAAGGAGCCCGCAAAGCATATAGTGACATGTCTGTACGCCTCTGCGCTCTTTTCATGGCAGCCGCTTTAATCTTCGTCTATTGGAACCTAGAAATTGTTCTCTCAAGCTGCAGGCGACAAGAAAAATGTGAATGATGGAAATGTCTCAGAGCCATTCCTTACAACCGCATCTTGTAGAACACTGCCCGCGCACTGACTGCCACGGCATAGTTCCATTTTCACGTCTATGGTCGTTTGAGCTCGCGCCGCAGCGGCGATGGAACTGCGGCAACGGCTGCAGCAAAATTCACGCCGCCCATTAACCATGAGAGGCTTCGGCATCGGCGCTGCACACAGGAAGCCCAAAGGAACTCGGTGCTGGCAAAGTGCCAATGCAGTCGAATTCCGCTTTGGCCGTTATGCGGTAGCCCATCTGTGCACGCTAAACATAGCCTGCCGAAATTCTGCCGCGGAGTAAAGCAGTATCTCGAGACGTAGCTTGCAGGAACGCTGCAGCAGTTGCAGTATAACAGCAGAGTTTCCATTGGAACTGTAGAAGCTTCGACGGGACTGGCTCACAAAAATGTAGCAGCCGGGAAAGCTCAGCACCTATGGACGTAACAGCATGGTTCTGCTGTATTTCTCTGGCCATTCTATTAAACTTTACAGCATTACAGCTAAAGCCCAATTGAACGAACTTCGTTATAACGAAATCCTCACTGCAAAAAAATATTCCAGTTTTCATTACTTCGTGTCCATTTAACATCGAGTACTTTCAGCTTCAACATAACGAAGTAGATTTTGCCGCACTTTCAATGTAGCGAAATTTCACTGCTTGCTGGAAATGAACTTAAAGTAAAAATTTTACTGCTGGCACGGGTGGTTGAGCGGAACGCATGCCACCGACCGCGTCATCTGGGGAAGTACGAGCGAGGCTGGCATGAGCGTCTGCACAGCTTTGGCAGCATGCCAGGTTGGCCCGCAGCTATGCTATCTCGCTCGAAATCAGCGCGCCGCATTTATCGCATTTCCAGATTACCAAAGCTTGCTTGAAGGGCTGGAATGGTCAGTGCCGTTGGCACGCCCCTCAGCTGCAAAGCCCGTAGCATGCTTCAAGCCTGACAACCTCGCTTCTCACTCGGACGATGCGCGTTCATGTGCAGAAAGGCGCACACTTGTGCTCATGGTGCAGAACACGAGGAGCTGGGTGGGCCTGATTTCATTTCTTAGGTTGGTGATTGGAGGGCACTCGCCTCATTCTTGCCAACAAGGAGAAAGAAAGGAGGGTTGGGGGTAAGGAGAGGGGCTGTGGCAGGCTGCGTGGCCCGCCTAGAGAGCGGCCTTCCTTTTTCAGTTTCCCTGCCTCTTCCCCACCAGGTCGCAGCGGTGGCAGCGGCGAAATGCGTTGGCGTTGTGCTCATACACTTGCAAGAGGATGACGATGACAGCAAAACCGAAACTAAAGACTGGTGCGTCTCTCCGGCCACCCACGAGGTGCTTGGCGCGATAGACTTGCTGAAGTGGCTGGTGAGCTCGCAAGATGAGCAAGACGCGCATAACGCCGTTGTTGATGCTGAAGAAAAGGCAGAAGTAAATTACCACTTTCATCACAACTAAAGGTTTTTCCTGTTAGTGATCCCGCCGCACATTTGTGGGGATATCTAGTAGACGAATTTCTATGTAGCCGTATTTCAATGTTACAAAGTAAACTGCGGATTTTACAGACTTCATTAAATCGAAGATTATAACTATATCTGAAAGTTCACCAGTTTTCTTTAAATACAAATTCTATTGATTTCTATGCAGTAGCAAATTCACAACCTGAACTTGGTTTGTTTCCACAAGTGCCCCTTTCGCAGCTTCCAGTTGGGCAGCTAGCCTAGCAGGAAATAGAAACTTTATGAAGGTCTGATAAGAACACAAATAAAAGTGCACATCTCCGTTAGTTCTGTTACCCACACGCTCCTATGCAGCGATTGCCAGTTGTGCAGTATGCACTGTGGACATGACTAATGATGTGCAGCACTGAATTTACACCTGTTAGAGTTAAAATAGGTAGCTGGGATCCTTGACTACACAAAGTGAATAAGGGAGTGGGGGGCTTTTGTGTTCTTGGCAAAGTTGTGACAAGAGGACTCGTCTTCGTCTCCTCGAAGTCAAGTCGTTTGTCAAAGCTTTGGTGAGCACCCTAAGTCTCTACGCTCTCTTGTTCACGTTGTGTCGCAAATTAATTCCGTTCATCCCAAATAGATCTGCACAAATGCGTCCGTGTGCTTCAGCACACGGAAGTTGTTTCATTGTGTCATGGGATTCTATTGTTATCTGAATTATGTGCTGCTTGAATTCACTCTGTTCGTAACTCTACCTGGTACAGCGAGCCTCAGAGCAGAGCCCCCCCCCCCCCCCCCCGCCCCAGCCCGTCTCAGCGGGCGAAGCACCGGAAGACCGCTAGCTTCACGCTTTTCCCGAACAGGCGGTCTCCGCTGAAGAGGGATAGTCCGTAGAACTCCTTCGGACGTCCTGCTAATCTCCATGGGAGTTTTAATGTCCAATGGGCCTGTTTCTGGAACGATCGTCGTTTCGGGTGCAAGTAAACCATGCAGTGGTTGTATTTCAGTGCAGGAAAAAAACTTGGGAGCCTTCTTAACCAGTCTTAAAGAAGGCAATGCAACAGCATTTACAGTTACACGCACTTGCTTTCTTTTCTCGCACAAGGTTGTCAATGCCAAAGCATACAGGGCACTCCACAGACCCACCACACACCACAGGTAGCTCAAAGTAGGATTGAGGTGTCCACTGTTCAAGAGGGCAGTTATGTGCCTCTAAAACATTGCCAATGCCAATGGCAATGAATACAATGAAAAACAGAATTGTGGTCTCCACTGTGCAATAAACCGATGGCCTAAGGCATCAGCACCTATGGCTTCAGCACCGCGGTTCTGGCAAAACACTGTCAATGCCAAGCATGCAGCCCACATCTGTCAGAACGGCCACAGTTGCTTAAAGCACAATTGAGGTGTCCACTATTCCAAGAGGGCAGACATACACCTTCCCTCTGCTTCAGGTGTCCACCGAGATATGTGCGACAGATACTGCACTGCATTTCCTTTCCTCAAAAACCAGTTTTCAAGTTTTACCCTCTGCTTTCCAAGCTCCCGCTCCATTGGTTTCCAGCTTAAAGCAAAGGTCAGAAAGGTGCGACCTTTGTGACCAAAAAAATAAACAAAAAGTGATGACTGAATATTTTAGAACAAAACAGTGTAATCTCGTTGCCCAGTTGCTTACTGATCGCAGTGCACTGCATATACTGTTCACTCCCATTAGTTCAAACTTGTTAATTCAAATGCGTCGGCGTCCCCGCGGAATTCGAATTAACAAGCTTTTACTGTAATATGGAACGGTGTGGCTAGGTCGCATGCCTAGGTAGCGCTAGGTCGCGTGGTGTGGCCAGACAGTCATGCGCCCAAACAGGTGCTGTGGATGACCGCGGGATGCGGTCGCTTCAGTTTCGCTTTGCACGTCATAAGAAAGTGCGCCTCTGTTGTCTGACGCTTTTGTATTCACGCATTGTTCCACGCGCCCATTCTCGGAGACAGCACGATGAAGATGTTTCTCCTTTCTTCGGACACATTTGGTCGCGAAGAGCGAAATTTGACGTAGGAGTACAGGAACCGCTAAGTCCGCTAGTAAACATTCAGTGCGTATCTACACCGTGCTTGGTAGGTAACTGTGTAGAGTGAACCGCACACGAAAAAGAAATTGTGGAGTACATCTTTGAGCAGGTTTAGACTCGTCAGGGGCTCCTAAACGACGCGAAGTAAGTATGTTCGAAAAGGAAAAGGGAAGACGAAGGAACACAACACACACAAACTTGGACTTTCAACCTTTGTGTGTTGTGCGCGTTATTTCTTCTGCGTCGCGCAGTCTCTCGCTCAACATTTACTTGGCGTCAATTAAAAAAACAATTAACCGTCAAGTTTAATTGACGTAGAAGCGACTGGAATGGATTCACAAGCACGTTCCGCATGTTTTGTTCGTGTTCGTTTGAAAGGCTCCGCAGTGGGACCCAGGTGAGAGCGGCGCAGCTTCGAGCCATCTCTCTCAGCTGGTGACCACTTTTTCGGGTATTCGCAGTATTATTTGGAGGGAAGCCAGGAATATCCAGACAGAATTTCTCAAAGTACCTTCATTATAGACTGCAACTGTACGACAAGGCATGGCTGAAGCTGCATTCAGAGTCTTCGAACGAGATTTCTGATTGATCCCAAGTCGAGTAAAATGAGTCGTTGCAGAAGCCTTGGGCACTTTTCTTCCGCTTGTGCAGGGCGCACGAGGGCGATCTTCTGGCCACCCGGACAGCTTCCTGTGGCCCCTCCACTGGGAAATATGGTGTCGGCGACAAATATTATTTTATTCCTTATTCATTAAAATAGCACTTATGCGTTAAAACCGAATGAAGAGTGGTAACCCTAGTGAAAAGATTTCACCTGGCCCTGATGATATCTTAATGCTCTTTCTTCACACAACCGCCAGATTTTCTTGTTTGTTCTGATTTTTCAAAAGCAAATATGCCGCCGTATTTCTTGTTAGTATCTAATGTGTGGGCTTCTTTTGAGGGAGTTGAGGGGCGCTTCCCTTTGAGGAGAAACTGATAACCATTGTTCATTCATTGTTGATTCTTTGTTCATTGTTCATTTGTCCGTAGAAGCACATGTTTACCCCAGATATTTCAGCGAAGCCCGCCAATTATTTTTTAAAATTTGGTTTTGAAGTAAAGGAGCATTTTGCGCCAGAGACCAGTGCTGGTGGATTTGTGACTATTAGTATTTAGTAGACATTAGTAATAGGTGTTCCAGTTTCTAGAACTGCGATAAATGGATTGCCCTGGCCGGTGTGGCAATGTTAGTGGTGGAATAAATACAAATAGTTCAAATATTGTTGCCTGACTGGGATTCGAGCCTGGGCGCTGCGAACAGATCAGCTTCGCTGGCCACTGCTCGAGAGCGCTAGTGTAACGCCGCAGCCGAAGACGCCTTGTGTTAAACTGAAACACACTTTCACGCTGTGCACTGCACATCGTCGTCTTCAACGTCTAGCTGTGGCAATTCTGCTTTAGCCGTTTATAAAATTTAGGTTTGGTTTATTGGAGTTTAACGTACCAAAGCGACTAAGGCTATGAGAGACGCCGTAGTGGAGGGCTCCGGAAATTTCGACCACCTGGGGTTCTTTAACGTTTATAAAATTTAGGCAAATTCTTTTGGTCCTTTTTTTACGAAGATATTATTTTGCGCATGATTCAACTGCCCATCGCGATATGGCGAGAGTCAGCCGAACGTTTCGAATCCAACTGTGCCTACATGGGCGGTTGAGTGAGTACATAAAATGAGTACACATTTAGATTTATTTATTTGTTTATACCTACTGCAGTGCAATTATTGCCCTATGGCAGGAGTGGGAAAAATAAGAAGCAAAATACGCAACAAAGGTAACAAAATACAACAAAATGTACAAAGTGAGCACAATAAAGTTCAAATCACACAAAAAAAGTATCAAACAAGAAAGGAACTGTGAATAACACGGTGGGAATATTCAGCTATTATGCGTCTTCGATGGCAGTTATAAAACTTTTAACTGGAGATGAACGAATGGACCCAGGTAGAGAATTCCAGGCTTCTATTGAACGGGAAAAAGACTGAATTTGAACAAATTAGTACGTGAAAAATACGGTATCAAATTGAGCTCATGATGACTTCTTGTATATGATAATGGTGGAAAGTTAATGTAGTGGTTATCTGAGAACCTTACCGAGGAATTGATGATACAATGTAAGAATTTTAGTGATTCAGTGTTGCGACGGGCGGAGAGCGTGGTTAAATTCAATGAAAGAAGTGTAGAAGAGGGTGAGAAACCGCGATCATAACGGTGACATATAAAACGCACAGCTTTTTTCTGGACTGCTTCTAACGCGTTAATTTCAAACTGCTTGTACGGGTTCCACAATACAGCTGCGTAATCAAGAACAGGGCGGATTAAAGTTTTATACAGCAGTAACTTTGTGTGTTTTGGTGAATTAGGTTACGTGCGTCGTAGATAACCTAGTTTTTTAGTGCTTTATTACATACGTAATCAATATGTTTCGACCATGACATGTTATGCGAGAATATGACACCAAGATATTTATACTGAGAAACAATATCTACCACACGGCCATTGAAAGAGTAACTAAAAAGGGAAACGGAATGCTTGTTACAAAAAGATACGAGGACGGTTTTATCAAAATTAATTCTCATTTGCCAGGTGCTACACCAACTACAAAACCTATTAAATGACTCTTCCAGATGACGATGATCATTAGGGCCATTAATTACTTCGTATAAAACACAGTCATCAGCGTAGAGACGAATGTTAGAAGAAATGTTATGTGGCAAGTCATTTATATATAGTATTAAAAAGAGTAGCGGTCCAACAGCAGCGGAATGAGAATAATTATAAGATACGAACTGGGAACGGGATTAAGCCACATACTACCTTTACTAAGCCTTACAGCTCTGCATCGCACAAAAAGTCGGATTTTCTTGCTATTTGAAAATGGGGACCATCTCCCATTTGATTTGTCGCACCTGAATTTGTCCGTTACAGCCACGTTAAGAAGGTCAAGTTTGAAGCAGGTGATGAAGAGCCGCGATCGCGGATCGGTGATCCCAGAGTGGCGTCTTGCTTATAAACCATGCATTGCAGGGAGACTGTTTATTTTTTGAAACAGACCACCGACTGACATACAGCGCACCAGCATGATTGTTGGATGGAAGCACCAACCTGCCTTGACTAAGTTATCAGCCTTTTTCCAGCAGTTATATATTTTTTAAAACAGTCATCTACGGGTGATGAATCTGAGTGCAACACAGTAATATTCATTTACTGATAATAAACGCAAAAAAGTGCACTCAACTGAGTGCTCTATTAAAAAAAATTACCGACGATTACGTTACTTCCTAATGCGAAATTTGAGCGCAGCAAATAAGCTGTTTCACCTTTTCGATACATTGAGGCAAAGAAATCGAGCAACACATGTATGCGCTATAACAGATTTTTTTTTTTATTTTACACACGTATTCCTTTAACAAAGACTCCACTAACAGTTCTTGACAGTCATGAAGGAAGCTTTGTGGTCGGAGAAATAGACTGATATATGTTCGACTTGGTACACCAATGCTTGATTCTCAAAGACGAGATCTATACAAGTGCCTCGCGAGGTTGTCACAGCCGTGGGACGCGTTACGAGCGAGAGGAACGGGATGTTCTCCCGCATAAGTGTTAGGAAATTGCTGTTTGTCTTTATGTCAACATTAAAGTCCCCCACTACTAACATCGGTGTGGATCGATGGACGGTTAATGCGAGTTGCAGGAAGTGCACGACGTCTTTCGTGAGTGCGGTAGGGGCGAAGTAGGCAGCTACTACCAGCAAGCCGTTGGGCAACTTTGCGGCGCACAGTTCGGCAACTTCATGTGACGTGCCAAACATTTCGACTGGTATTGCAGAGAGACCTGTGCGCAAGTAGATAGCGACTCCCGCCGCTCTGTTGTGGTCTCTGCGAGCACCACAGCAGTATAGGAAATCTATGATTTCGAGAGGCTCTTCGGGATCCATCCAGGTTTCAGCAAAGCAAAGTACAGAGGAATGGCGCAGAATGTGATCGTGGTGTACGTCCTTGGCATGTGCGGCAAGGGAGCGTACGTTAAGAATGTGGTTGTGAATGATGAATCAAGTGCTGCCAGCGAATGACGCGTCCATTGGCTGTCTGCGTGTGTTACTGATGTGTGGTTAACATGTTAAGCTTTGCCTGTAAGAGTGGAACGCGACAGCGTCTTGCAACGCTGCCAGGGAGTCCACAGAACGCCATCGCCAATTCGGCTGTACGCCTTCCTGGACGGTAAATTTATTTTTTGAGGAAAGGAAATGTATCTCTCTCGCATATCTGGGTGGACACCTGCACCTCGCCGTAAGGGAAAGGGGGAAGATGGGAGTGAACGAAGACGCCGTATTAGCTAGACGCGCCTTTGTTCATTCCAAACCATTCAGCTGGCATTACGGAGTGGCTAGCGTGCTCGTATCGCACTCCGGAGACCCTGGTTCGATTCCCCAACTCGACCAATTTCGTTCACGGTTTTATTGATTTATGCGGTCTAACTAGAAAGGTTAATTAGGCTATTTCATATTTATATTCTTTTATTTCTATCCATCGTGTTCTGTCATTAACCTGTCAATTGTTGGAACTGTCTAGGATGTTCGACACAACGTATATGAAACGAGCAACGTCTTACTGAGTGGGGAAGTGCGTGGTGGTGGAGGGAACGCGGCTTCGTACTAATCTTTTTTTTTTTCAGCAGTGTCTCCTTCCGCGGACGCTGTTGTCGCTGCGGCGCGCGTCTTTCTTTTCTTTTCTTCTGACGTCTTCATTCTCCTCTATATTAATTAGGCTAATTGATTAATTAAGCAATTAACTAAACTCAGTCCAACTTAGTTGCAGCATCACTATACGATCCCTTTGATTGGTTGCATGGTTACTAGCCAAAGTACAATTGGCCCCATTTGAAATTCGCGCACTGTGACGTCACGAGCATTTCGACCAATTGAAAAGCGTTACATTGGGGGCGGAGCTGGTTACGAGGCCGACGCCGACGCCGACGCCGACGCCGACGACGACGCGAAACCCAGGAACGGACGCCAAAGAGCTGCGCTCTAAAACGAAAGGATGTGTTACAAAGCATTTTTGAACTGAGAAGAGTTTATGAACTCAGTTTTTTCAAATAGCAGCGTAGCCGTGTCCAGCTTAGCGCCACAGAACGCGCATATCAGGCGAACTGTGCCCATCACTCTGCCTGCATTTTACGGATCCATTATCGGTATATTCTGCGCAGGTTAAAAAAAATAGATAATCAATACGAATTTTGCAACTTTCTGGCCTGCAAGGATTGAGAAACTGCAGCGAAAATTCAGGGGGCACTTTGACGGTCTGAAGTGCGTAGAGGCGAAAGCGTTTTCCGCACCACTTTGACTGCTTCTGTGGCACTGGTGGCGTCACATGTAATTGAGTACCAATTACTAAGTGATGAGAAATCACTAATTAATGGTTAATTTCTGATTTGTGCCTGAATACTAATTAACTGCTGATTAATGCCGCTTAAGCTTCGCCTTTAGGAGTGGAACGCGACAGCGTGTTGTAGCGGTGCCAGGGAGTCCACGGAACACCACCACCCGTTCGGCGCGATGCCTTGCCCTTTGAACGCTTTTTGAGGAAAGGAAATGGTGCAGTAATTCTCTGTCATCTCGGTGGACACCTGAACCGCAGCGTAGAGGAAGGGAGGAAGTGGGAGTGGAAGAAGAAAGACAAAGATGGCCCGTAATGAAGAAAATGAAAATTGTATTTAAGGAAAGGAAATTGCGTAGTAACTGTCTCACATATCTCGGTGGACACCCGTCAAAATTCAGGGGGCACTTTTTTGACCTAAAGTGCGGTCACTGATGTGTGGTTAAGATTTTAAGCTTCGCCTCTAAGAGTGGAACGCGACAGCGTCTTGCAACGCTTCCAGGAGTCCATAGAACGCCATCGCCATTCGTTTCTATGCCTCGCTCCTCGGTAAATTGGTTGTTGAGGAAAGGAAATGTATCTGTCTCTCATATGTCGGTGGACAACTAAACCTCGCCAGAAGGGAAGGGAGGAGGATGGGAGTGAGCGAAGACACCGTATTCACTAGACGCACCTTTGTTCTTCCCAAGCCATCGAGCTGGCATGGCGGAGTGGATAGCATGCTGGTCTCACACTCCGAAGACCGGGGTTCGATTCCCGAGCTCGAGCAATTTCTTTTTCGGTTTTATTTATTTATATGGCCTGACTAGAAATTTAATTAGGCTAATTGAGTAATTAAGCAATTAACTGAGCTCAGTCGCACTTACTTGGAGCATCACTATACGATCCCTTCAATTGGTTGCCTGGTTAGTAGCTAAAGTACAATTGGCCCCGTTTGAAATTCGCGCACTTTGACGTCACGCCGTTTCGACCAACTGAAAAGCGTGACATTTCTGTCGACAACTGCTGCTTACAACGATGAGAGATTAAAGGCTTTCGCCTTAATATACACTTTCAGATAGCGTGCTGAGGTGTACAACACACCTTTGGATCTCTTCCCAGGAAGAGCTGTACAGGCGCGGACAACAGTAACCGGAGCACGCAACTGTCTTCGAATATTTTTCACGCGTCACCTGAATGAAATTTCCAGCAGTGGTACGCGCATGCTGGTAGCGGAGGTTGGTGGGCTTTCTTGTAGACACACAACGCTTCTTCATTACCAATGGAGCAAGCGTGATTGCACATCGAACGCAATAGACCTTATGCGAAATTGCTGCCATCTATCGGAGAAAAGAAGAACCAGTGGAAATCCGCCATGTTGGAGGATGACAGAAGCTCGGTCCGCCTCTGCTGTGTGGATTTAGGAGTGCCCTGCGTTAGCTTCCTTACTGCTGTGCTGGCTCGAAAATCTTATTTACTGTCACTTGAGCCTCTAAACATGACTGAATGGTCAGTCGACGTGTTTCTGCTGCCCAAGTTTCTAAGTGACTTCGCAGACACTTACTACGCGTCCAAACCACTTTCCGAACGCCACCGAGTACGGAGCTACAAGTTTTTCACGGAGTCCTACGTCAGTTTGCCGACGCTGAACACCAAAACGTACGAAGCAAGTGTAATTTTCGTTTACGGCTAAAAATGTGAGCATTTCGGTCTAGTTTGAGTGAGTTTTTATTTTGTTCCATACTTTTTGCGGACGGGCGTGCTGCTTGAATTACTGTTGTTGTGGTTGCGTTTTCTGTGTGTCGTGTCGGCGCCGAAAGCAAACGATAGTAAATTTCACGCTCATGTTGGTAGTGTGCGACGCTTTTCATTTTCCTTGAAAAGTTCATACAGTATTTGTTTGTTTGCCCTAGTGCTCTAGAGCCCCTAGTTTGCCCTAGTGCCCTAGACAGAGAGAGAAAACATTTTATTATTATTACCGGGCACATAGACCCCTGGGTCGCCGCACGACCCCACTACACAAGTGCTTACCATTCTTGGACTATCGCCGTTAAAAACACGTAGCCCGTGAATGCAGCAGTGTCTATGGTTTTACCACGACGAGCAAGCAGTTGTGCACTGATATTTTTGGAGGATTCTACATGCGTTATGCATTCCCGCTACTAGTTGGAACTATGGCACCGCTTTAGCGGCTGCCCTCCTTTCTTTTTTTTTTTCTTTACACAACACATTGTTTCGTGGAAACCGGCCGGTTCAGTGAAATCGCTACACGCATACAAGCCGTCGCTCCACAAAATAGGCACCTTTCCCTGGTCTAACAGAAACGATTGACTGACTTGCAGAGGGCAAACGTTCTGCGCCACGGGAACTTGACCCTTGCTAGTGTTTCCGTCGAAACAAATATTCGCACTAAAAACTAACGCGTGTAACCGCTGCAGCGGATAACGCTAGGAGCGACGGTTCTCACAAAGTGCGACCCGTACCACTGAACAGCTGATCACGATTATCTCTTGCGAGGCCGATAATCGCAGCACTTCACGGGCAATCGCAGCAGAAAAATAGCTTTTATGTGATATTTTCTTCGTGCCTACAAAGCTTATTTCTAATTTCATTTGCTACATGGCGATAACGAAATGTGCTGCGCGATGTCTCGACATGTAGGGACGGTTCTGCAACATTTGTGTCGCGGATGTCGGGGATCGCAGTCCAAAAATAGAAATGCGCTCAAATCAAGCGCTCTTGCCTTTTTTCCCTGGGCTTCTTTGCGACCCTTCTGCGTACAGCAAGGCAATGAGCAATATGTGAGGATATTGAAGGCGGTGAAACTCGAGCGCGCGCGACGCTATCCTCCAACATGGCGGATTGCGAGCGGCGACCGTTAGATGGCAGTGCATTTCGCATAAGGTCTATAGCGTGCTCCGTTTACTTATGGCCGCGCCTGTACATGAGAGGCTCTCTCCTGGTTGAATGCCGTCCCCGTTGGCCTCGTGGAGTTTCATGACTGAAATGTGCCGCATTCAACCACTGTCCGATGACTACACTCGCAATCTGGTTTGAGCCGGAATAGAAATGCAGGTAGGGGAGTGACTGTTTTGTAGTGCCTGCCAGTAGCGGAGTGCAGTGCAGGGTTCATTAGGTTGGGTGCACCTTTTTTGGTGGCGGTGAGAAATGCACACCACTTAGTCTACATTTCCGCTCATGTCAGCGCATACACTTCCTGGTTAGATAAATCGCGTGGGCAGGCATTACCCTTTGCCGAGGGCGCCATTCCCCGACATACACGTCCCTCATGATCGAGGCTGCACCTCGAAAAGATTACCTCTGGGAAGAAGGTGAAGGTGGTAGTTTCAGATTGCGATCGATACTCTGCAGATATCGCAGTAAAATGTTGGACTTTCCTGTATACGCTAAACGGTCGGTTATTGGATTTGTATCTCGGCATAGCGTTGAACCTTGTGGCTAAGCGGTTGGCTTTGCCTGAAAAAACTGTTAATCCCCAGCTGCCTGTCTTCCGCCCCAGCTTTTAGCGATGCCCATCTTGCCCTAGAAGTCATTCAGCAAGTCGACCGACTCAAATGGACACAAACAACTAAACGTTGATACGAGCTAGACAGCATCGAGATAGCTGGAGCAGCAGTCCGTCACTTTAATATGCTCATGACTAAAAGCCCGGGCTCAATCCCAGCCTTAGTGGCCGCGTTTCGATGGAGGCTTAAGCGCGATAAACCGCCGTGCGCCGTACGCTGATTGTGAGGTCGGCGCACATTAAAGAACCCCCAAGGTGGCCTAAATTAATACGAAGCCGTTGACTATAGCGTTTCTCACAGCCCTTGCGTCACTTCGCGACGCTAAACCCCACAATTTATGATTTATAGAAGCAATGATTCCTTTAGTTGGGTGGCAACAGCGCACGAAGTCCCATAAGGGCAACATTTGCGGGTCCGGAAGCCTGAGATTCGTGTGCGCTCTTCGTGGCTTCTACATTAATAAAGCTTTTGCTGAAACGATGATATGTCCCTGGTATTTACTTAGCAATGACACGTTGCTCAAGAATGCCTCGACAATTGGAAGACAGAAAATTACAGAGAATTGTTACAAAATTCAATTCAGCGTACGAGAACGGGCGTCTTTTTTTTTGCAAAGGGTGTTTTTTTACGTACTTTACGTGAACGATTGACTGAACTGTGTCGTGCACAGGATCACTGGCTACAATTTCTGTATATTTTCAGTGGACACGCAAAAGGAGGTTTTCTCGGGTCAGAACCACTGGATTAGTGAAGCGTAGAGGACGACAATGAACGGGCAGTGCCGCGGGATGGACCTCTCGCGCTGGGCACATACTCCGCGCATACACGCAAGGGACGATTCTGCTAGGCTCTGAGCGTCCGGATTAGCGCTTTTGCAATAAAAAATAAGCTTCTCGTGGGTTGTATAGAGCATTTAGAGCGCAGTATTATGGGGGCTTCCATCTTTGATCACGTGATCACGGCGCCATTACACACCTCCTTATTGCTCGGCGTGTGCCTCGTCGAGATTGCCGCTGCGTCTGAATGGTTGGGTTCCGACACCCATTGTTTCGACAAATACAGCTGTAAGGGTGTGGGAAGACGACAATACGATTTGGTTTGCTTTGGTTTATTCGGATTTAACGTCAAAAAGCGGCTCAGGCTATGAGGGACGCCGTAGTGAAGGGTTCCGGAAATTTCGACCATCTGGGGTTCGTTAACGTGCACTGACATCGCACATTACACGGGGCCTCTAGAATTTTGCCTCCATCGAAATTCGGCCGCCGCGGCCGGTATGGAACCCGTGTCGTTCGGGTCAGCAACCGAGCGCCGTAACCACTGAGCCACCACGGCGGGGCAAACATAACAGGATTTGGCCAAAGCTTCGAAGGACATGTGAGAACCCTAACTTCAACACTTGAGGCGTGAAAACATGATCGGCATTTATGTTGCGGAAAGCCGCTCAGTTCTTCGCGTCTTCGAACCAACGAATGGATCACCTGAGTACTTGTCTTTTCTTCCACTGAAGCCTTTGCTGAACGATGTTTATTGCTATTATATAAAACGACGAGGTTTAATACTCGTGTGGCAGCGCAGGTAGTTGCGATAGGGTGTGCAGGCTTGCACACACCGTTCTAAAACATTCACGTGCACATCTTACGTATTTGTTTACAACCTGCTAACGATGCTTAGGAAGCTTAAAATCTTTTCTACCGGTTTGCTGGGCGCAGAATAGTGACGAAAATAAAGATTTGCATAAATGTTAATTATCATCAAAGGAGTACCATGCATCAAGCAGCCTTCACGAGCTGGCGTGCAATCGTTTCGGAGGATTCCCGATATAATTGTTATGAGCCGCACAAGGCTACGCGTTCAAGCTACACGAAGTTCACAATTATGCCAGTCACACGCATAACATATCGGTGCGCTCCACGCTTCCTATGCAGACATGAAAGTGCTCGGGGTCTCGCTGGTGGTAAGTAATCAGCAGCATTGTGAGCGCTATCCTGCGAAGTCAAGTTTAGGGCCTGTCTCGGATGGATCGCGAGGACAGGAGCACCTCACAAGCAGCAGAACTGATTGGAAGAATATATTCTATGCAAACAGTTTTGTCGGAGGTAAGGCGACACGGATGTGCGTCCGGATCAATAAGAGTGGCGGCACTCTAGGTGAAGTGCGCCTTAATATGCCTCCCACCTGAGCAGCATAGAGGGCTACACCTGAATGTTGGCTCACAGGTTTTATATCGCAGGTCACAAGCTTGCAAACTGAATTTTTTATAATTTGAATATGGGATTTTGGATGTTACTCATTTCAGGATTTTGTATGTGTAAAAAGATTAAGAGCTTGTGTTTTTGTGATCGTATGGGGACACCGCGTATAAGGCTGGTCTGTGGAATCTGTGAAATAAATTACGACATCAATTCGTGCCTAACAAAGATAGGTTGCTGTATGTTCTGAACAATGCATCATGCAGTTTCACTGGAATTAGCGTCACATTAACAGTTTTTTTTTCGCTCTCTCCTTTAGGTGCAAGCCACGGCGCTCCGCCCAGACTTCCTCCTTGTAAATATTTCTTGAATTAGAAGTGATGCAAAAACTCCCTCTGTGCCTCTCAGGTGCAGTCTTGATCATCCCGTTGACGTTCTGAGCACCCTACAGTGCCCGGCTCAATGGCATGCCCACGTGCCCCGCTCTGCATCGTGACTATTTTACCTGCACGAGCTCGACAGAAGATGTCATTTTCGTCAGTTAGACATACACAAGTACAGCGAAAACGCTGTCTTGCTCTTCGCGACAGGTGCAGAGATCACGACACGACTGCTGCAGGACGCCATAGCTAAAGCCTGAACACAGCCCAGAGTAGCAAAAAGCTAATCTGCAGAAAGTGCTTGTTCGCAGCTTTTATAAACGACGTCAAGGTTCGCGCATATCGAGTTTAAACGGTTCTGGCTTAGCGCGAGCTCAGCAAAAGCAATTGTGGTTCTCAAAGTGGTTCTCAAATTGGTTTTCAGTTCTGGTTCTCAATTGTGGTTCTCATCGTTTGGGGTACCACTGGTATCAGGAACATGACCAAGTTACATCTTCTCCAAAAAAGAGCTGTGAGATGCATTGCTGGTGTTCCTTATTGTTTCCCTACGAGTGACCTCTTTTTAAAATATGAAATCCTGCCAGTCTCAGCTTTACACGGACACATACTTTTAATGAGTTTCAAAAGTGCTTCGCGGAGCAGTGAAAATTATGTTGGTAATTTGGCAGAACTTGCAAAAAACACCCATAATCCACAAACCAGAAATAAAGAAATGTGGCTAGTTCCTACACCTAGAGCATATTACTCTGAACAATCTATCTCGTATACGCTGCCAGTGGTATTAAATAACTTAAACAAAGAAATGTTTGACCCTTTCCAGCATTCAAATACTGTTATTAAGAAATTTTTTCTGAACAAGTTTGTGTCATGACGCTGCATGTATATTTGAGTTGGTACTTTTTGCTTTTTTTTCCAAGGTGTGTTATTTTCTTTTGTGCTATAATGTATAGCGCAGAATTTATTGCCGCTTGTCTGTTGCAATGCCAGTGTGAAAAAAGGGGGCAGGACCTCTGTCAAGCTTCCGAGTTTTTAGTCTTGTCTCCTTCTCTTACATAGAGAAAATAAAAAGCTGATTGATTGATTGATTGATGTGCACAGAACGCGAATCACAACATTCTGGGCAGTGAGTAACATTCTTGAACCAAAGGTGTACACCATCCTTGCAGATGCAAGTACAAATGAGCGCATGGTGAACAGGAGCAGACTGGCGAGCGAAGATGAAATGGCCGGACTTCCAAAAGTAGTGGTCAAGTCGAACAGACAAGGGAAGGGAAAACAGTGGCTCGTTATGACATACAAGATGGAATAGCCAACAGGCACTGAAACCAAGAAGCATAGCGGAGTTTCTGTTTTTCAATCTGTGGCGTTCATCACCGAATTCAAGAAGCAGGGGGGATGTTTTACTTATTTGTGGTACTTATCAATACCACAAATATTCCGTACGGTTCCTGATGTTAATGTTGGATTGCGTCATGAATGTCCTTACGAGCCCCTCTTTTCCTATGGACGCCAGAAATTTTTATTTCCAGCGCAGAATACCCTGTGATGGCTCTCCATCTGCCATGACAGGTTTTGGTAGAAGGGAGGCAACAGCGAAGAGGGAACACGCGAGGAGCTGATACAGCTGAGGCCTGCATACACGCCATTGGCTGTTACCGCTTAGTCAGCGTTGATCCTGCGCAAAGCTCTTCTAGTAGAATCTAGAAACTCCAGAAGTTAAAGCATTAGTACACAAGGAAGAAGCAAACAAAAGGCCGATACAGAGTCCGTACAACTATCGCACTGCGCTGCGCCCGTACGTATTCTTTTGTGATATACTTTTGTTTTCCAGTCTTAGTTTTATGCGCGTGCCTTAATGGGGCGGTGGAACCTCGGGATCAGCCGCAAAAAATTCACGCTGCCCGCAAAAGCTAGATCTTTCGGCATGGTTAGAGAATCCTGAAAGCAGCCGAAGACAGCGGAGGTCATGCGGCAGGTTCTGGGTATTTGCAGGGTCCGTGCCGCGAGCACGCTACACATAGCCTGAGGCGCCTGCAGTCTCTACTGTTGCAGGGAAGCGAGGCCGAGTGCCACCAGAAATGAAAATGGCTCCTGGCCCTCGTTGCACGGGCGCATAACGGGCAGGCACATGGTCACATTGTCGTTCAAAATTGTCTTCCAAGCGGTTCTGCTGAAGCACAAGTCTTTCAACGTTTGTGGCAAAGAACCAAAACACACTCAAACGCCACCTCTACTGGTGCATGGTGCATTCGGTCAAAACCTTTGCCAAACGACCACCGAAGTCCATCGCAACGCCACTGCCGGGCTGCCTCGGCCACTTCGCTCAACTAATGGACGCACTAAAGAACGGAGCATCGAAATGGTCCAGTTCGCATTCTCTGCGTCTTTGATCATTGAATACTTTAGGAACCGATCGATTTTGGTCCATCGTCCTTAGCAGTTTTTCGTTAAATAAGGCACTGTGCGCTTCCGGTGCTTAAACCTGATCCAAGCCATATGCCCCTGAACTGCCTCGTTCTTGGTTCTGCCACGAGCATCTCTATATCTCTCAAGAGCTCTCAGGTTTATTTCTAATCCAGATTGCACTTGTCACCTTAGGCACAATACCACATGCTCAAACAGGAGCCCTGTCACCATTATTTGTATTCAGGTACCTCTCGGCTCTTCATATACCTATACATAGTGATGGTTCAACAGCGCAAACACACACAGACCAAGAAGGAGACAAGACACACACACACACACACCATATACCTATAGTACACCCTCAGTACTTGATGCTTCATTATCGCAGCATTATCCCTGCAATTTGACTCTCGTGGTGTGTACAAGCTTTTGGAATATCTTGCCTGAGATAGGGTTAGGATCACAGTTGCTTTTCCGACAAACGCTGAAGAGATTTTTCCTAGAAATGTGGGCTGGAGTGATCGCCTTCGCCAACCACTGAATTCCGCCATAACGACTTTTGAAGCCGCACTTGCAACGTCTGGGTTGATGAACTTTGAGCGCACAAATATAAAGGTGAGGTATCCGTCTCGTGCTGGAGGAGGTTGACGTCAACACAGACTGTCATTTCACAGTAAATTCTGACACATCACCAACCAAAAACGTTTAATTCAGAACCTGCCATTGACCATCTCCCCACAGTCAGACAACCCCCCCCCTCCACCCCTCTGCACCCCCCCCCCCCGCCTTTAGCAACACAGCTATCGTTCTTTTGACCTCCTGTTTCCCTCCATGCGTATTTAAAGACGCTAGCAACTGTCCCCCTCAAGAAGGAGCCGAGCCCCCTCCGAAACGTTGGGTTGGAAATAAAAGTTATTGGTTAGAAATGTGTTACAACTTATAGTAGGTCTTTAAACCAAGCCAGGCAGGAAAATCAGTCAAAATGTTTAGTTTTCAAACTGCCTTCTCTGACCACCAAGTTAAGAAAGTGAATGTGAGCATCTTGTGAGCAAGCTTCATTGTGAAGAAAATGGAAACTAAAATGAAAAAAGCGAACCACTACGGGCGCTGAAACTACCTCACACGTCGTGAATGTCTGCAGGACGTCGAAGAGAGGTTCATTTTCAATTGGAATGTTGATAGGGGATATCAAGGTAGTGAATCCTGTGCTCCACGGGTGAAATATTAGTTTAGTTTATTGGGGTTTAACGTCCCAAACCGACTCAGGCTATGAGGGACGCCGTAGTGAAGCGTTCCGGAAATTTCGACCACCTGGGGTTCTTTAACGTGCTCCGAAATCGCACAGCACACGGCCTCTAGGATTCCGCCTCCATCGGAATTGGACCACCGAGGCCGGGATCGAACCCGCGTCTTTCGGGCCAGCAGCAGAGGGCCATAACCACTGAGCCACCGAAATATATAGAGGGTGGTATACTTTGTCCAAAGAGGCGAACAAAGAGTTTAGAAAGTGAACAAGGCTGGAGCCAAAACGTGGGTTAACCCCAATCGGATTTCTGTGCCATGGCTATTCAGCATCTGGTCCGTATAAGTTGGAGTCACTAGGGTAGGCGGATAGTATTCAACTTTTGTAATCCCCTTTCTAGCATGGAGGGAACCTCTAAATTGGGGGTTCGGGGAATAGTGGGCTACCATTGCGCATGAGCAGAACATGAACGCCTCTCGAGTTGGGGTGCGCATACACACCTGCGCTGCGCAATTCCCGTATCCCTCTAATGGAAAGGGTCCCCTCTTCTAAAACTCCCTTTTGAGTTAAAGCGACAACTATAAAGAAAAAAACGCTGATATCCAAGAGACGTGCAACACGTAGTCAGTGCATAAACTCTTTGACCGTCATGTCAAAGACAGGAAAATTACTTTTTCAATCACGACAACAACGAACAGAGAGCGCCGATTCTCAGTTAATTAGAGGGAAGCGATGAAGCCATCGGCTCCAATATCGGGAATTAGCGCAAGGTTTGCTAATGCAGGCTTAACCGACACGTGTCGCTTACCTTGAAGGCCACATTTATGAGCGTTATGAACGCCACCATATGACCGCTTCTCTATGCTGAACCATCCTTCCAGCACTGACCGACTCCAGCAGCATGCTCTGCAGCGTCAGAATGGGCAATGGTTTTGAAATAATGAAAAAATAAAACTATGGTCTGCCCTATTTGACCGTTCAGCCAATTATTCAAAAACGCTCCAAAACTTTAGTATAAATTAGACTCGGATCCAATGTTCAACGAGGGCTTTTTGAATCGTTCAGCGATTCGAGTTACAAGGATTTTTGAGCCACCACTAGAAAATTTCAATCATTCGCAAACTCCTACTGAAGACACATTTTCCAAGCATACCCGCCTCCCCCCCCCCTCCCTCCCCCCTGAAGGATCGAGGTAGCAGATGAGCGGAAAGCTCAGGCCGGATGGAAACCTACAAGTACGTGGAGGCAGCGGGGATAAAACCCTGCACCTCCCGCGTACGACGAGGGTGGTCAGTCCTCGTCTAGTATAGTTTCTCGTGCAACCTGTATTTCACCGAATGCTATGCAGGAGGTGTGACTTTCGCCTTTGAAGAATTTGCGCACCAGGTAAGCCACGAATGTGCTGGAGAATGAATAGAAACGAAATGACATTTTTTGTGTTTCCGTTCTTCGTTTTAAAGAATTTTCTTTTCAGCAATAGCGGCCTGAGGGAGTTTATGTGAGATAAACGGAGTAGTACGTCGGAGGCTAAAACTAACGCGCTCACTTAGTTTCTGCCCGAGGATAATATTGTCCATGCGAGCCGGCGTAAGGGCACTTTAGAAAATGTGCTCCTGGGGCCATGTAGTTTAGGTAGACCTGGGAAAAGTTGCACTGATGGGTTGGGGGCCGGCTATAGTTGTTTATTCACTATTCACTCTGAAACTTCCGAGCATTTAACGCGATAACGTAAAAGACCCTGTTCACCAGAAAGACTGGTGCCGGCGTTGTCAGCGTTGGTGTCGGAGGTGTGAGGGAAAAATCACGGGCATGGCTCTTGCAGGCAGTTCCCAGAGAGCAACGCAGGAGGCATGTACTCCACCTAAGTCGCGCGAGATTGAAGTGTCATCACAACCTGCTCACGGGATAGCAAGCAGACTTGCCCATCGTAGCAGGTGGATGTTAAATTAATCATTGCTCGCTCGGGAAGACCAACCTGGGGCGCACAATGCCCATCACTGGGAGCGCCTGCCATCGAAGAGCAGTGGCACATCGCTCAACCGCTGCACCACTGTGCGAAGTGTCTGAGGATTCCCAAGATCTATGAACGCAAATTAGAGAATGACCTCTGCATACATTGGAATTAACTTCTTACGCTATCGCGTCATATGCTTATGACAAACCTTAAGTGCCCCCCCCCCCCAATTTTTCCTCGGTACCCGAATCCATACCAGTGGGTGCGCTTTGGCTATTCGCTTCGTAGAATTAGAATTGAACTCAAATCTTTTACTTCCTAATAAACATTTCAATTATAATTATACTTTAAACTTCAATTACGATTGGTGTTAAAATTGTAATTTTGAAAAATTTAACGTTTAACGCAAGAACCGTATACAGTGAAGCTGGTTTAGCAGTGCTGTTGGAGGAAATAGCGGGTATTAATTGAAATGTCTTAGGGCTTAGTGGGGTTAGGAGGACAGATGAGGCTTATACAGTGCTAAAGGGCGGGCACGTACTGTGCTATCGTGGATTAGCAGACAGAAGAGAAATAGGCTTGGGATTTCTCATCAATCAGGATATAGCTGGCAACACAGAGGAGTTTTATGAAATTAACGAGAGGGTGGCAGCTATCGTAATTAGGCTTAATAAGAGGTATAAGCTGATGGTGGTGAGGGCATACGCACCTACATCAAGCAATGATGACCAGATCGTTGAAACCTTCTACGAAGACGTGGAATCAGCGATGACTAAAGTAAAATGACAGTACACTGTACTGACGGGCGACTTCAATGCAAAGATAGGCAAGAAGCAAGCTGGAGACCAGGCGGTGGGTGACTATGGCATAGGTTCTAGGAATAGCAGGGGAGAGTTATTAGTAGAGTTCGCAGATATACATAATTTACGGATCATGAATACTTTCTTCCGCAAACGAGCCAACAGGAAGTGGACATGGAAGAGCCCCAATGGTGAGACTAAAAATGCAATAGACTTCATGCTGTCTGCTCAGCCGGGCATCGCAGAGGATGTGGAGGTCCTCGGTAAGGTCCGTTGTAGCGACCACAGAATGGTAAAGTCTCACATTAGCTTAGATTTGAAAAGGGAACGCAGAAAATTAGTGAAGCGGAAGTTTATTAACGAGTTAGCATTAGGAGGGAACGTAGAGAAATTCAGGATTTTCCTGCAGAACAGATTTTCTACTTTAACTGAAGATGACGACCGTAATGCTCAAACAATGAACGATCGTCTCACAGATATCATTACGGAGTGCGCCGCAGAAATAGGCGGCAGGATGGTTCGATAGGATACCGGGAAGCTATCTCAGGAGGCTAAAGATCGGATTAAGAAACGGCAAAGCATGAGGACGTCTAGCTCCATTGATAGAATATAACTAGCAGAGCTGTCGAAGTTAATGAATAAGCGCAAGGTAGCCGGCATCAGGAAGTTTAACATGGAGAAAATTGAGCATGCTCTAAAGAGCGGAGGTAGCTTAAAGCAGTGAAGAGAAAACCAGGCGTAGGTAAAACCAGATGTATGCGATAAGAGACAAAGAGGGCAATGTCATTAGCAATATTGATAGGATAGTTAAAGTAGCCGAAGAGTTTTACACAAATCTATACAGTAGCAATTGCAATCAGAATGTTACTGAGAGAGGCAGTTAAGCAGTGGGACATCCTGCCAGTAACGAAGGAGGAAGTAAAGAAAGCATTAGGAGCAATGCAAAGAGGGAAAGCAGCTGATGAGGATCAGATAACAGCAGATTTGTTGAAGGATGCAGAAGTGATTGTGCTCGAAAAACTAGCCACCCTGTATAAGCAATGTCTTGTGACCTCGAGCGTAACTAGAGCTTGGAAAAACGCTAACATTATCTTAATTCATAAGAAAGGAGACGTCAAGGACTTGAAGAATTACAGACCGATCAGCTTATTGTCGGTTGCCTATAAGGTATTTACTAAGGTAATCGCTAATAGGGTCAGGACAACCTTAGACTTCAATCAAGCAAATGATCAGGCAGGCTTTTGTAAAGGATACTCGACAATGGATTATATTTATGCGATCAATCAGGTGACAGAGAAATGCGCAGAATGTAACTAACCCCTATATATAGTGTTCATTGATTACGAGAAAGCATTCGATTCAGTAGAAACTTCAGCAGTCATGCAGGCATTGCGGAATCAGGGTGTAGAAGAGTGTTATGTGAAAATATTGGAATATATTCATAACGACTGCACAGCTGACATACTTTTCCATACAGTCAGGAATGCAGGATCAGATAACAGCAGATTTGTTGAAGGATCTCCATACAGTCTCCCTGCCTGACACCTTTCCAATAAGGAAAGGTGTCAGGCAGGGAGACACGATCTCGCCTATGCTATTCACTGCCTGTTTACAGGAGGTATTCCGGGGCCTGAAATGGGAACAGTTGGGTATAAGAGCTAATGGAGAATACCTAAGTAATTTCCGATTCGCTGATAACATTGCCTTGCTAAGTCACCCAGGACATGAACTGCAAAGCATGATCAATGAACGCTACAGGCAGAGCAGTACGCGGGGCCAAAAATAAACACGCAGAAAACCAAAGCAACGTTCAAAAGCCTAGCAAGGGAACAGCAGTTCGCAATTGGTAGCCAGACGCTGGAAGTAGTAAGAGAATATGTCTGTTATCATCATCATCATCATTTATTTACCCTTAAGGGCCCTTGGCTTAGGGCATTACATAAGGGGGGGGGGGAAAGGTCGTTTCATAATCAGTGGTCAGTGAAATCAACAAGAAATACAAAGTACAGGGTACATGGTCAACATTAACATTATCAAAATATTAACATGAGAAAGACACAGCAGCTCAAGAACAACTTGAGATAAGACAAAAACAAAACAAAAAAAAACAATAAAAACACATGCACACACTCAAAAACACGACAAAATAACTCAGCCCTTGAAATGTGATGATAATAACTGCCTGAATTTAATGGGTTCTGTTTCAATAACTATGAAATCGGGTAAGTCATTCCACAGTGTAATGGAGCTAGGTAAAAAAGATTTATTAAATGAGTTTGTGGAGCCGTGAATGCGCTGCCGACTTAAAGAGTTAAAAAGTCGTCGTGAGGTGCGAAGCGGCGGGTGCAATACAGAGTTTCTTAGCTGTGGGAAGGTGTAGTACAATTTGTGAAACAAACAGAGCTGTGAAATGTTACGCCGGAGTGCCAGGGGTTGCAGATCAAGGGATGCCTTGATGAGAGTTACACTGTGTTGTCTGCCGTACTGCGATGTGATAAAACGGGCCGCGCGATTTTGGATGGCTTCAAGCTGATCAATTAGATATTTTTGATGGGGATTCCAGATCGCCGAGGCATATTCGAGCTTGGAACGGATGAATGTTACGTAGGCGAGCTGTCGGACAGAATGGGGTGAAAAAGCAAGGGATCGTCTGATAAACCCAAGAATTTTGGAAGCGTCTGTACAAATTTTTGCAATGTGCTCACACCAGGTTAGTTTGTTGTTTATGATGATTCCAAGATACCGGTATGATTCTGTTTCGGAGAGTGGTGTGGAACTTAATGAATACTGATAGCTAAGGTTATTTCGCTTTCTCGATACATGCATGAATTTGCATTTCGAAATGTTCAGTTGCATGAGCCATAATGTACACCAGGTTTCTATGAGGTTTAAGTCGCGTTGAAGCAGAGTCTGATCATCGGGAGTAGATATGCGGCGGTAGAGGACACAATCGTCTGCGAAGAGGCGGATACGAGATGATACGACATTGGGAAGATCATTTATAAATATGAGAAAAAGGAGTGGTTCTAGCACCGATCCCTGAGGGACACCAGAGAGGACTGTGGTATTTGACGATCTATGGTTGCCTATTACTGTATATTGTGAGCGGTTGCGGAGAAAGCAGTCGATCCATGACAGGATTAAAGGGTCGATGTGGAGGCAGGAGAGTTTTGTCATTAAACGCCGGTGTGGAACGCGATCGAAGGCTTTGGAGAAATCCAGGTAAATGACGTCGGTTTGAAAAGAAGAATCTAAGTTTAAGTGAAGGTCTGTAGTAAATTCGAAGAGCTGGGACTCGCAAGAATGGCCTGACCTAAAACCGTGCTGTTTTTCATAAAAGAAAGCGTTATTGTCGAGGTGTGATGCGATCTGCGAATATAATATGTGCTCCAGTAGCTTGCATGGAATGGATGTTAATGAAATTGGGCGGTAATTAGAAGGGTCGGATCGGTTGCCTACCTTAAATACTGGAGTTACTTTACTAGTTTTCCAGTCATTTGGTATTTCACCATTTGAAACCGACTGCTGAAAAATAATTTGCAAAATACGGCTAGAAATGCTCACAGTTCCCTTTAATATTTTTGCAGTTATGTTGTCTGGCCCAGGGGCGCTTGACACTTTAAGGTTGTCGATGAGTTTAGTGATGCCCTCATGGGTTATAAAAGCTGGTGGCATTTGGGAAAAACTAGTGGAAGGTATTGATGGAATATGGAGAGCAGGTTCATGCGTGAATACGGAGGAAAAATATGAATTCATGACATCTGCGCGCTCATTCTCAGGGACATGTAAGCCGTCTTGGTTAATCAACGAAATGTTTTGAGTACGGTTTTTGCAAGGAGTGACCAGATTCCAGAATTTTTTCGGGTTGACGCGCAATATGTTTCCAAGATCTTCGTGAAAAAATTTCTTTTTAGAACGCCGTAGTAAGGTAATGTATTCATGTAGGCACCTGCCATATATTTCCCATTTTTCAACTGAATTCGTACGCTTGGCCGCACGATAGAGGCGCTTCTTTTTGTTTGCTGTTTTTGTTGACAGGTTGTTTTTTGTTGACAGGTAGTGAGAGCTCATCCTGGTCATGAGAGGAAAATAACTATAAGAATGGGGTGGAGTGCATATGGCAGGTTCTCTCAGATCATGAATGGCAGTTTACCAATATTCCTCAAGAGAAAAGTGTACAACAGCTGTATCTTACCGGTACTCACCTATGGGGCAGAAACGTGGAGGCTAACAAAGAGGGTTCGGCTTAAGTTAATCACAACGCAGCGATCTATGGAAAGAAAAATGATAGGCGTAACGTCAAGAGATCGGAAGCGGGCGGAGTGGGTGAGAGAACAAACGCGCGTTAATGATATCCTAGTTGAAATCAAGAGGAAGAAGTGGGTTTGGGCAGGGCATGTAATGCGAAGGCAAGATAACCGCTGGTCCTTAAGGGTAACGGAGTGGATTCCAAAAGAGGGAAAGCGTAGTAGGGGGCGGCAGAAAGTTAGGTGGGCGGATGAGATTAAGATATTTGTGGGAATACGGTGGCCGCAACTGGCGAAGAACCGGGTTAATTGGAGAGACATGGGGAATGCTTTTGCCCTGCAGTGGGCGTAGTCAGGCTGCTGATGATGATGACAAAATATAGGTTGCATTTTGAATGAAATGAGTTTTATTTGAATAAAAGAAACTTTTGAAATTTCTAAATGTCTAAATTTCAGTGAAAACGTGAACTAGCATTAAAAATTGCCGCTATTAAAACTGTCAGAATTATTTGAAATTTTTTAGCAGCGTAAGCAACTTGATTTAAAAAAAAATCAAGTTTGGGGAACTGGTGGCTCTCTCCTCGTGCTAACCCCTTTTGTGCGAGCGCAATGAGAGTGAACGAGTCTGTGGACGAGACTTAATTTTCTTGTTGGGAAAACACATCTTAGCGGTTAAATTGAGTTGAAGAATTTCGCGAGCTTTCACTTTCAGCAGGTAGGGTAGGTATAGGGGCATGGTCCATAGTTGACAGTGGTACGTCTAGTGACCACTTGCCAATTGCTTTCACCATCTTGGTGAGCCCACTCCGTGATCATGGTTCTGGCCAAAAGCTAGTTAAACTTGCAGCCTAAAAATCTTCTCTCCGTGCTTCCCTTACATCTGATCCTTGTTCTTGAAGGAACGGCAAGGCTAAGCGAGAGTTTACTTCAGTTTTGAAGGCTACCGAGAGTTCCCAGTTCATCGTGCGGTCTGCTGTTAGTAATAAATAGCAATCTCCAGGGTGGAACGATGCGTGTGAGACAGCCTTCCGCCGCAGGAAAGCAGCATGGAAGAGCCTTTCGCATAACCAGAGCACTGCAGACTGGATCTACTACAAATTTTTCACCACCTCATTTAAAACAACTCTAGCAAAGCCAAAAGTTGACTACATTCAAAATCTTAATGCGTATTGGTCAAACGCAAACAAAGGGAAGGTTTAGTATCGTTTTATCCAACGGAATATAAACTCTTCAGCCATGCAGTTAACAAGCTGAGTTGTACCGTCTGCACATCGGGCAAAAAAATGAGTCTCAGACTATGGTGTGGTTAGCAAATCAGAGTTACTAACTATAATTTCTTCGATGCAATCCTCGGCTCCGGCTTGGGACGGTATTACGGTCGGTATGTTGAAAATCTTAGCTCAAGACTTCACTCAGGACTTCCTCGCTCTGGTCAACGCATCATTGGAAGCTGCATGGCTGGTGCACTCCTGGAAGGTGGCGAAAATAGGATCAATCTTAAATGAGTCAAATAAAAGATTCTATATAGATAATATTCGTCCGATAGCTCTAACATCCAATTCTAACATCGGCCTAACATCTAACATATACGCCTTGCTATGCGCCACAACGAAGTATCAGAGTTAGTGACACTTAACATTGCTAACGCATACGACAGTGTTGAGCATTCAATCCTTCTCTCCCAATTGTCATTACTACACCCACCGTACTACATGTAAGCGTGGATCCTTGTTTTAAGCAGGACGGCAGTTCTTTTGCACTGACGGCTCCTTTACTTCAGACCCCTATGACCAAACCAGATGTGTGCCACAAGGTTCTGTGCTTTCGCCACTTCTTTTCAATATGCTGTTGTGTGACATTCCCGTATACCCTGGCGTTAAGGTTTATGTTTACGCAAACGACATAGCCATCTTTGCCTCTGCAGCAGACATTCATGCCATATATATCGCTCTCTGCAGGCTTACCTCAATGCACTTGAGATTTGGCTCAGTAACATTAGTTTGGCAATCACTGTGCAGAAGTGCTGTGTGTTAGTTTTCAAATACAGTACTGTGCTGTTACATATCACATTGCGCTATCGCTCAGACAATATTCCACAGGTGGAATCTGTGAGGTATCTAGGCGTTATTTATGATGCCAGTATAGACTGGCGGCCCCACATGAAGACTAACATTGAGAAAGGTGAGCGTGCACTTGGTAGGCTACTATAGATAAGAAATAGAAGATTGGGCATGAGCCGAGATACGCTCCTACTTCCTTACAAACCTATGTCAGGCCGTTTTTGAAATTGGCTGCATACTCTTTTCTGGCACCCCGAAATACAAGCTTCATCCGTTGCTGTTGTTAGAAAGGCGCGCACTGCGCCTCTGCCTAAGTCTGCCTCAATCAGTTTTCACCGCAGTTCTGCATCTGGATGCTCGTATTCCCGACCTTACCTCCCGTTTCCTACTTTTAAATGTCAGGACTTTCTTGCGGGCATTCTCCTGGTGTGGCTACACATATTTTTGTCTCCCACGCGACTCCCTTTCTCACTCATCATTATCCAAGGTTCCGCCCCCCCCCCTCAAGTTGTTTTTACTCAAAACCTTATATCAAACATTGGTGTAGGTCTCAGTTTATGCACAGAGTAGGTTATGCAACGTCCCCGAAGGATACTGCTTTTGATTATATTTTCCAACCTAATGCTAAGCATCTGCCTGCCAAGACACTAACTGGTCTCCTCTGTGATCACCTTGAGAATTCCCCTCACCACATTGTGATTGCTACAGAGGCGTCCGCGGATGGCCAGAAGTCAGCGGTTGGTATTTTTTCCGAGTCTCTCACTTGGAGCTTTTCGGTTGGAGCCCGTGATTACAAACTAATATTTCTAGCGGAGTTTATGGCTCTTGGGCTGGCTGCTTTGAAAATTCCCTCCAATGGTTCCCAGGTGATCTTCTTCTCAGATAGTCTCTCTGGTTTGTTGGGGCTGGAGTCCGCACGGGACGCTGTTTTGAGCCGTTCACTAAACGTCTCATTCCTGGATGGGTGAACGAGGTGCGCTTCGTTTGGCTTCCAGGTCACTGCGGTATTTTTCAAAAGATGCAGCAGACTTCTGGCAAAATCAGCTTTAAGTGCACCTGTCGCCTGTAGGGTGCCTAATCTCACCCTTTTCGGAATGTCTCTTTTTCAGTGTTTCCAGTGTATAACCTCCATGTGAAACGATCCCTTGCTCTCCAAAGTTGAATCGGAGTGTCTAGCGTTCCGTCCAGACGGAACATTTGGTGCCGCTGCAGTTCCGTCCAGACGGAATATTTAATGCAGCTAAAGTTCCGTCCATACAATAGAGAGTTTGAGTTTCACAAAGATAGAAATTTAACGTACGTAGAGCGCTTACGGATCACCAGTGCGCATGCGCAGAACGTGAAGTGTCTGCGTGAGTCGCACGGACGTACAGGGTCGGTCAAAGTTCCTAGGCCACAGGGTATCCTTTAGAGCGCTATAGTTTGGCAGCTACGACACCCCTGGAGCCAAAAATCCCTGTAGAGGATAGTAGAAGTACCATTCTCTCATCTCAGAATCTTGATGTCCTTGATGCATTCGTAAGTGGCAGGATACGACGCTGAAAAGCAGACCCTGTGGCCTGGGAACTTTTGACCGACCCTGTACGTGAAATTCGGATCTTTGCGTTGCGGTCTTCACGTTGCTCGCGTACGTGGCGTTGGCAAGATGGCGGCGCCCTGCCCGCCCGCTTCACAACGATAACAGCTTCGTCGCTAATCTCTCGACGTGGTAACGTGCTGTAAACTGCTGTATTTGCCTTCAGTTGGTCCATTCTTGCTCTCGCATGAAGTTTTAGGTGAGATCTAGCTTTTTTTTTCAGCTAGAAATCCATTTCAGCAGCTCCTAAGCCTGACGGAGATGCGTTTGTGGTCGTCATAGCAGCGAGTGTGAAACAAAATTAGTTTTATTTATCTGTACTAGATGGCGCGGCACAACATGCTAGCGCATTTTTTAGGTTCGATGGCAGATCTACACAGTTTGCGTCCAGTGCGTGTAGCTAAAACAGTACGAAGCGACACGAGCGTACGCTACGTAGACTGCTCACGTTTACGTACGTGAAGGTTCTACGTACGTAAAACTAAAACTGTCTAATGTCCGTACTGTCCAGACTATACTCCTAGTGCATACCGTCATGAAGTGTGCAAACATTGGTTGCTGCACACTTTTATTGCTTTTAGTTTGGTTCAGTCGACGCTAGAAGCGCTGTCAAGCCTGGCCCGCATGGAGCGTTTTTTACCCGCGAAATCGCGTCGCGCGCCCAACGCCCGCGCCGGCGTCGACGAATTCACTCCCGCATGGTCAGCAGCCGAGCGGCGCGCGCTACGGGCGACGTTGACAAGATGGTTGCGCCCTGCTCGCCCACTTCGGAATAAATACATGTCACCGCTGGATTCTTCGACGTGATAGCTCGCTCAGATGGTAGCGGTTCGCTTTTACTTCGCACAGCTCGCCCACGCGTAGAGGTATAGCGATAACTAGCCTTTGTTTTTCAGATAATTTCGCGGTTTTCAAGCTCTTAGGCCTAACTGTGTTTACCTCGCAAGAACGACACCTGGTGAAGCAGTTGTCTAGCTTTTATTCACTTGCTACATTTTCATCTATTAGCAGTTTTTCTACTTGGAACGAAAAAAGGCTCGCAATGCACCCATCGTAGTTATCAGCAATTACGGATAAAAAAATTCTTCAACACAGCGTTTATGTGCTTTGGCGTCTTGTCACTAGATGGCGCTACCGTTTACGCGTGCCCCTGATGGACGGCGCGGCCAGCTAAAAGCGACTCCTCCGAGAGACAACACGCTGCTCGGCCGTTTCGGCCGAGAAACCCGAAGCCCAAGCCTCGGTACTATAGTGAACTAGAACTCGGTACCCTCGGTGTGTCAAACGCCCGTGTTTCCGGATAATAACTATGCTTTCCGGGAAGCACGACGCAGTTTTGGTGGTCAAGCTACAGTGCCAGAGAGAGCTCGCAAGCGCGTCTCTCTCGACCGGCGTGGCTCCGCCCAGAGTCACGTGACGCCCGTTCCGGCTCTCATTGGCCCTCTGTCGCTGCCCTCTCCTGGCGTCGGCGCGGCGTCGACGTTTTTATCTGTTTCGACAGAACCCGACGATTTGGCAAAAACGTCCTCTCCGGCGGCAAAAAAACGCTCCGGTGCCGTCGACGCCGACGAATCGCCCGGAAAAACGCTCCATGCGGGCCACGCTTCACACACTTAGGCGGAATAGGATTGCCACTTTTTTTTAAACGGACATGCAAAAGTCTGCAAGCAAACTGGGTTCCCAATCTCTAACACCAACTTTAATTCCGTCTGGACATAACTCTTCTGGCAGATAATGCTGGACGGAACTGTATGGTGTCAGATACAGTTCCGTCTGCACGGAACCCCATCGCTATAAGCAGTTCCGTCTGGACGGAACTCTAGCGCAAATTGTAGTTCCGTCTGGACGGAACTCTAGCCACAGCCAAGTTGAATACCAACATCTCATGTACGCATGGAAGGTTCGTGCGTGTAAATCCCGGCAATGTGAGGTAGCAATGACTCGCATGCGGTGTTGGATCCCCCGCTTGAGTCTTTGCTTAAGCAGATGCGGGTTCAGTCCCCCAAACCTTTTTTTTATTTTTTTATTTGATACCTCAAAGGCGCCTGGTATGGGGCATTACATAAGGGATGGGCATGACAGTTAAACAACTATAGTCTTGATGGCGTTCTTAAAATGGATGGCGTTGATGTGATGCACGGCGTCTTGTGGTAGATCATTCCAGTCCCGGGATGACGTGACGAAAAAACAACGAGAATGAGCGGTAGTTCTTGCGGTGGGGGCGTAGACGGCCTTATGGTGGTTAATACGGCTTGAGAGGCGATAAGCAGGTGATATCACCGATTCTCGTAAAGATGAATGATAAAACATATGAAGGAGGCACAATCGAGAAATTCTTCGTCGCGTTCCAAGGTTGGGTAAGTTAGCTCTAGATTTTAATGCAGACACACTAGTGTAGTACGAATAATCAGAATAAATAAAGCGGATAGCCCGATTTTGTATTTTTTCTAAGGCTAAAGAGAGGTTAGACTGGTGAGGCTCCTATATTGCTGAAGCATATTCTAGTTTAGGATGGACAAAAGTTATGTATGCTAATAATTTGATGGATGTGGTGGCAAATCGTAGATTGCTCCGTATGAAACCAAGGGTTCGATTAGCCTCGTTAGCGATGTTCATGATACGAGATGACCATGTTAGCTTTTGCGTTACAGTAATACCCAAATACTTACAGGAAGAGACGGACGACACTTCTGAACCGAAAAGAGTGTATTTAGAAGGAGTATGCATCTGCCGACGTTGAATGAAATTAAGCATGTTTTGGAAATATTGAGCCAACGTTCGCACCAAGTTTGGATTCGGTTAAGATCTTGCTGAAGAATGGCAGCGTCAGTACTGTTAGTGATTGGGCGGTAAATTACACAATCGTCAGCGAATAAGCGGATGGTAGAGGAAACACTGGAATGAAGATCGTTAATATATGAGGAAAAGCAAAGGTCCCAGTACTGTACCTTGGGGAACACCTGAAATGACCGGGCTACGTGGAGAAGATTGATTGTTAGCATAGACAAATTGCTCTCTGTTAGTCAAAAGGTTACAAAGCCATTCTAATACTAACGAATTAAGATTTAGACACGATAACTTTAGTAGCAGTCTTTTATGCGGTGCTTTATCGAAAGCTTTTTCGAAATCAAGGAAGAGAGTGTGAGTAGGAACGTTTAGGTCAAGGTTAGAGCTTAGGTCATTAATAAAAAGAGACAATTGGGAGTCACATGAACGTCCTTTCAAAAAGCCATGCTGGTTGGTATGGAAGAATCTTACGGAGACAAGGAGTTGGACTATGTGCGAATAAATAATGTGTTTCATTAGTTTCGAACAGACGCTTGTGAGGGAAATGGGGCGGTAATTTTTGCATGAAACGGGTGAGCCCTTTTTGGGGACTGGAATGATCTTACCAACTTTCCAATCTTGTGGAAGGACACCTGTTGATATGGACTGTTGAAAGAGGTGGCACAATATTACACTTACAGTGTTTTTAGTATTTTTTAGGATTTTAGAATTTATGCCGTCAACTCCAGTTGAAGATGTTTTAATGATTCAATGAGTTTCATGATGCCATTAGAATCAAATGTAATCTGCGGCATAGCTGGGTGGCCGAGAGCTGGGAAATCCGGTAAGTGACCGTCAGGTTCTTTTGTAAAAACTGAAGAAAAAAAGTTGTTAAGAGCGTGGCTGGATTCGTGTTCCGGGATAAGGTTGTTGTCGTCGTCATGTAATGTTACAGGCTTAGAATGTGATGGGTTTATAGTTTTCCGGAACTTGCGGTGGTTGGTGTGCAACATGGAAGGTAGAAAACGAGAAAAATGTACGTTTAGTTTTACCTGATAAAGATAAGTATGTTTTTTCTGCAGAAAAATATCTTTCACATGCAGATGCGGTGTCAAAGCGTTTTGCTGATCGAAAAAGTATTTTCTTTTTGTTTCCGAGTCATTTAAGGTCTTTGTTGAACCATGGTGACGATGGTTTTTCGGTGATGGTGATAGTAGGGGCGCGTTTATCTATAAGTTGATGCATTTTGTTTCTGAAAAGGGACCAGTTATCTTCGATTGATCGCTCTGAAAAATCTCGGAGAAACCACATGCAGAAATCCGCGAGGTCAGAAATAATGGCTGCATAGTTGCCTTTGTCGTATAGAGTTAATGTTTTTCGTATTTTTTTGTGTGTGACAACTGGCAGGAGTACGAGATTTGTATTACGCAATGATCACTGAGAACTGGTAAATGAAGATGCGGCGGGATGTTATCAGGGTGAGAAGTTAATACGAGATCGAGTATGTTGGAGGAATGATTGCTTTGTCTTGTCGGGTTTGATACGAGCTGGGACAGACCAAAGGTTAGACACGTGTTGACAAAATCACTTTCGATGTTATCTTTGCATGTAGTGGAGGAAAGGTCTTAGCAGTTTATTGCAGGAAAGTTAAAGTCGCCGAAAAAAAACAATGGGAGTATTTTGGTGAGCCACGGCTATCGTGCGAAGTGCTTCGTGAAAATTAGGAACAAAAGAATCGGTTAAATCAGGTGGACGATAGCAAACACCAATGATTACGGGAGGAAATGAGGCGTGGCACTAAATGAACAATATTTCTAGAGGAGATGAAGTTTTAATTTCAGAACAACAAAGCGAACCATGGGTTCCTATTTGTACGCCTCCTCCCCGTCTATTAGTTCTGTCGCGACGGAAAATAGTGTAGTTAGGAAAAACGGAAAGTATTTCAGAGTCATGTATGCATGATGTTAGCCAAGATTCAGTGAGTATGATTATGTTGCTGTCTATTGTGCGCGTAAGGCTTTCAAGGGCGTCAAGTTTTGGCAAGAGGCTTCGGATATTAGTGTAAAGGAAGGACAAGGAGCAGAGCTTCGGTCTGACGGGAGGTTTATGCAGTAGCTGTGGCGTGCGGACGGGGGAGGGCGTGCGGACGGAGGATGGCGGAGGGTAGAGGGGAACGACTTTCTGTGAGGAATGGTCGAAAATATAGACAGTGTTATCAATGATAAGTTTATTATGGCGGAGTTTGTATGTTTGTGGTTGGAGTTTCGCAAATTGCAGTAACTGTTTCCTGGCAAATAGGGTAGGTTTTGAGTACTCTTCCGAGATTCTGTGGTCACTGTTTTTTAGTTTCTTCGCGCAAGAAAGAACTTTCTCTCTAGTTTTGAAGTGAGCGAATTTAACGATGATCGGCCGTTTCTTGTCGCTTTGAAACTTTCCAAGCCTCTGCGCTCTTTCAACATCCATGGGGCTGATTGTGACGTCGAGATTGTCCCTACATAACTCTTCAAGGCTTCCATTATTTCATCTGATGGATCGGTAGAGCGGGTGTTAGGTCCGGGATTTTCCTCGACGTCACCTGCCAAGATTAGTGTTTGATGGATGACACTGATACAGTCATAAGCAATCACTAAACTATACTGTGGGCTTGGCAGCACAAGCAAGACAGCATGACTGGTACGCTTTGCAAATAACGGGTAGCGGTAATTTACCTGCGCAGCAAAGAGGCGACGCAGGTGAGCGGACGTGGCCATCGCTGCTGTGCTGCCAAGCCCATAAAAGGTGGCGGTTAGCGCGGCTTGGAGAGGCGTAGAAACACTGGAGCATTTCCTACTGTCTTGCCGGAGGATGGCACATCAGTGAAGGATGCCTGTAGAAATTCCCATTACCATGTTGGGACTCACTTTGTCGGCCCCGCTTCTTCTCTCCTTCAGTGCTAATGCCAGAGGTTCTGCGTTGCATCAAGTTTTTGAATACCTCCACAACTACATGCTACATACCGGTAGGTTCCGTTGCTATTGGTGCCTAAAATTTTGGCTTTTAAAAAAGATCTTTCAACAATTTTCATGAACTAAATTCTCTAATCTTCTCGCCTGTTTATTGCTCATTATTATTATTATTATCAATATTATTATTATTATCAGTTTTTCACTATACTTTTTCTGAATTCTTGCCCAAAGCAAAACCATTAGCTAGGCAGCAATTTACCCTCTTCTTTAGGCTCTCCTCAATGAGCCCTCGCCTATCCCCCGTCGTGAGCATGTGCCATGCCATTAAGGCTGCCGGAGACGAAAAGGGGGACAAGATGCGGCGCCATTCGACACGCGATTTCCTCGGTCAGGGACCCTTGTATATGCGTGTGCGCGCGTGTGTGAGTGTGTGTGCGCGAGCCGACCAAGCGGCAGGCGCCCGAAAGGGGATCCCACGGCCGTCCCCCCGCGACCGTTACTGAACCGGGCAGTGGGCTGTGAGGTTGGGCGGCGGGGTTGACCGTCGCCGTTTTCCGGGAACTCGACTGTCCAAGGTCGGAGAGGCGGGAGCGGCGGCGGAAGAGGGAGAAAAGGACTCGGCCCGTCATCGAAAGACGACAGTGGTTTTGTGACACGCTCAACGGAAAGGTCGTGCTTCCAGTCTCTCTTTAAAGTTTTCTTGTTTCACCGTTCGGCCAATCAAACCAGTTGTTAAGTTTTACCGGAGTTCCTTCATTGTGAACGAAACTAACGAACGCGTACGTAGAGCACGTACTCTCTCACGTACAATACAAAAATTTCGTGCCGAAACTCGGGACTTCTGCTGTGGATTTTGTGAGATCATCGCTACATCGCTCTAAAGCCCCGTTCAGACTACAGTCGCAACCGCCGTACACGTCATACGTATCGCATTCTGCGTAACTACTGTAAATACCGTTTGCGCAACTGAAAACCGCCTATGTTCACACGAGCCCTTCGTTAAGATACGTTTTTTACGACCGGCCAATCACCGCTCAGGGAAAATTGCGCTCCGCATTTTTCAACATGGCGCCGGTCAGCAAGCGGCTGTTAGCGGAGATCGAGGCACTACAAGCCCAAAATGAGCTCATCGTCCTCTATGCGCTTCACCGACGCAGACGGAGGCGTCGAAGAAGAATGTGGGTGCGCCAAATTTTCCTCGACAGAGCTGTCGACGGAGATTTTCACAATCTTTTTGCAAAGCTGAGGACTGGCGACACTGCGCTGTTCTACAACTTCGTGCGGATGTCACCGCAGCAGTTCGACTTCCTCGAAAGCCTTGTGAGACCACTCATTGAAGTGCAGGAAACGCCAATGCGAGAATCTCTCTCATCTGCTGAGCGTTTGGCCATAACGCTGAGGTAAGCGTTACTTCGCGTTTCTGCGTCTTTTTCTCTACTTCAGATGGTAGACGCGGACGCAAGCGAGCTGCGCGGAGGTTCGTTGGCGAGTCTGTGTCATGTACCTATAATAAGAGGTTTTGTCTTCTAGTCACAGCGATGGACATACTTTAAAGAAAGTCTCAAACGCTCCGAAGCCCGTTTGAAGCGCATATTTGGAGTATCCGGGTGTGTGTGTGTGGGGGGGGGGGTACTTTTGATATAGCGAATTCACGCTGTTTTTCTACTTTCTTAAGGCTTTATGTATAGGAATTTGATTTCGCTACGCGAACTAATGCGCAAATAATAAAGGCTTTTGCAAAGGTGGGCACTCATCTTTTTTTTTTCCAGAAGTACATTGTCGTTTATCATGCCTCCTGCTCACAGTGTAGTCCATGAAAATGAACTGGCGCCACTTGATGAAAGCACATTTTGCAGAGCAGCTGTGAACTGTTGTCTGCATGCAATGTTTTAAATAAAAGTCAGCAAATACCTATGTTGTATTTTTTTATATTCCAGGTTCTTGGCAAGCGGGAACAGTTACCAGTCCCTGGCATACAGCTTCAGGGTTGGGAAGTCAACCATATCACAACTAGTTCCTCAAGTATGCATTGCGATATGGGAGGTGCTACAACCAAGGGTACTGAGGCGGCCAGATCACAGGCAACTGATTGCCATTGCTGACGAGTTTCTATGGAAATGGAACTTTCCTAATTGTATAGGTGCTATCGATGGTAAGCACATTCATTTAGATGCACCACCAAATTCTCGTTCCGCTTATTTCAACTATAAGCGAAGCTTCAGCATGAACCTTATGGCATCCTGCGACGCGGGCTACAGGTTCACTACAGTTTCCATAGGGGCTCTTGGTCGTGAGAGCGATGGTGGTGTTTTTTCATCGTGCGGGCTTGGAGAAATCGTAGAAAATGCCAACGAAACATTCCCATCCCCTGCTGCCATGCCCAATGGCGGCCCTGTGCTCCCATTTGTCATGGTAGGAGATGATGCATTTCCCCTAAAAGTAAACTTAATGAAGCCGTACCCTGGTGTCCAACCACCAAATACTCCAAAAAGAGTATACAACTACAGGCTCTCCCGAGCACGACGCTGCATCGAGAATGCGTTCGGAATTTTGTGTGCCAGATGGAGGGTGCTGCGGAACCGCATGAGTCTGCTGCCAAAGAATGCGGTTGCAGTCTCAGGTGCTTGTGTTTGTCTACACAATTACCTGATGCAGGAGGGGAGGCTGCCGGGTGGCTACTGTCCACCACAGTTTGGAGACACTACAAATAGTGCAGGTGTGCTTGTCCCAGGTGAATGGAGAAACAGCACGGAGTCCTTGGCACAAATGAATAGGCAAGGCTCTAATGCTTACTCTAGGAGAGCTTCTGAGGTGAGAGACAGCTTTGCTACGTATTTTCATGGTCCAGGATTTGTGAGTTGGCAATGGGTCTAGATGCGGAATTTAAGTTGGAAGTAATATTTTCCTGAGGCATTCTGTTCAAGTGCGAATCGCACCCTTTCGAAAATTAACAACTGGGCATGTAACAACTATTTAAAGTTAAATGGTTTGGTTTGGTTTATGGGTTTAACATCCCAAAGCAACTCAGACTATGAGAGACGCCGCATTGAAAGGTTCCGACAATTTCGACCACCTGGGGTTCTTTAACGTGCACTGACATCACACAGTACACGGGCCTCTAGAATTTCGCCTCCATCAAAATTCGACTGCCGCGACCAGGATCTAACCTGTATCTTGCGGGTCAGCAGCCGAGCACCATAACCACTGAGCCACCGCGGCGGCAATTTAAAGTTAAGTACCAATAACTCTAAAGCAGTTATATTTCATACACGAAACATGAATATTAAACTGCCTCCCCTCCTGCTCAACGAAAATGTACTGGAAGTTGTACCCTGTTATAAAACTGTGAACGGCCAGGAGGCAGGGAACAATTATCAGACAAGGGGCTGCTTATATAAGGACAGGTACAAGCATGAGCATGCGCACTTGGTACCGTAAGGGCACGTGTTAACATGACAGTGCGCATACTTACATCTTCCTTCTTTTCGGAGAGAAAGAAAGAAAAACGAAAGAAAAAAAGGAAAAAGCTTCCAAATTCACATGTCAGGGGCCTAATGCTGTGGTCTCTCTGGCAGGGGGTAACGTTGTGGCGGTCTACGCTGACGGTCACTTCTACGAAGGATGCCCTCGGGTTGTAGCTCCGCCATCTGGTCAGGCTGGGATACCGACTCCGCCGAAATGGTCGCTTCAGGGTCCGACGTTGGTTGCATTTCTTTCGAACTGAGATGCTCCCTGGTGCGCCGCAGCTCTTGTCCGCTGTCTGTAAGTAGGGTGTACGACCTAGGTGTGCCTGCAGGGCCTACAACCACAGCTGGCGACCATGTTCTGCGTATGGTGTCGTACACCGATACTTGAGACCCGCTGCGAAGATGTGGTAAACATTTAGCCGTTCGGTTGTAGAAGACGCGCTGCTTTTCTCTTATTTCCTGGAGGCGATTGCGAACGGATTGTGAAGGCACAGTTTGCGGCTCGAGGTGCTGGGGAAGAACCGGCAACTGGGTCCTTGTTTGGCGGCCCATCAACCTTTGAACGGGCGACTTCAGTTGCTCGTCCCTTGGCATGTTTCGCCACTCCAGCAGGGCGCTGTTAAATTCCAGGGTTGCGAAAGGACACTTCATGAGCAGTTTTTTCGCCTCCTGAACCGCACGCTCCGCCATGCCGTTACCACGAGGTTAGTACGGGCTTGACGTTACGTGGGCAATTCCTAGCTGCGCAGCAAAAGAGCGGAAACAGGCGCTGTTGAAAGGTGGGCCGTTATTACTGCACAGCTTTGCTGGGATTCCATGAGTCGCGAAGACGAGCATGCACGCATTGTTTACCGCTGTCGCTGTTGTCTGACGTAGCTTTTGAACCTCGAAAAAGAACGAGTAGAAATCCACGAGGATTAGGTAGGACTGGTCATCGTGGTGGAAAATGTCAAGCCCTACTACTCGCCATGGCAGGCCTGGTATCTCGTGGCTCAGCATAGGCAGTCTAGTGTTCCTGCGCTTGTACTTTTCACACGCTGCACATGACTTAGCTAGAAATGAGATGTCTCCATTCATGCCGGGCCAGAACATTACTTCTCTAGCTCTCATCTTCATTTTTTCTTCGCCTCCATGTGCGGTGTGCAGCAAGCGCAGAATTTCCGGTCGCTTGGCAGGAGGAATGACTATTTTGTTGCTTCTGAGTAGCAGGCCTTCCTCAACGTGCAGCTCGTTGCGGTAGCACCAGTATGGACGCAGGGCATGAGGCATATATGGTCCTTCATTTCCGGCCATTCTGTGCTCGAGTAACGGCGCAGTTCAGCCATACTAGCGTCTTTGTTAGTTTCATGCCGAATACTTTCGAGCTGCTGGTCGGACACAGGAAGCGAAGAAACAACGCTGATTTGAAATTGTTCTGTCTCGTCAGTTAGTTTCGTAGTACTCGGGAAGCGAGAAAGCGCATCGGCTAGAAACAACTCCTTTCCTGGTTTGAACGTCACCTTGATTGGGAATCTTTGCAAAACAAGCCTCATGCGTTGCAATCGTAGAGGGCATTCACAAAGTGGGTTTTTGAATATAGATTCCAGAGGCCTGTGATCAAACTCGACGATAACCTCTGACTACCCGAAGATATAATCTTAAAATTTTGTGCAACAATGAACAATTGCCAATGTTATGTTACTGAGCGTCGCTTCGGGCTTGACGCAACAGTTGGCTCCAGTATCAATTTTGCAGCGTATGGCGGAACCTGCGATGTCGACAGTCGCTGACCAGCGGTCTTAACATGACGTGTTAACATGACAGTGCGCATACTTACAACAGTGCGCATACTTAGGAGTTTACTTCACTGAAAACATGTCATGGGATAGACACATTGAACATGTGTCCAGTAAATTATCTAGCACCATCGGTCTTATATGTCGCTACTGCCCGACTTTCCCCACATCCGTTAATACCCTCCTTTTTAAATCGCTTTTCATGCCTTTGATTAAGTATGGCATCCTAGTGTGCGCTACTACAACTACTGGAAACATGCCCAAGTTGGTCGTCTTGCAAAAATGTGCCATAAGAATTATAAGTAAAGTGCCTTACCAATATCCTACAGCTGACTTATTCAAAAATCTAAACGTTACTCACGTGGACTCCATGTGGCTTTAGGTTATGCAAAAATGTTACAGATCGAACGTCATAAGCAACATCCGAACCCTGGCTGACTTAGCTGAATTAAATACATAGTTTCATACCCCACACGTCATCTTGAATTCTGGAAAGTTGCCAGATGTCGCACCAATTATGGAAAACAGATGCTACAGTTCACTTTGCCAACTACCATAAATCAGCTACTACAAAATGACAGATGCTACAAGAATATCCATGGAAAAGCTGTGCAATGTTTACTTGGATAACGTATGCGTTTTCCACTTGTACTTATTTTATTAACTAGTCGTGCTCGTTCTGTATCTCTTTTTTTTGTGTGTGAATACGACAGCGTTTTATGTTTTGTTCTTGCTCATGTATACATTGTCTATGAGTGGCTTGTATGTGCTGTATAATCTTCCATTGCCTTCTCAATTTCTATTTTTATCGATGTATGTATTCATATTGTGTAACGTAATATTCGCCCTTGCTGTAAAAGATTGGGTGCACTGGCATCTTAAGCCTTTCTGGCTTTTTTCCTGTGCACCTAACATCACCTGATGTTGAATAAAGATCAAATCAGGTGACAGACACCTTGACATAATGATCTGCTTTGTCTGTGTGCTTTATTTTGCTGTGACTGGATTGCATAAGTGCTGAGATGTCAGTAATAAATGTTTTGCAAACAGAAGCGTTGCCTTCATAATACTTTATTTCATTGGCAAATGAATTTTTGCACTGCATAAAATTTTTGTGGCATTGTTGAATAACTTAGATGCAATAATAATAAAATTGTAATCTTATTTCATTGATGTTTTCTACGAGTCCAAAGACATTTTACAAGGAGAGGCAGAATGAGCATTTGTTTAGTATATTAGAAAAACAAAATACAGCACAAAGCAGCTATACCAAAACAAATTAGAGCAAGAAGCAAAAATAAATAGAGCGAAAGAATGGGAAACAAGCGGAAAATATTTAATAACTAAATTTTTTCTCAGGCTGTTTCAGTTATGGTTTCAACAGCCGAACGCCGGCTGTGACATCAAGGTCACACTCAGGTCACGTGAGGCATGGAAGAACTGTGGTAGCGTCGCTGCTTTCTCCATTTTAATTAACACCGACCCGTACGCAAGCCTCCCCAAGAGTTGGAATTTAAAAAAATGAACAAGCAGCAATTGTATCGCCGTACTATAACGTAGCCGTTGGCTGCGCTTGGGTGGATGCAAATGCATAATTACCATGCCAGCAAAGGGCATGGTGATCGGTAATAACATCGAACGGGCGCCCATATAAGTAAAGACGAAATTTTGTGATCGCCCAAATAATCGCCAAACATTCTTTTTCTGTGACGGAATAATTAGTCTCCGCTTTTGTGAGTGTACGGTTGGCGTAAGCAACGGCGTACTCATTGAAACCAGGTTTTCGCTGAGCTAGAACGGCACCGAGTCCAATGCCGCTGGCGTCCGTGTGGAGTTCTGTAGGTGCGGAAGGGTCGAAATGGCGCAGGATCTGAGGAGAGGTGAGAAGCTGGCGCAGCGTTGCAAAAGATTCGTCGCATGCAGGGGACCAAGCCGACAAGTCGTGGCTACCAGCGAGAAGTTGCGTCAGCGGGGCGATAACGGCAGCAAAATTCTTGATGAACCGGCGAAAGTAGGAGCGAAGTCCAAGAAAGCTTCTCAGTTCTTTCAGGGATGCGGGCTTCGGGAAATCAGCAACTGCGCGGAGCTTGGCAGGGTCCGGGAGTACACCATCCTTGGACACGACGTGGCCGAGAATAGTCAGCTGTCGGGCGCCAAAGTGACACTTTTTCAAGTTCAGCTGCAGGCCAGCATCTCTGAGACAGCGAAGAACACTCTCGAGGCGGAGAAGATGAGATGGAAAATTCTTGGAGAAGATGACAACGTCGTCCAAGTAGCAGATGCATGTCTGCCATTTAACTCCATGGAGGATGTTGTCCATCATACGCTCAAAAGTGGCAGGCGCGTTGCACAGACCGAAGGGCATCACATTAAATTCATACAGCCCATCAGGCGTGATGAAAGCTGTTTTCGGGCGATCGACGTCGGCCATCGGCACCCGCCAGTACCCAGAGCGCAGATACAACGAAGAAAAGTACTCCGCTCCCTGCAAGCAATCCAGCGCGTCATCTATACGAGGCAGGGGGTAGACGTCCTTCCGAGTAATTTTGTTCAGCCGGCGGTAGTCTACGCAGAATCTAATGGAGCCGTCTTTTTTCCTGACAAGCACAACCGGAGAAGCCCACGGGCTGTGAGAGGGCTGGATCACGCCGCAATGTAGCATGTCGTTCACCTGGTCATCAATGATGCGGCGCTCGGCGGAGGAGACGCGGTAGGGGCGTTGGCGCAAGGGTCCATGGGTTCCAGTGTCGATATGGTGGCGAACCGCTGCTGCACGACCCAACGGTGCTTGAGGGGAGTCGAAGGATGCGCGGAAGCGCTGCAGCAAAGCGATGAGCTGGGCGCGGTGGTGAGGTGGTAGAGCGGCATCAACAGAATGGAAAAACATATCCGGGGAGGACGGGTCGGCGACGTCGGCGGGAGGGGTGAGGGCGTTGATGTCACGGCCGTCAGGGTCATCAAGGACAGGAGAAGCGTCGTCAAGATCGATGACATCAACCGTGCCAAGCGATTCTCCCCGAAGTAAAGTGGTGGAGAATGGCAACGGGTTCGCGACGTACATGGCGCCACAACCACCAGAAAGTGTGAGCACGGCATGAGGGAGCATGACAGATTTGCGGTGCGCATAAAGTGGAGGGGGTTAATAAAGGACAGTAGCGTCAGAGAGGTCAGCACAAGTCAGCAGCACGAAAACAGAAGAGAAAGCTGGCACGTCGACGTCGTCAGCAGCGAGAATAGGCGCGGCGGTAACAGCGGAGGAGTCCACAAGAGCATCACACAGCGGCGACAAATCAATTTCAGCACGTGCACAGTCAATGATGGCGTGTTGCGCGGACAGAAAGTCCCACCCGAGGATGATGTCATGAGAGGAGCGGGCGAGAACGAAGAACTCAATGGTGTATGGGAGGCCTTGGATGACGAGGCAGGCAGTGCACGCTGCCAGAGCGCGAATGGGGTCAGCACTGGCGGTGCGAAGCGAAAGGTCAGAAAGCGGCATCATCACTTTTTTTAGTTTGCGGCACAAGTTGCGACTAATGATGGACACGGCAGCACCAGTGTCAATAAGCGCGTCAACAGTAACACTTTCAACGATCACTTCAATAACATTCGTAGGAGCGGTGGTAGGGCTTGAGACGGTCGTTGGCAGCGCAGTTCTTGCCTCCGGAACTGCGGCGCCTAGTTTTCCGTTTGGAGGGGTGGTGACCGGTGGCGCATAGGAGAGAGCGAACGGCGTCGAGGAGACGACGACCGATGGCTTCGGGTGTAGGATAGTTTAGTTTAGTTTATGGGGTTTAACGTCCCAAAGCGACTGAGGCTATGAGAGACGCCGTAGTGAAGGGCTCCGGAAATTTCGACCACCTGGGGTTCTTTAACGTGCACTGACATCGCACAGTACACGGGCCTCTAGAATTTCTCCTCCAAAGAAATTCCAGCCGCCGCGGTCGGGATCGAACCCGCGTCTTTCGGGTCAGCAGCCGAGCACCATAGCCACTGAGCCACCGCGGCGGCCTTCGGGTGTAGGAGTCGGAGCGAGACGGAGAGGGATTCTGAGGAGGTAGAGGAGAAGTGACAGGGACGGAAGGCAATGGAACGTCGTTCGTTGGCGGGCGCCCGTAGTCGTAAGGACGGGATCCGCGCGTGCGGCACCAGCGGGCCACATGACCAGCGAGACCGCAGGCATAGCAAATCGGGCGGTTATCTGGGGTGCGCCACGGATTCACAGGGCGGGGACCGGTGCGAGGCAGAGGATGGTGAGTCAGTGGCAGTGCAGAGGCGACCTGCTGCTGAGGGTGTACGTTCACAGGTGGCACATAAGCAGGCATAGCCGGCTGAGGTCGTGGCCGGGCGACGGCCTCATCATATGTCAGCGGTGCAGTGACCAGAGGGGGTGGATTAGTAGGCGGCAGGACCTCAGCTACCAGCTCCTGGATGACACGCTGAATAGAAGGCGACAGCGATGGCGTTGGAGCGGGTTGGCAGGTAACCAGCGATAATTGACGAGCCACCTCCTCCCGCACAAACTGCTTGATGCGCTGAAGAAGTGTCGGCTGACCGTGGGCAGGACTGTCTGCTGCCAAGCTTGAAATGGTGTCGTCCGAGCAAGTGGTACGGCGGGTGACATGTCGCTGTTTGCGGAGTTCGTCGTAGCTCTGACACAAAGACACCACGTCGGAGACGGTTTGGGGATCTTTAGACAACAACATATGAAACGCATCGTCCTCAATCCCTTTCAGAATGTGTCGGATTTTGTCAGCCTCGCTCATAGATGGATTGAGCTGCTTACACAAATAAACGACGTCCTCAATATAACTCGTGAAGTTCTTGCCGTTTGCTGGGCACGACTGTGCCACTGTTGTTCAGCCCGAAGGTTTCGGACAGCGGGGCGGCCGAAGACATCAGTCAGGCTGGTTTTTAGAGCCGCCCAGGTAGTAAAATTCGCTTCGTGGTTGCGGAACCACAAATTGGCGACATCAGTCAAGTAGAAGATGACATTCGTGAGCTTAACGACGTCATCCCATTTGTTGTAAGCACTCACGCGTTCGTAGGAGGCGAGCCAATCTTCTACATCGGTGTCGTCAGTGCCGCTGAAGATCGCAGGGTCGCGCTGACGGACGGCACCGGAACCGACGACAGCGGTGGGGACAGGTTGGGCCGAAGTTTCGGTTGTCGTGGTAGAGCCTGGTAGCCTGGGCATCGTGGCGTAGCTCCAGGAGAAGAGCAAGCAGCACCTCCACCAAGTGTAATGTGGGGACTCGCACAGGTAGTGTGGACGGCCACAGTCCTTGTCCCAGCAGTGCTTCTCAGCAGGCCGGCTGTTGTTGTTGTTGTTGTCCTCTAGAAAATGGCGCATACCCACTGCGGGGGATTGGCCAAGACACAGGCGGCAACTGATAGGTGTACAAAATGTTAAACAAGAAAATAATGGTGGGGAAAAATAAAATAATCATGATAATAATAGCAATTAGGAAATAAATGAAAGGATCTCAGATGAGTAATTGAAATAGGCTAAAGAAATGCTGTGAGATCGGTGACTGAAATAGAGAACGGGGCTAAATATTCCACGGTTCAGAAATCTTTGATTCCAGAGAAATATTGATCATGAGAAAGAGCACAGCTTAAGACGGCAGCCGTTTAGTGTCTGTAAGGAAGTTTTGCATGGCGGAGAGCACATTCCAGTTGCTGTGCCCAAGGGAGGAAGCCCCAAGAGACAGAGCAACCCCAGCTGACAGACTTAAACCAAGCTGTCGTAACGGAAGCTCCAGCAGGCGGCTCCGTAAAGAGGAGAAACGGCGGCAGGTCAACAAGAAATGATCTATCGTTTCGGGTTCTCCGCAGAACGGGCACAATGGGGAGACCGCCAGACCAGATCTATAAAGGTAGAAGTTTAAAAGAGGCACGCGACAACGTAGACGCGAGAAGGAAACCTCAAGCTTGCGTGATCGCCATCCTTTACTGCACCACGGGTAAAGGAGATGCCGGAATTCGGGAGAGGAGGTCAGAGCTGATGCTGCGAATTCATTCAAGAGCAGACACCTGCTAAACCTGGCCGCCGTAATATATGCGCTGGGTGGAAGCACAGATACGACTGGGCCTTGAAGAGATGCCTTCGCCAGGGCATCAGCAACCTCATTCAAATGGATTCCTCTGTGCCCAGGCACCCAGACCAACCGTAATGAACACACGTGGGGTGGAACCAAGCATTTGAGTAACCGAAGTGCCCGAGATGTTGTAGGCGCGGTGAGAGAGGAACACAACGATAATGAATCTGTCATAATTATGACAGAAGACAAGGAGCTGTTTAATTTGCGCAACGCTAAGACTACTGCTAGAAATTCGGCCAAATAAATAGGGGTGTAATCGGGAAGGCGGAGTGAGAATGACCAGTCAAGGGAGATGGAGAAAATGCCAACACCGGCCTTTTCTTCACACTGTGAGGCGTCTGTCGCTATGAGCACATGAGATTTAAAGCACAGCAGGTAATCCTGCAATAAACCACTGAGCAAATGAAAAGGCATTAACTTTGCATGTTTTGGAAAGATGTCATCGAAGACAATCTGAATAGATGAGTTGGCGCATACCGGACGGATGTCCGAAATGCGGACGTTTAAGGGGTCCAGGAGGGATTGCACCAAACATATCTGAGGGGTACGGAAACGAGACCAGGTTTCGTTGAAAAATAGCCTAGGCTGACGAAGGAAGATCAAATTGGAGGCATGGAGCGAAGAATCGCACATTCTTACGAATGTTTTCACCGTTAAGAGCCGAAATCTAGAAATCAATGATGGAGTACGCGCTTCCAGGTACAAAACGGAATTCGCCACAAATTTTGGAAGGCCCAAACAAAGGCGCAACGCCTCCCGCTCCAAGAGAATCAAGGGGCGAAGTTTATACGCTGGTGCACCAGAGAATAAAACACAGCCGAACTCTAAGACTGGACGGACGTACATTCTATAAATCATAAGAAGTGAGTGCCTTCTCATGCCAGAACGAACACTGCTCAGCCTGCGCAGCATACCGACTGCTCGGACTCCTTTCACAGTGATCTGCTCGATATGGGCCCCCCAGGAAAGAGAAGGATCATAAATTACTCCGAGGTATTTGACACTTTGCACTTGAGGAATTACATGGTTCCGGTAAACAATAGAGATATTAACTGGACGAGAGAGCGGAAAAACCAATAAAGCACATTTATTGACATTAAGGGACAGATTAATGTCTCCTAACCATTGGTCTAGGACATTCAGGTAGGACTGTAAGGACTGGTACAAAGAGGAAATGTCGTTCTCTGAAGCAAAAAAGGCGATGTCATCAGCATACACATAAGTGGACACCTGAGGACTGCAGGGAATACTGCTGAGTAAGATGTTAAAAAGTACAGGGGAGAGGACCGCCCCTTGGGGCACTCCTCTCGCTTGCCGAAATTTGCTTGATGAAACACCGTTCTGAAAGCAGTAAAATTCCCTGTCAGCAAGGAATTCAGCAACCCAAGCCACAAAGTATCTCGGAAGTTCTACTGCCTGCAGTCTTTGCAAGAGCGTCCTGTGCTCAACGCTGTCATAGGCTTTAGATACATCTAAAGTAACAAGCGCTGCGTATTGGTTTCGGCGACGAGCTAACTGTATGCGGCTCTCCAGATCAGTATGGGCACACCATATAGAGCATCCTGGCCTGAAACCTATCTGCCAAGGGTTCAAAAACCCAGTCTCTGAAATAACGGACATTATTCTATCATGCAACACCCTCTCAATTAACTTAACGAGATTCGAAGTTAAAAAAATTGGCCTTATATTGTCTAACACATAACCATCTCCCTGCTTTTTAAGCAACGGGATAATCTTTGCTAAACGCCACTTATTTGGAATCCATGGTCCCTTAAGAGAGTAATTTATAAGCGCCAGTAAGTCGGTGGGAGATTCCTCGAACAAAATTTTAATCATAGAAGAAGTCACACCATCAGGGCCAGGGGCCGCGGGTGGAAGGCGGGATACAGTGTTCGATAGCTCAGTGAGGGTGACCTCCTCGAAATCGTCCAAAGTGGCAAGAAATCTCTGAGGAGAAGGAAGAAGAGCCGTAAACCGGCGCTCAGGACCTCTGCCTATCTCTTCCAGGGACTGTGCAAGTTCAGCCGGTGACTGAACTAGGGAGACAGCGTTCATGGTGGACGAGATTAGTTTCCTGGATTTTAGGTAATTGAATAAAGCGCGCCTGTTACCAGATTTTGAAAGGAATTCGTAGCGTTCAGTATCGTGCAACTCCTTTGCACGAGATACGGTGCGCTTAAACGTAGCAGCAACGAACCTATAATCGATCCAGTTTTTGGGACACTGATTATGGAGAAGTTTCTTCCAAGCAGCCTTTCGGCGCCTATAATCGCGAGCGCACTCTGCGTTCCACCAAAGGCACGGCGATGTTCCCTTATGTGCCTGAACCAAGAACTCCGATTTTTTACGAGCTCCATCCAAAATTGAACAAATGCGGATGGCATTACCTCCACTGTTGGAATGAGATAATTCCTGAAGGTCTGCTTTGAGGGCATTTTTAAAACTGTCGTAATTTATGAATGTGCGCCGTGTGCTGTTAGGAGAGGTCAACTGGCACATAACATGGAAGCTGATCGGAAGGTGATCACTATTGGAGGCACAGTCAACTGGCGCCCAAGAGGACACAGTTATACCGGGGGAAGAAAATGACAAGTCTAACGCTGAGCGAGCCTGACCACGGACAAATGTGGGGAGACCCGAATTTAAACATATGAGGTTATTCACACAAGCCCAGTCCCATAAGAGCGCACCGCAGCGATCTGTACGAAACCCCCACGAAACATGATGCGAGTTGAAGTCTCCAACAATTAAAACCTGTTTCCTGCAACTAGATAAAAGCGAGTCAAGAGGCCGAACGTCATGCACACCTGTTGGAAAATATACATTAGCCAGAGTGAGTGGCTGATATCCAGGAATATTGAGATCAAGTGCCTGAATTTCGCACTGCCTGTCCATATATTCAAATGACACAGTTGCCCTGTGGCAAAATTTTTTGGATACGAACAATAGCAACCCACCACCTCTTGAGGGCCGGTCAAGCCTGAAAGAACGATAATTTTGTAAATTGTACTGAGAATCTTTAGAGAGCCACGTTTCCTGAAGAGCAATTAAATCTGGACTTAATTTACTGATTAAACAAACTAAATCTGTTGAAGCAGAAAGAATAGACCGGCAGTTCCACTGCAACACCTTCAACGACCCTATGTCGCCGAAAGGGCCGCAGCGGAGACCGCCTGATCCAAAATGCTGCCTTTGGGTGTAGATCTAGGGTGATTCTTTTTATTCTTCGACTGAGAGCAAGACGGACTAGCACCACCTATCGGAGACGCACTGCGCTTTTGAGCACGCATCTCAGTCTCCATATCAACGCACTCTTCAGATGAGAGTTCTGTCTCACTGTGATGTGAATAACTGGTTGTAGGGATAGACGAAGACTGTGATTGAGTCTGACTCAGAGGATTGGAAGTCACGGGCACAGAAGGTTGGGGAGGTGCAACCAATGGAGAAGTGATTGTGCCACAAAGGGGCGCAATAGAAGCTTGCAATAAAGTGGACATTTGGGATTCCATGACCTGCGAAATGCACGCGGACAGATTTTCAACTATGCGATCCATGGCACTTGCCATTGCTTTCTCCACCGCCGCCGCAATCGCTTGCGACAAGGAGGAATCCACAACGGTTGCATGCCGCGCTGCCACACTTGCATAGCCAGATGTCCTATCTTTGATGACTGCAACTGCCTCACGTCTTGAGCACCTGCGCTTGTCAATCAACTCTAGTACTTGCACTTCCTCAGCCCGCGCTGGGCATTCGGAATGGCTTGCTGAGTGTCCACCGCCACACAAACAGCATTTCTCTTGTTGAGCAGAACACCCAGCGGGGTCGTGGCTCTCTCCGCACCCACAGCAGCGAAAACTCGATTTACAGGCCTTGGCGCTATGGCCAAACCTCCAGCAATTACGGCACTGAAGGGGCCGAGATGTAAATTGATCCACACGGAAAATCAAAGGCCACACCTTAACTTCAGATGGACAGGACAGCCCCGCAAATGTAGCAATAACAGTCTCCGTCGGTACCTTTGTTCCATCCACCACACGACTGCATCGGTGAATGGCGATCACGCCAGCCGAAGTGAGCTTTTCTAATGTCTCGGACGCGCTTAGCCGTGGGTCTACGCCACGGACTAGCCCTTTCGAACACGCCAGATGAGGAGGTATGAACGCGCTCACCGGGTGATTGGCAAACGACGAACACTTCAGCAGGTCGGCTACGCATGCCTGGTCTGGCGATCTGCATACGATCCCTCCACGGCCGAACTGCCGGACGTCAGTAATCTTCATGTAATGGGGGGTGGTAGATTTAAGCGCAGCCTGAACAGCCTCCGGGTTATTCAGCTTGATGGAGCCCTCATCCGCGGGGACGAGAGCAACCGGTATGCTGCTAACTCCGCCACGGAGGAAACAATCAAGAGGCAGCTCATCTGGGGCGAGACAAGCTGACCAAGGGGTGTTCCCCTGGCCGGGAGAGTTTGTGGACATCAGTCCACGTTCCCGCGTTCAGTCACCCTGGAAAATAGGAAGAAAACCCAAGAAATCAAGCAGAAATTCAAGGAATAACTCAGCACCGCCTGGTACTTAGCCGCAACGCAACAGCAGAACCCACAGGCTCCTGCGCTCTGCAGGCTCTGGAAGCGCTGCTGTTGTTGTTGTTGTTGTTGTCCTCTAGAAAATGGCGCATACCCACTGCGGGGGACTGGCCAAGACACAGGCGGCAACTGATAGCTGTACAAAATGTTAAACAAGAAAATAATTGTGGGGAAAAATAAAATAATCATGATAATAATAGCAATTAGGAAATAAATGAAAGGATCTCAAATGTGTAATTGAAATAGGTTAAACAAATGCTGTGAGATCGGTGACTGAAATAGAGAACGGGGCTAAATATTCCACGTTTCAGAAAGCTTTCATTCCAGAGAAATATTGGTCATGAGAAAGACCAGAGCTTAAGACGGCAGCCGTTTAGTGTCTGTAAGGAAGTTTTGCATGGCGGAGAGCACATTCCAGTTGCTGTGCCCAAGGGAGGAAGCCCCAAGAGACAGAGCAACCCCAGCTGACAGACTTAGACCAAGCTGTCGTAACGGAAGCTCCAGCAGGCGGCTCCGTAAAGAGGAGAAACGGCGGCAGGTCAACAAGAAATGATCTATCGTTTCGGGTTCTCCGCAGAACGGGCACAATGGGGAGACCGCCAGACCAGATCTATAAAGGTAGAAGTTTAAAAGAGGCACGCGACAACGTAGACGAGTGAAGGAAACCTCAAGCTTGCGTGATCGCCATCCTTTACTGCACCACGGGTAAAGGAGATGCCGGAATTCGGGAGAGGAGGTCAGAGCTGATGCTGCGAATTCTTTCAGGAGTAGATACCTGCGAAACCTGGCCGCGGTAATATATGCGCTGGGTGGAAGCACAGATACGACTGGGCCTTGAAGAGATGCCTTCGCCAGGGTATCAGCAACCTCATTCAAATGGATTCCTCTGTGCCCAGGCACCCAGACCAACCGTAATGAACACACGTGGGGTGGAACCAAGCATTTGAATAACCGAAGTGCCTGAGATGTTGTAGGCGCGGTGAGAGAGGAACACAACGATAATGAATCTGTCATAATTATGACAGAAGACAAGGAACTGTTTAATTTGCGCAACGCTAAGACTACTGCTAGAAATTCGGCCAAATAAATAGGTGTGTAATCGGGAAGGCGGAGTGAGAATGACCAGTCAAGGGAGATGGAGAAAATGCCAACTCCGGCCTTTTCTTCACACTGTGAGGCGTCTGTCGCTATGAGCACATGAGATTTAAAGCACAGCAGGTAATCCTGCAATAAACCGCTGAGCAAATGAAAAGGCATTAACTTTGCATGTTTTGGAAAGATGTCATCGAAGAAAATCTGAATAGATGAGTTGGCGCATACCGGACGGATGTCCGAAATGCGGACGTTTAAGGGGTCCAGGAGGGATTGCACCAAACATATCTGAGGGGTACGGAAACGAGACCAGGTTTCGTTGAAAAATAGCCTAGGCTGACGAAGGAAGATCAAATTGGAGGCATGGAGCGAAGAATCGCACATTCTTACGAACGTTTTCACCGTTAAGAACCTAAATCTAGAAGTCAATGATGGAGTACGCGCTTCCAGGTACAAAACGGAATTCGCCACAAATTTTGGAAGGCCCAAACAAAGGCGCAACGCCTCCCGCTCCAAGAGAATCAAGGGGCGAAGTTTATACGCTGGTGCACCAGAGAATAAAACACAGCCGAACTCTAAGACAGGACGGACGTACATTCTATAAATCATAAGAAGTGAGTGCCTTCTCATGCCAGAACGAACACTGCTCAGCCTGCGCAGCATACCGACTGCCCGGACTCCTTTCACAGTGATCTGCTCGATATGGGCCGCCCAGGAAAGAGAAGGATCATAAATTACTCCAAGGTATTTGACACTTTGCACTTGAGGAATTACATGGTTCCGGTAAACAATAGAGATATTAACTGGACGAGAGAGCGGAAAAACCAATAAAGCACATTTATTGACATTAAGGGACAGATTAATGTCTCCTAACCATTGGTCTAGGACATTGAGGTAGGACTGTAAGGACTGGTACAAAGAGGAAATGTCGTTCTCTGAAGCAAAAAAGGCAATGTCATCAGCATACACATAGGTGGCCACCTGAGGACTGCAGGGAATACTGCTGAGTAAGATGTTAAAAAGTACAGGGGAGAGGACCGCCCCTTGGGGCACTCCTCTCGATTGTCGGAATTTGCTTGAAGAAACACCGTTCTGAAAGCAGTAAAATTCCCTGTCAGCAAGGAATTCAGCAACCCAAGCCACAAAGTATCTCGGAAGTCCTACTGCCTGCAGTCTTTGCAAGAGCGTCCTGTGCTCAACGCTGTCATAGGCTTTAGATACATCTAAAGTAACAAGCGCTGCGTATTGATTTCGGCGCCGAGCTAACTGTATGCGGCTCTCCAGATCGGTATGGGCACACCATATAGAGCATCCTGGTCTGAAACCAATCTGGCAAGGGTTAAACAACCCAGCCTCTGAAATAACAGACATTATTCTACCATGCAACACCCTCTCAATTAGCTTAACGAGATTCGAAGTTAAAGAAATTGGCCTTATATTGTCTAACACATAACCATCTCCCTGCTTTTTAAGCAACGGGATAATCTTTGCTAAACGCCACTCATTTGGAATCCATGGCCCCTTAAGAGAGTAATTTATAAGCGCCAGTAAGTCGGTGGGAGATTCCTCGAACAATATTTTAATCATAGAAGAAGTCACACCATCAGGGCCAGGGGCCGCGGGTGGAAGGCGGGATACAGTGTTCGAGAGCTCAGTGAGGGTGACCTCCTCGAAATCATCCAAAGTGGCAAGAAATCTCTGAGGAGAAGGAAGAAGAGCCGTAAACCGGCGCTCAAGACCTCTGCCTATCTCTTCCAGGGACTGTGCAAGTTCAGCCGGTGACTGAACTAAGGAGACAGCGTTCATGGTGGACGAGATTAGTTTCCTGGATTTTAGGTAATTGAATAGAGCACGCCTATTACCAGATTTTGAAAGGAATTCGTAGCGTTCAGTATCGTGCAACTCCTTTGCACGAGATACGGTGCGCCTAAACGTAGCTGCAACGAACTTATAATCGATCCAGTTTTTGGGACACTGATTATGGAGAAGTTTCTTCCAAGCAGCCTTTCGGCGCCTATAGTCGCGAGCGCACTCTGCGTTCCACCAAAGGCACGGCGATGTTCCCTTATGTGCCTGAACCAAGAACTCCGATTTTTTACGAGCTCCATCCAAAATTGAACAAATGCGGATGGCATTATCTCCACTGTTGGAATGAGATAATTCCTGAAGGTCTGCTTTGAGGGCATTTTTAAAACTGTCGTAATTTATGAATGTGCGCCGTGTGCTGTTAGGAGAGGTCAACTGGCACATAACTTGGAAGCTGATCGGAAGGTGATCACTATTGGAGGCACAGTCAACTGGCGCCCAAGAGGACACAGTTATTCCGGGGGAAGAAAATGACAAGTCTAACGCTGAGCGAGCCTGACCACGGACAAATGTGGGGAGACCCGAATTTAAACATATGAGGTTATTCACACAAGCCCAGTCCCATAAGAGCGTACCGCAGCGATCTGTACGAAACCCCCACGAAACATGATGCGAGTTGAAGTCTCCAACAATTAAAACCTGTTTCCTGCAACTAGACAAAAACGAGTCAAGAGGCCGAACGTCATGCACACCTGTTGGAAAATATACATTAGCCAGAGTGAGTGGCTGATATCCAGGAATATTGAGATCAAGAGCCTGAATTTCGCACTGCCTGTCCATATATTGAAATGACACAGTTGCCCTGTGGCAAAATTTTGTGGATACGAACAATAGCAACCCACCACCTCTTGAGGGCCGGTCAAGCCTGAAAGAACGATAATTTTGTAAATTGTACCTAGAATCTTTAGAGAGCCACGTTTCCTGAAGAGCAATTAAATCTGGACTTAATTTACTGATTAAACAAACTAAATCTGTTGAAGCAGAAAGAATAGACCGGCAGTTCCACTGCAACACCTTCAACGACCCTATGTCGCCGAAAGGGCCGCAGCGGAGACCGCCTGATCCAAAATGCTGCCTTTGGGTGTAGATCTAGGGTGATTCTTTTTATTCTTCGACTGAGAGCAAGACGGACTAGCACCACCTATCGGAGACGCACTGCGCTTTTGAGCACGCATCTCAGTCTCCATATCAACGCACTCTTCAGATGAGAGTTCTGTCTCACTGTGATGTGAATAACTTGTTGTAGGGATAGACGAAGGCTGTGATTGAGTCTGACTCAGTGGATTGGAAGTCACGGGCACAGAAGGTTGGGGAGGTGCAACCAATGGAGAAGTGATTGTGCTACAAAGGGGGGCAATAGAAGCTTGCAATAAAGTGGACATTTGGGAAGCCATGACCTGCGAAATGCACGCGGACAGATTTTCAACTATGCGATCCATGGCACTTGCCATTGCTTTCTCCACCGCCGCCGCAATCGCTTGCGACAAGGAGGAATCCACAACGGTTGCATGCCGCGCTGCCACACTTGCATAGCCAGATGTCCTATCTTTGATGACTGCAACTGCCTCACGTCTTGAGCACCTGCGCTTGTCAATCAACTCTAATACTTGAACTTCCTCAGCCCGCGCTGGGCATTCGGAATGGCTTGCTGAGTGTCCACCGCCACACAAACAGCATTTCTCTTGTTGAGCAGAACACCCAGCGGGGTCGTGGCTCTCTCCGCACCCACAGCAGCGAAAACTCGATTTACAGGCCTTGGCGCTATGGCCAAACCTCCAGCAATTACGGCACTGAAGGGGCCGAGATGTAAATTGATCCACACGGAAAATCAAAGGCCACACCTTAACTTCAGATGGACAGGGCAGCCCCGCAAATGTAGCAATAACAGTCTCCGTCGGTACCTTTGTTCCATCTACCACACGACTGCATCGGTGAATGGCGATCACGCCAGCCGAAGTGAGCTTTTCTAATGTCTCGGACGCGCTTAGACGTGGGTCTACGCCACGGACTAGCCCTTTCGAACACGCCAGATGAGGAGGTATGAACGCGCTCACCGGGTGATTGGCAAACGACGAACACTTCAGCAGGTCGGCTACGCATGCCTGGTCTGGCGATCTGCATACGATCCCTCCACGGCCGAACTGCCGGACGTCTGTAATCTTCATGTAATGGGGGGTGGTAGATTTAAGCGCAGCCTGAACAGCCTCGGGGTTATTCAGCTTGATAGAGCCGTCATCCGCGGGGACGAGAGCAACCGGTATGCTGCTAACTCCGCCACGGAGGAAACAATCAAGAGGCAGCTCATCTGGGGCGAGACAAGCTGACCAGGGGGTGTTCCCCTGGCCGGGAGAGTTTGTGGACATCAGACCACGTTCCCGCGTTCAGTCACCCTGGAAAATGGGAAGAAAACACAAGAAATCAAGCAGAAATTCGAGGAATAACTCAGCACCGCCTGGTACTTAGCCGCAACCCAACCCGAGCTTCGTCTTCTGTCGTCTTCCTCTCCTTCATCGGCGCTAGCCGCTGGGGCAGCAAACCCCAACTCTCTTTCTTACACTCCCTTATTGCAAATCTGCTCCACCTTAAGAGATTCCCCTAAACATTTGACCAACTCTGTTCCCACTTCGAGTTATTGATCAATTCGCTCTCGCCCTACCATAAGCTTGCCGCCTCGGTTAGTGCTGGTGGAGTGACGGGTTCGAACGCCGAACCAGGATGTAGTTTTCTTTAACTGCGAAGTTTCTGTGGAAGCTGTATATTTTTGCTCTGTAGCCGTGTGGATGCGCATGGGTGGATTCCAATGAGTAATTAGTCCCTTATTACAGTTTTTGCATGTTTCACATGACCTTAACACGATCTGAATTTACAGTGGATGATTTAGCTGTTGAAGCTGAAATAAAATTGACATCAGAAACAATTTCATTAATCATTCACACATCATTGTCAGGGTAAGCTGCATCAATTAACAAACTGTGAATTTGCAGCTTAACCTGTTCTTTTCTGCGGCCATCCACCTTGCTGAGAAGGCCTTTTAAGCTCAAAAGGAAGTGCTCGTCATCGTCTACTGATATGGTAGCCGTCGTCAAGTCACTTAGCCTCTGCCGGTTTTCTTTTAGAGCAGACATCATCAATTCATCCATGTCCATCCTCTTTCTTTTAGCACGCTTGCTGAGGGTCTTGCCTGGCGCACACATTTCGCTTGTGGCAGGCTGCGCACTTAGGGCAGGCTGAAAGTCTGGCTCATTACACTCCATCGGTGCCGATGCAGAACCCCCTTCCACCTCATCAGGCAGTGCAGGCTCCTCCTCAGTGCTGTCTATATAAAATGAGAGTCATATGCCCTCAACAGAAGCAGCTGAGTCGGTGGCTGCGTCAAGTGACTGTGAATGCTGAACTGCAGCCTCGTCTCTTCTTGCCAGGCTGTGGATGGTATGAGAAAAAATATATTAGACGCTTAAATGCACACATAAACTCAAGCATAATTAACAACATGAAGAGAATAGCACATGCAAGGTTTGTGTCACACGGGGCTGTTTATAAACTCCCTGTCAACACGTGACAAGTCAGTGGTGCCCCATTGTATGGGCTGGTTTTGGCTTCTAAATATTTTTCTGCTCTTGGTGGCCTTTTGTCACAGTAGAATGGAGCAGAAATGCTAGCCATGTGCTCTGGAATGAAGTAGGTTGCGGAGAAAAAATAAATCTTAACCAGCACTACACATAAATGGGGCACCGGTTTTTATTACTTCAATGGAAATCAAATGTAGACTACAGGGGAGTACAATATTACAAACATGCAGTAACAGAGATGAAGGGGCCTATTTGTCCAAATATTTTACCAATTCCCTAAAAAAGACACCTGTGTTGCGGTAGTTTATTTTATGTGCAGCGTACTGGCAGTTGTGGCCCATTGGTTGTTCCCACTTTAGGAAGTGAAGAAGTGAACTGATTCATATATATCAAACATACTACTAAAACAGATTGCGTGCAAAGTACCAATGCCGAAATTCAGAGTACAAAGGATGTCGCACTGTTGGCTGCAGGTTTGTTTGTTGTTTTTTTTTTAACCAGGGGGTCAGTTGGTGTACGCAAAAAGGTAGGTACATGAGCCTGGTTTTATTTCTTTCTTCATCAAAATATGGCGGCTGCAGCCAAAAATATCAAACCATGCTTAGCAGCAAAACGCAACAGCCACTCAGTAGCAAAGAAGCTAACAATAGGCCTTCACCTTCGACGTTGTATTGCGTCAGCCAGGAACATGAGGTTTGGCATCAACGTCCAACTTTTTTCCACGTCCGCTGCGCCACTGCCAGACTTTGCATACCCTTTCCTGAGGCGAAGAAACTTCTGCCTCAGGAAGGCCCACCGATGTTGTAGCACTGGCACTGCATTAAACATAGGAAAAGAACATATTTACTTTTTACAAACAAAACACTGCACATATTTTTCTGAAAAATGCGTTCGTCTGAAGAAACCTCACTGCTGCCGAATTATGCTGATCTCATTTCTTCAGCCCAACATCAGGTTTATGAAAATTTGTGAACACTGCCGTAGAAGTCAGCTACATTCGTTCTTTTCAGCCTACCAGCTGGAGTTCGGCAGGGTAGCATCAAAAACAAAGAGGGTCACTTCATCACGGATTAAAGACAAAGCGATAGCAAGACACTCGTGCCATAGAGACCCATAGTGTGACCCACTCCCATAGACACCCTTGGACATGTTGGTTACAGTTCGACTCCCAAGCGAAGGCTAGCGCAAGTTGCGACTAGCAGTTCTGTGCTACAACTCACGCAGATTTCAACGCAATCAGTCACGCACGTGTGCGCTAATTCCAGGGCCCACAATCTGCCCTAGAAATCGCCGCTTCACCGAGTGTGACAGCGAAACACCGGAAAAACGCTTCAACAGGCCCCTTGTCCTATCGCATAAAAGCACCGTTGTAGACACGTCGCTTGATGCTACGCAGGCTTTTTACGGGCTGCAAGAACGCACAAGAACGAAACGGGCAGCGCACCGCCGTCAATATTGTCAACGCTCATCCAGCGCCATAATCGCACTTTTCTAGACGAGGGAAAGCATTTGACTGCCGCAAGTTTGTCCGCAGATAGAAAGAAACGAAAAGCACTTACCGCTTTGATTCAGCGCACTAGAGATTTCGAGCCAGGCGTCGTTTTGTAGCTGTTTGTCACGGTACGTTTTCAGTCGCTGGTCGTAGAGAACAGGCCTCTGCCGAACTTCTTCAATGAGCAATTCATCGGATAATATAAAAGGGCGTTCGGCATTGATCATGATGACAAACCACGACACAACACAAGCGAGCTGAGACCACGTGCTGTCGGAGCAGCGCTGGTCGGAGCTTCGAAAGGAAGGAACATCGATTTGCGCGCAAAATTTCGGCAGGCCGGAAGCCTCGTGACCGGAAAATGAAAACCGAAACTGGCGTACGCATTGGCCGAGCAGTAACAGTTGCATCTGTGCTCGTCGTAAAAGTTGCGGGTCCACCAACATTTACGTCCACGCTGACAGCAGAATTTGCGTACTTTACGCTCAATGCAACACTCGTCTGAACAGACTCATTGCGCTTTTTACGTTTACGCTTACGATCCGTAACAACGATCCGTGCGTAGCGCACGTACTCTGAACGCGGCTTAACGCTCACGCTCAACGCATCCACTTCAGGTACGCCTCGGCAACGACGACTACTGATGTCATCAATCCGGTAAACTAATTCGGTAAACAAACCTAAGAAGAGAATGGAGCTCATTTTAAAGAAACGTAGAGCCTTGCGCTCGCAAATGACGAAGCTCATCAACAAAACGGAGGAGAGCCAAGCATCCCTCACAAGTACAGAAGCTGTGTCATTTCACGCTCGGCTCAGCAAGCTGCAACAACAGCTAGAGCTTCTCAACGAAGAAGTTGAACCATTGGTACCAGAAGATGCTGAAAACTAATACCAGCAAGTGTACGAGTATCAAGACCATGCTATATCCTGCCTTGCTGGATTGCAACTTCGAATGGAGAGTGGTTCATCAACAACGCAGACTCCCGTGGATTCGGCGGGCAGTGGCATTACCAACCAAACGGCCACGCCAGCCACCCTAACGACCACGTCAGTGAAGACGAGAGTGAAGCTGCATCAAATTGAATTAATCAAATTCACCGGGCGGTGCTCGGACTGGCAACCCTTTGGGAAGTGTTCCAGCAGCTGGTAGACAAAAACGAAAACTTGACTGACACAGACAGGTACCACTACCTGCGAGCATTGGCTACAGGCGATGCGGCAGCTGCACTGGCGGGCCTTCCATCGACGTCACGATGTTACAACGACGCCATCCAACTCCTGAGGAAACGGTTCGGCAACGAGGAACTTCTTGTTCAGGAACATCTCAAGAAGCTAATTGATTTGAAGCCGGTGCGTTCTTCAGAAGATGTCCGTGGCCTACGCCGTCTCTACAATACCCTGGCGGCGCACGTCAGAGGCCTAGAAACGCTCGGACGGAAGTTGGATTCCTACAGTTCAATGCTCTTCCGATTGTACAGCGAGCAATGCCCTGGGACATCTTACTAGACTTCAGCCGAAGGTGCGACGCCGACAGCCTCACCAGCGAGCAACAAGGCTCTGTCTCCGAAACTTCGTCACATACTACCGACGACAGCGGATAAGGTACCGTGTCCTCATTTTCTAAGCTACTCTCCTTTTTGAGAGTAGAGGTGGAAAGTAGAGAGAACTTGGCATCATTGCAAGGCATGGACCAGGGGCAAAGACCTAGAGAAGGCATGAAGGAGGGTCACAAGCCGCATGGAAAAACGCATGACAAGCAGGTCCGATCCGCAGCGACGCTGCATCAGAGTGCAACACCGCTGACCTGCTTCTTCTGTGACTCCAGCGAGCACCAAACGCAGAACTGTGACGCCTCAAAAACCGTGGAAGAAAAGAAACGACATCTGTGTTCCTCTGGTCGTTGCTTCAGGTGCACGAAAACTGGACATCAGTCACGAGCATGCCGCGTAAACGTGCAGTGCAACAAATGCCGCAAGAAGCATGCCAGCACGATGTGCGACCCGACGTACTCTAGTAACAAGAAACCCGAAGCGAGCCGAACAGTGACGAGTGCACAGATAAGCCTCGAAGCTCGAAGCGACAGCCACACTCTTAGAAAAAAGGGGCGAATAGGGGGCGAGAGGTTAGTCTTTTTGGGGACTAACTGCAAAGGGTGTAACTGTTGGTCCCCTTCGAAAGGGTGCAACCGTTAGCCCCCGGGAGCAGACATTTAATGAAAAAATGCAAACGACGCGTGATTTCCAACGTAATTTATAGCGGAATAGTTTCCGACAGAACTTCACACATATAACAACGATAAAGGAAACAGAAATAAACATACATGAAAACACCAGGATTCGAACCGACAACCTTTGGATTATGAGCCGAGCGCGGATATGACTACGCCGCCACAGAGGACAGTCCACGGTAGAAAATAAAAGCCTTGTATGCGAAACACACACACGGTCTGTCTGTACCGCTCAAATTGTTATCACAGTGTGGTGGTTTTGGTGTCATATGCTTTTGAAAAAACCTGCGGTAAGCTTTAATGCGCACGCACAACGGTCTAAATCACGTTTTGGCCAAAAAAGAAATGCTAAACTGTGTATACATTACGGCCGGTACTTCACAACCACAACAGTGGTTTTATTTTTGTTTCTTTTTTGCGTATAAGGTGGTCTTCTTCCTTGCAATTGGCAGCTGCACATTACAGCCTGTTGAAAACAAAGGTAGAAGGCGATGGTTCACTTCGTTTTTTGTTACCGGCGGAGAGCGGTGACAGGGAATTGACTGCTATAAGTGTCGCCGATACTTACACAGCATCACATAAGCTCGTAAACAACGGCAACGGTATGAAACTAAGTGTACTTGCTCAACCCTAACTTTTACAACTCACATTTGACACGTATTGAAGTTCGTAGTAATTGTTTATGCACTTGCACAGCTGCCAGCCGTTTCGGTGGCACGAAGCCTATTTCTCACGGAAAAGGGTATCCGCCTCGTCACAGGCAGCGGCAGTGCCCTCACTGGCCTATAGACGACATCCATGCGCTTCAAAAATCGAGTACTATTGCAGTCAGGGTCTTCTCGCGCAATTTTCGCGGGCTCCTGTGCTGCGATTCGCCTCCCGTTAGTCTCTTTCTCGGCAGTTAGTCCGTTGAGTTTGCGCACGGCGCGCATTTTTGGCAAGGAGTGTGTCGTGTGCAAATTTACGGACTAAAGAGCCCTTTTTAGGACTAAAGTTGTCTTTACTCCCCCCTGGACCGGTTTTTTTCTGAGAGTGCACGGGAGACAGCTCCACTCGCAAAAGAACCGTTTTGCTGCAGACCGCGACTGCGTTGTGTAGTGGAGAAGCTTCCAGCGCTCAGGTGCGAGTTTTGTTCGACGGAGGCAGTCATCGCTCTTACATCACCGCTGACACCTCGCACGGAAACTGGGATGCACGCTTCTCGGGCATGAAAGGTTGACCGTCGGTGTGTTCGGAGGCCACCAAGAGGAACGCGAGTTCCGAAGAGTGAGAGTCACTCTAAAGACAAAGCGCGGATGTGAACGCGAACTCGAAGTGCTGGAAACAGAAGTCATTTGTGACCAACCGATTCCCTCGCCACCGGGAAATGTACTGCAGAAATTAAGCTCCCTTGGGTACGAGCTAGCTGACTTCTCAATTTAAGACGGTTCGAAAAATGTTGAGCTGCTCATCGGGTCTGATCACATATGGGACTTAACGACAGGCAGATCCGTCAAGCTGGGGAAACGACTGAGGGTGGTGGAAACATCAGTGGACTGTTCAAGGGCCTATTGAGGACGGTGCCGAGCAGACAAACTGACTCCATACCGTGGCACTGCGAACCTCAGTAATTAGTAGAGAAACAACAGATTTTCCTCACACCGCGATCCAACTGCAGCGAGGCATTTATGTAGATGACCTGCTAACTGGTGCAGACGACAAAGAGGAGGCCGTGAAGGTACACACCGAAGCCAACGCAATCTTCCACGCCTCCTCGATGAAGCTGCACAAATGGTCATCGAATAACGAGGGGCTGCGCCAGCTATTTGGGCAAGACTCTAACAAAACCATGCCCCTGGGATTTATGGCTGGTGTACTGAAGGTAATGGGGCTGACATGGGACTCCATTTTAGATCGCCTGGCCTTTGCGCCATGCGTTGCAGACAACACTGCTACACCAGACACCAAACGATCCGTGCTACAAACTACGGCACGGATTTATGACCCGCTGGGATGGCTGTTACCCTTTATCGTGCGGACCAAGATCTTGTCTCAGAATCTGTGGCGACAAAACGTGGATTGGAATGATCCCCTACCAGGAGGTATAGCCGAAAAGTGGATCACATGGTACGGTGAATTAAAACATGTCCCTGAGACACAGGTGCTGCGGTGTTATGGAGCGGATGTCGGCGGGCAGGCAACAAAGACGGATCTACGCATCCTTGCAGACGCCAGTGCCGCGGCTTACGGGGTGGTCGCATACCATACCATCGCCTCAGAAGGTGGCCTGACCTCAACTGTAGTGATGAGCAAATCCAGGGTGGCTCCTCTGAAAGAACTAACTCTAGCGAGGCTGGAACTCATGGCATGTTTACTCGCCGCTCGACTATGCAGATACATACTAAGCACTCTCGGGCGGCACCTGGATCGCGTAATTTTGAGGACCGACTCAACGATCGCGCTTCACTGGATACGAAGAGACGCGGGGCGCTGGCAGCAGTTTGTGCGAAACCGTGTCTAGGATATCCAGCGCGTCACCAGCGGCTATGAATGGAGGCACTGCCCAGGAAAAGAGAATCCCGCGGACCTCCTGACGCGCGGCGTTGCTGTTTCTCTCCTTGCGGCCAGTGACGTGTGGTGGACAGGGCCCCAGTGGCTCCACAAACCTGATAGCGAGTGGCCACAGGGACTGGTGCAGAACACGTTCACGGATGGGGAACTGGAGCATAAAAAGCCAACGAAGGCGCTGCCAGTCACGTCATCTCACGTGCCTTCCCCTGCATTAATGGACATTCAGCGCTACAGCTCCTTCAAAACACACAGCTTGGGTGCTTCGATTCGTCTCAAGGGTGAGACGACGCAACGGCGAAGTCGGAGCTCTTACCGCACAAGAACCGGATCAAGCTGAAATATTTTGGATCCGCAACGAGCAGAGGGAGGGCTTTCACACAGAGTTGAAAAGCATTCAGAACCAGCAGGAACTCTCCGGTTAGCAAATGACTTCGTCATTTCGGGGTCGGGGGGGGGGGGGGGGGGTGAGTGTGTCGGAGACGAAAAGGGGGACAAGATGCAGCGCCATTCGACACGCATTTTCCTCGGTCAGGGACCCTTGTACATGTGTGTGCGCGCGTGTGTATGTGTGTGAGTGTGTGTGCGTGAGCCGACCAAGCGGCAGGCGCCCGAAAGGGGATCCCACGGTCGTCCCCCCGCGACCGTTCCTGAACCGGGCGGCGGGCTGTGAGGTTCGGCAGCGGGGTTGACCGTTGCCGTTTTCCGGGAACTCTACTGTCCATGGTCGGAGAGGCGGGAGGGGCGGCAGAAGAGGGAGAAAAGGAGGACTCGGCCCGTCATCGAAAGGCGACTGTGGTTTTGTGACACGCTCAACGGAAAGGTCGTGCTTCCAGTCTCTCTGTAAAGTTTTCTTGTTTTACCGTTCGGCCAATTAAACCAGTTGTTAAGTTTTACCGGAGTTCCTTCATTGTGAACGAAACTAACGAACGCGTACGTAGAGCACGTACTCTCTCACGTACAATACAGAGCCAACAAGAACGACATTGGCAAGGTCAGCTCTCACTGCCTTTGTAATCTATCCCGTACCTCACCTCATTCTGCCGGAGACTTCGCGTTTGCAATGGTTCCAACATATATCAGCGAACCCGGGTGATCTGTTGCAGAATACCTTGGAATTTAACCCTTTCGGCCCTGGATTTTTTTTTTCGGCGGTAGATTTTTTTGCTCCCAGTTTTTACAATGCCTAGGGCCCCATAACCACGCAGTAAAAATTTAAAGCTTGTGGTGTGAGTATTAATCGATTTACAGGTATGGTGTCAAAATCAGACATCAGGGCTCAATGGGTGTAAAATGCTAGTGGGACCGTTTTGGTAACCGCAACCGACAAGAAAGAAACTAACGAAAAAATTTCTCATTTAGCAGTGTGGAGACCTAGAAAGAAGCTTTTTTTACTTTGTAAGGAATGGATAATCTCGCAGTTTCCACAAAAAACTTCGCTCGCTCCTGTTTACCCTGCGTTTTGTATCATACCTCCGCGTTCTTGTTCCTGTCAGGTTTGTGTTCCAGCTTGTGTACGTCACGTCAACAGCTCACATGTTCAAAACTTGCGCAGTCTTCCTGGAAGGCGACTGTGGTCAAGATAAAGGCTTTCCTCGAATATGTAACGCCCTCCTCTATCGAGCTTCACGAAGCACTTCCGTAGAGCCTAGTGCGAAGGTCGGCAAATCTAAGTTCTATGCTTGCGCGCGGTACACTGCATCTCGCTAGCGCTTGTTTTCAAACCAGCTGTTTCCTATAGAAGAATTCATAAAGTGGAACATAATCTCGTCGTGTCTGTGTCTTGATCGAATGCTGTTCCCTACAGGTGACATGAAATTCCCTCTCATCCATAGGCTAATGAGTTCGGGATATCTCTCGGCCGGGGTGAAAGCAGATGCTGATTATCAGCACACCAAATACGCTTTCTCAAGAAAATACAGCCAAACACGCTGCATTGATCCGAGCGTCGAGGGCGTGCCACACGTGCTGCACGAGCGGCGGAGCGCGAGTTTCAGTGTAAATACCCCGGTCGCTTCTTGCAGCTGAGTGTCGATGCTCACAGCTCACAGGAGGAGGAGAGAGGTAAAAAAAAGGAATAAAAGCGCAAGGTCAGGCGTGCATTTGTTCTGGCTATTCCTTTGGTCCGGTTGCTGTTCGCCGACATCCGCATGGTCATTTCCAGGCTCAATCCGAATATTCACCATGTATGATAGCGAAAATTTCCATTTTCCACTTCATCAGAAAGCAAATTTTAAGATTTTGTCCGTTTTCTGTAATGAACATTCATGTCAGCAGTCCAAAAAGACCGTTAGTATAGGTGCATCTGCTAAAATACTAGCAGATTCTATTCTACAAAGATGACCTATCATCACTCAATGGCCACCGCTGGCAACCGTCGAGCCCTGATGGTGTCAAAATCGCACATGTAAAAAATGTGTTCTAATGCAGCGTCTACGCATTCAGTAATATTTACGACGGGGAAGTGAGCTTGGATAGGCGTTTCACACAATATATAAAAATCTGAGCGCAGAAGAACGAATGTTTAGTGAGATAAAAATGATCAAATTTGCTACACCTCGGCTTCTTCACTCCATGCCTCCCATGCTGCTACTTCTTCTTCCTTTGACCGCACAGCTCAATGGAAGTCCGTGAACAGCGATGTCGATAGCAGCAGGGATCCCTAAGGAACTATTGTATTAAAAATTAATAGTATTTTCTTCTGTTACTGAGGCGTGAGCGTAATATTTGTGTTGTGGTGTCAATTGACGCCGCCAGGGCCGAAAGGGTTAAGCATTTAAAGTACCCATGGAATGTTCGGCCGTGTAACTCAGGCCTGTGTCAGGTGCCAGTGATGCTTCTGCGATGCAGAATCCCCCACTTCAGTTTGTACTTATGCAGATGCGGGTTCGCTACGACAAGCCTTTATACCTCATTTGGAGAACAAGAAAAAATTTACCATTTTCTCCTCTCTTGCCGACGGCTCGCATTTCAGAGAAAGCAGTATTTCGTGGTCCCTATTTCGAGGTAAGAACTTACTTCCTCTCTACAAGTTATCTCGTTCGTTGTGAGCACCACAGGACTCTCGTTATGCACTGTTTGCGGCTACCTGCATGCTTACATTATTGAAACTAGTCGGTAATCATGTTAACTCTACCTAAAATTCTGCCGCATGTCCAAAAAGTGTATTTCATTCTATTCCTGGTGCTTCAAATTTGTTTAATTTATTTCAATTTTGAGATTAATATAATTTTTGAGTTTCAGTCATACTACTAATATACTTCGCTGCCTTACACCTTTTTTTCGCACATATACTTCCTTGGCATTCACCAACGTACATTGGCCATGCCCCGCGTGGGTATCCGTCACATTGTTGTTGTTGTTAACATCGTATAATGGCGCACGCCCACACAGGGGGATCGGCCAAAAAGTGGGGGGCACAGAGATTTTTTTGTGATGAATTTTTTCCATGGGCAAAAAATAAAGGATTACTGGGGAAGAGAATACTGAGGTGAAGAAGAAGAAACACGTGCAGAGCTCGCTCACTGCTGTTGTAATCTCGGCTAGAGCGCTTCATGAACGGGTCCCCGCAAGAGAAGCTGCTGAAACCCTACTCTGAGAGTTCCTGGGGCATTTTCCAGATCTGTGCCTGATGCTTACGGTGTAGAGCCCACTCCAGAGCCTGGACACCCGTGAGTTTCTTCGATGGGCCTCGGAAACCGGCTGTGGCGACAGTCACCAGTCCCGCGTGCACTCTGGAAGAAGCTTTCTGCCGACGCCGTCTGCAGTGCTCAGGTGAGGTGGTGATTCCAATTCCACCGCTAATTTTTAGTCTCGGTTCCTGGCTGCCGTTCCTCGCCTGAGGAATGGTGCATCCCCTGTACTCTCTCGGACCCCGATATAATACTTTATCGCGCAGTGAAAGATCGAGAGCGCCAGAAGCTGACGTTTGTTTTGACGAAAGTTATACTGGCGTTCATAGGCACAGACACAAAAAAGGATAACATTTGCTTACGCGTGCTTTTCTTTCGCGCATCCCGTGTCCTATTCTTCTCGGGCCCTATACTTCTGGGTCCTATTTATGCGCGTTAAGATTTCATCAAATATTTTTATCGTAAAAGATGGACGAAGTCTGCTAAAAAATTTTCACCCCAATGTAAAACGCTGTTCGCATGAACCTCAATCACGTGACCATGCCGTGCTGGATCATCGCTCTAACTTCGCCGTCTTCAGATTGGGCGAGCGCTACATCGGCGTCGCGTAAGACGCCAGGAAACGCTTCAGAGAGTCTCTCGGACGCTGCACACAGTAAAGAATGTTCTAGCCAGCTACATGCGACGGGTTGAACAGAGGAAGCGCGAGCCGGGCCCGCTGCCCGCAGACGCATTCCTGAAAACATTCGGCGGTGCTTATATGCCCACAAATTTCATTAGCAAAAACTTACAGCGCTTACGCTGTGCAGCGTAATGAGGCGAACTCGGAGATGGCCTTGTCACCAGTCCACGCTGTTGATGCGTCACTCTGCCCCTTCTACAGAGTGCGCGTCCACCTAGTGATCATAAGTTGTAAGAAAAAGCGCGGCGGCAGTGTTCCAGTTGCTGGACACTGGACCACAAGATGAGGGGCGAAAGGGTTACATATATAAGAAAACTTGCAACATTTACTCTTTCTAACTTTATCTGAATTTCGCGGCTTAAGCAACCGGCCTCAAGATTGTTTCGCACCGAATTATGTCATAGCTTTTTACAAGCCACTTAGAAGCAGCAAATTACGGGGTACAAATTCAGCCATGTAACGTGGTACGCGTAACGCGTTAGGTGATCACTACTGCCACCTACCTCAAAGCGCAACTGAGACGTTCGCTAACTCAGTCAGTCAGCTAAGCGGCCGTCCCTTCCTCAAAGCCACCGAAGTCTAAACTTATGTTCGCTTTGAGAAAAGGAAAGGCTAAGAAGTGCCTCAGATTGTGAGTGCACACTTCCGCCGCCTCACAGTGCGATTGGTGCTCCACTGGCCCTGAGAGCCAGTTATGCGCCTTTCCTTTCCTTAAAACCTACGGAATGTTTACACTTCTAAAAAGACAACAGTTGGAACTAGACTGTTTGCTTCATGGAAGCCGTCCATGGAGTGCATGAAGTGTGCTGGGAACACGATCGAACCGATGACCGCAAGCGGAAGGAGGCCGAATATCCACGTGGGCGTACTGAAGCAAAAACCGGCATGTGTGACGCACAACCCGTAGTCCCCTCTGAAACGCCAAAATGTGGCTTCTACTCCAGACCTCTCCGCTAATGTCAATCAGCTTTGGTTGATTCATGCACAAAGCCGATAAACTAAGATCGAGTTATTGTATACGCGGTGTTTTTTCAGCGTATGTTAAGTGTGGGGACGGGCTTAGTATATAAGAAATAACTAGCGGGTGACCACACGATCCTAGGTGAGAAATCTGCGTCAGTAGTAATGGTTGTACGTTTCTCTTTTACAATTGTGGATTTCGCGTTGCGTCAGTGAATTTTGTTTCGCAGTCGCTTACTTCTTCCGCGGCTTAGTAGGCTTCAGGTGGATGGAGGCATTCTGTGGGTGAAGGTGGGCGGTATGGCGGTGGTGACAATTCTCGACTGTGGCATATTCACTAGTCGAGGTTCCACAGGGGGCCTTTTTGGTTAGAACGATAATCATATTGCTCACGTAATAAAGAGGCAAAAATACGAGCAGTACGCGCTTGACAGCACATCTTTCTTCCCTTGCTCTACAGTTGCTAATCGAGTCCATTGTAGATTATCCTGTGCCCTTCCGATCGTTCCGTCAGAGAGACTCTAGGCAAAGGCTTTATATCCCTTTTGCTCGAGAAACGAGTTAAAATACGGCCTGCAGACTAAACGGTCGCGCGGATATCTCTCTCGCAGAAGAATGCGCGGTAATTGCTTAATTCAATCCATAAGGCTCACACGGGATGAACTGTTTGCGAGCTAACTCTGCCAACGAGACGTACGGTATTCGTTACTATTTTGAGAAATAAATGTGTGAGGGTATTTGGTCAGAGATCAGTGTGTATGTCCGCATGTGCAGGATCCATGGTATCCTCGCCAATGTTCGATGGTTCTCTTCACCCACTCCTGCGTGCAGGTCTTCCCCCGCAACGTCGCTCACATCGCCCGCCAGCAGTCTTCGCTCGTATTCCTCACCTGCCACGGTCGGCTCGGCGGGGTCATGATGAGTAAGCCTGTATCTACCATCAAGTCGCTGGTTAAAAGCAGCCAGGACGAAAAGTACGCATTGAATGGTATACGCTGGCATGGCATTCGAGATCAAAGTACGCAACATTGTGCCTCACGAAAATACGAAAGTTCGCAATGTCAAATGCTCCCGCTGTGAGAGAGTGGCCCCAAATGGCAGCATTTGCTGCGGCATACTTTCTTGCAGATTTATATTGTCGTCTGTAACGTCCTTGAAGGTAGAAAGTACTGGCTGCCAGCCTTACAATGCTGATGGCCGGTCCGCATCACCACTGATCCGGCAGACGGCTGTAACAAAACTGCTAACACTCGGATTCCGATCTCTGGAATGAAACCATGATACGAAAAATAAATGTCTAATCAAGTCAGAATATTGGAGGCACTTATCTTGGAGCTCATGATCTCTCTAATGTTTTCGGCAAGACCACAAGCCAATACTCATGGGTCGGTGTGATGGAAAAGTAGGCTGCTCAGAAAGACGCATTGGCAAGCGAGGACAGATGGGGCTACAATCCCTCATGCTCATGATGTTTAGGAATGCGGCTGTATACAGTAACGCCGCTGGTATACATTATTCAGAATTTCGATGGAGGAATCCAGACTGTCTTGCGTTCGCAGGTTGTGATATGGGGGTGAAATTTGCCTGCGGAATCTTGTAACTGCCGCCCGCTCAGGATACGAGTTAATATCACGCAGTGGCCGCTGTGAAATTTTCTGGGTGAGCAGAGGCCCAAAATGTATATACGGAAGATATTTCAGTGATTTTCTAAAAAAAAATTGTGGTAACAGCGCGCCGCTCAATTCGAAAATAGTTCCGCTTAAAAAAGAAATATTTTGGACTTGAAGTCCCTTGAGTTTATTAATCGGACCTGCATACACGAAGAACAGCACGTCATTTATCCCTCCCTCACTATCAGCAAACAAGGGGTTATCAGCAGCAGCTGTAGAAAGAAACATTGACTAAGTATGCTGACGTTTGCAAGATGACGTTATCAGAATGCAGCAGTATCTGGGCTCTAACTTTAACAAGAGCTAGGCAGGAGAACGTGAATCCGTGCACAACTCTTCAAGTAGGAAGGCGTTGCACATACCCGACAATTCCGGACAGGAACATTTTTGAACGAGACGATATTTATGAACGTAATTTTTTCATATCTTGGTAAGATTTCATTATAACAAATAACATATCTGAAGGTCTTCCGTCGGCGGGCTTTCATTTTTTTGCTGTTAACGTTTTGGTATGTATTTCTTTTTTGGCAGTATTAACTGCTCGATGCGAGCGATGGAAAAACTTTTAAAGAAAGATCTTGCTACACATTGGAAGAATAGACTATTGCACTCAGTGTTGCTGTTGCAGCATTTCGCAATTTTTCAATATTCAAAATTTTTTCCCAAAAAAGGTGGAGAAGACCCCGTAGCTAGTTTAATAGAAGCTCTGGTTATGCGTCTGCAGCTGCCTCCGCTGTGGTGTACGGCGCCTTTACGAGCTACTTCCAACCGTGTGGGTGCAGGATTCAAGACCGAATTGACACCAGCTGCAGAGACCGACTGGCGCGGCGGCTTCCTCGACGACTTCCAGGATGACCCCTTCTTCCACACTGATGAGCAGTCGCCGACGACGGCCGCCCACGTTGGATCGGTGACTCGCTGCCAGCACCGGATAGCGTCGACCTCGAGTGAGTGGTGGAGAACCGCCGACTGTCACCTTGCGGAAAGAAAGGCGCCTATGAAAGGTCGCGGGTTCCTCTGTGGAGGAGGTATTTTCGAGTAGCTTAAGGGCTCTAAACTTAGGGACAAGCCCTGCAGTAGAATATTCGCTCGAAGCTAAAGAGTTTTTTTGACGCATGGCTGGGCAGAGAGTTAAACAGGTTGGAATAGTTTGGCATCCAGAAGAGTAAACGCTGCAAGTTCAATAACAAATAAGTCCTTGGCAAATAGACGCAGGAAATAGCGGCGAAATCGAACAACATACGTTCCCATAGGGCCAGCATAATATAACAATTATGCCCCAGTTCTGATTCGTTTTGATTCTTTTTCCTTATCACCATTTGCCCACCGATGCCGCGTCTCCGTTCCTGGCGGAACCTTCCAGTCAATAGGGCAGACACCTCGAGTAGAATTGAATTGGCGTAGAGTCATGACTGTAAGGTTCTGCTTCAGTTGCTCCCAATTGTGGTACGCTGGAATCATTGCTGAAGGGTGCTGCATTTTTTCGCTTCTCAAGCACAAGCGCCACCATCACCTCCGCTATGAGGGCATGGAAGGCCGTTCGCAATGTGCGGCTGCTATCTCGGGCAAAGGGTACTTTCAATTCCAAATCATCTGATAGCGGCACTATGCCGATATCGCAGACACAGTGAGCAAGCAAACAAGCGTGGCTACGAGCCTTGCTACTGCTATTGTGATAGGTTGCTTCCGCTGGTGTTAAAGGTGTACTATATATACAATGATGACCGGCCCGACGATGCAGTTCATGAAGCTAGCACAGCGTATCGTGCTGCAGCCGGCTTTCGCTTGGCTTCTCTTGAAGGGCTCATTACCATTTTGGCTTTTTGGTTATCTGCGTCAATTTGCTTTATTATCGCTTCATTTCTTGACAATGTGGACAATTCATGTTGGGTCAAATGTTATGAAGGGCACAAACAAACCATTCATCAATCGGAAAAGTTCCAGCTTTGCAGCTTTGGAAGAAGATAAAAAACACTTCTAGTAAGCAAAGAAATAATGTCAAATTATGCTTCGGGACAAAATGTGCACGCATTTTTTGTATTCCCTTTATCAAAACAAAGTCCAAGTCTAAGGAGACCAGGATCATTGGGAGAAACTTTTGTGAAAGTGTTAATGGGTTGGAGCGCTTTTAATTGTCCCCTTCAAATAATCAGCAGAATTTACCCAGAGCAAGGCTCCCATTATGTAGCCTATACGAATCCATAATCAGACGATTATCTCCGATTACCTAATCAACTTTATGGTTCTTAACTCTATGAAGCACAGTTATGATGCGAAATTCAATGCCGTAACATCAAAGGTGAGCTCTGTTTTAAAATTTTTCATTCGACAATGCGGTTCGAAATATCGAAAGTCAAATATATGCATCTGAATGCTCGTTGAGTTGGTTTCCCTAATTGCTTTATATAATATTAAGTCGCTCGCATATATAACACATCAAATAAAGACGCAGCTTGTATACTTGATGCTGTACAGGAAGTTAACTTTGTTTCGTCGACACTGTAACCCGCAGCGACGCCATTTTATATTTACACACTGCGGGGAGCCAACCTAACGAGCTTTCAAATGTGTGTATTTTGACGTTCGATATTTCGATCCACATTACCGATTAAGAAAATTTAAAAGCTGTTTTCACCTTCGATGTGGGCCACCTTAGTTTGCGCAATATAATCTTGCTGTTTAAGGTCTAAAATAAAATTTCATTAGTTCTTTTTATTCAATTCACCGTCTATTGAATTATATTACGTACATAATGTCGGACTAGTGGTACAGTCAACCTGCGCAGATCATTCCGACGTATCTCTCGTGGATTTTAAAATAAAATCTTAAAATGCTAAAACAAAGCAGAACGAGTGCTCTAGAATATTTCGCTCCAACGATTTTTGGTGCGGTAGCGTCAAAGGCAGTGTTCTCCACAAAATCCTGTGTCGGCGTAGTTGGCGTCGGCGTCGTGAGTGAAAAGTCGCGATTATGATCACAACCTCCCGACCACAGCCTCCACACCGAGTATGAACACAACCTCGGGTAGTGCAACCTGGTCCGGACAAGGCCCGCCGCTGGGAGGACCTGCCATCGCAGGGCAGTGACGCATCGATTAACCGCTGCATCACTGTGACAGAAGGGCTATGAGGACTCCCAGGAATCTATGAACGTAAAGTAGAGAATGACCTTCTTCATAAATGGGAATTAAACAACTACACTCTCTCGTCATACCCTTAAGGGGGTACTTTTGTTTCCCCTTGAACTTTTTTTGTGCTTTTGTTTTTGAAGTTGGACGCCACGGTGATCGCAGGTTCTCGAAGACCGGGCCTTTGGGCTCCAAAGTGGAAATTGACATAGACACGGCATTTAATTCGCAGCATTCCACAGCCACAGCATTCATAACCGGTGGCCTGTCAGTGCGGCACAATGAGTACTAATGGAAGGCCTAGGTTGTCAGTGGCCGTATAGATTCGACATTTCAAAATTTGCGACAATAGCGCCTGCCAGCCGGTACAAAGCGTGGAATGGCTGAGGTCATTTGGAAAGGCCCTTGGTATTCCGGTGACTGAAATAAGGAGGCGATGGTGATGATGATAGTGGTGGCTATTAACATAATGTTGACTTAATTGGATTAATGCTATCGTTTCGATCAGCGCAGGTACCAAGCTCATATAGAGTGAATTTCGCGCGACCTAAGCGATGGCCTTGTTATGCTAGTCTAATTTACTTGGTTAGCAGACTGTGGCAACCTTGCGTAGCTTTTTGTTTTGCCATCATTCATAGTGATCAATGATTTTTTTTCTCGCATCACCAGGCGCAGTTCGTCCGCGTCCGCCTCGTGTAGCCGGCGCGCATCGTGCATCGGGGCCATCAAGTGCCCGCGCGGTCCCCAGGTCCTTTGGCCATTCGCCGGGCTTCCATCCCTCAGTGGGGCAACTCGGCCGTGTTAATTAAGCGGGAACGGTGCGTGGTACAGTGCGCTGTCAAATGCGCCCAAGTTCTGGCTGCTGCTGTTGGCGGTAGCCTGCATTTGCCAGCTGCCGCTTTTTGATCAGGACAACTAAAAGAACGCAAAGCTGATGACACATAGATCTAAATATCTTCAAAAACCAGTCCGGAAACAGGTGACGAGCTGAGAACCATAGCATATTTGCAAAATTCATCGTTTTTTTTAGCTGCGACTGATGTTATACCATTTCCTTTTATATTTAAGCGAAAATTAGCACAAACTCACCTTTTTTAATAGCATACGTGTTAGTAGCTGAATTACCGTGCTCTGGGGAATTACTTAGGTTGCGATAAACCTGAATAAACTTTAGGTGAGTAATAGATCTTTGGAAAGAGCTCAGGTGGCATTCTTAGCAACGTCAGAAGAAACAGCTCGACCAAAGTGTTGTTTTTATAAAGTTCTCCAATAATCTTAAAATGCTAAAGGTGCAGCCGGGAGTTCTATTCAAACGTTTCATTAATGAAGACAATGTTGAAGTGTGCCTCTAGCTAAACAAACGTTTAAAAATGACTACAGGATAATGAAACCTGATGTGAGAAAGTTTCAGTAGCATTCGAATATACGTACCTTCGATGATTACTAAGATTCTTTTTCATGAAGCCGAGGCTTCACTCAAGCGATGTGATTTTTTCTGAGGACGAAGGTGAGTGGAAGAAGTGGGTGGCACTTGTGGAAAATGGAAGTGTGCAAGGGGGGGGGGGGGGGGGTCAAAGGCGGTTTTGGGTTCATGGGAAGCACTCAACCTAGAGTTCAGGTGCGGAGGTGCCTTGTGGGCGGTGCTCTTTGAAGTGGCTTTCCCACTGCCTCTATGAACTCAATTTCGCTGGCGTTTTTCGTTCTGCTGGTGCATTGTTTGGAGGCCTTGTAGAGGGTGTGAGTAGGTGAGTTGCTGGTGGGTAGCGATTCTGGAGGGCAGAGTTTTGTGAGTTGGTGGTGGATGACGCCTCTGGAACTTGGTGGTAGTCGGAGGCGGGGGGGGGGGGGGGGTCGAGGGTGTGCAGACACGTAATGGAGAGGGGAGGGCGGTGGGGCTGTGGCCATTGAGCGGCGCATCTGGCGTTCGGAGGCTTCATTGCTCGATGGTACAGACCGTCAGACAAACAGACGCCGCCATTTCCCTACCGTGACACTGATACTCGTTTCGCAGTAAAGCGGCCTAAGCTGCACAAAACAAGAGGAAAGCGACAAAGTGCGCGTGCCTGTCCTTTTACCGCGATCGCAGTAACTGTGCCAAGTGCCAGCGTTGTCTGTTGGAAGCCTCGCTGAGTGAAGCCTTCACCCTCCTGATGCGCCACCCACCACCAAACTATCTACCTTCACTTTGCACAGTGCCACCACCCACTAGAAGACCACTCGACACCGGTATGAAAAAGGGACGGCGAAATCGATTTCAAAGATGCAGTTCAAAATACTTTTGCCCACCAGAGGAACCAGCCACCTCTCAATCTCAGCTTTCCAAATAAAAAGCAGAAACCCCCACCGCCACCTTCAAGTCTTCCCACCTCCATATTCCAGAAGCGCCACCCATCTTCGCGCATATTGAAATGAAGAAAATTTCTATCGCGCCTGTGACGCCTTTAGTAAAAGAGCAAAAGCAACAAAATAATCATCGAGGCTTAATTCAACTGCTATCCCTCCTTTTACGGTTCAATTTTCATGATCGCGCTCTCAAATTTTTCACTCGTGCTTCGACCAGTTTACGCTATTTTCTACAACAATTACGAATCTACACCAACTGGCCCAAACATTTGCATTGCTAAAGCCCCGTGTTTATTGGACCGATGGCTAGTTATTGCTAAATCTGTCATGACCGTTAACGACCCTTAACTGGAGCCACCTGAGCATACAAACACATTCCCTTCCCGGGATTAGACAAGCATTGGCAGAATTGCACGTGACGAAGCGGAACCCTACAAGCTGTTCTGAGAGTTCTCGTGCAGTTCAGGTGCGAGAGAACTGACGGGACAAAAATTTTGTACGTGAAGAGTTCTTTCGCAGGTAATCTGACACGGAGTCGCGTCTTGGTTCGTGGCAGTCGCTTGACTGCCGCTGAAAAGCGCATTAATGTCTCCCGCCTTTGCTGCACAGAGGGCTGCATGTAAATATTTACTCACAGAGCTATTACCGCAGCTCACAATTTTTGATATTTGATCTTTTTGTCATTGTTTGAAAGGGATAATTCGAAAGTTCATTTTGGGATTTTTTAGCCATCTGTACAAATACTGAGAGTGTGTGTTTCGTGATTGTAAGGGGTCTTCGCGTTTCAGGGTCTTCATTTGAACGTGAGAAATAGAATCTGTCGCGAAACTGTGCCTGACGAAGCTCCGTTGTGATATGTTGTAAAAAATGCACCGTCAATTTCACCGCAAATGGATCATAATCACAGAGTTTGTTTCTTTTCTTTCTGTCCTTTAGGCTCAAGGGAAGGCGCGCCCCGAGTCATACTTCGTGCAACTAACTTGTGAATTACAAGCAACATAAAAACATCGACTGTGAATCTCATGAATCTCAAGGGACGTTTTGATCTTGGGGTTGACGATTCGCATACACGGAAATGCTCGACCGACTGCCGTGCCCAGGTGTCCCGCTGTTTGTCGTTACTATTTTACCTGCATGCGCTCGACCGCACCTGTTCTCTGTCGGCAGTGACAGACATACACGCGCTCAGCAAAGAAATTCTCGCGTTCGTAACGGCAGATGGCAGACAGCAAAATATGACTGCGACAAGGCGCGATAGCTAGAAGCCTGCGCACTGTCGATAGTAGCAAAAAGCCAATTATTTCACTCGGTAAGGAGGTGAGTACCTTTCCAGCTCAGAAAGGAGCTCTGGGCATATTTTAGACTGCTTGTAAGAATCGCAGCAGCCTCAAAATTTATTGCAAGTTCATTTAGATGGTGAGCGCGAATAACAGGTCTCCATGCAGATGCGGCCAACACAGCGTTTTCATCCACCGCGGGTCTCTAGTGGTCGCGCCGTATCTGCTAGGCGAGAGAAGGCACCGAGCTTAATCGTGCTTGCACCTGCCCGCGTGGCCGCTTTGGGCACCTTGATTATGGCCCCTCGCACCATAACCCAAGGGTCGAATTGATGGGCCTTAGCTTTGACGGAAAACTCTGCCACCCTGCCTTCAAAGCGCCCCCACAGGAGCGTCTGTCTGCATCAACTGAGTGACTGAGAGAAAACGCCGCAAAGGTGCTCACATTAGCTTCTGTCTCCTCCTGTTTATCTTATTTCTTGCTGTTCTCCAGAAAGTACCTTGTCCTTGAAGACTTCAGTTAGACAAATCATCTAATATTATTCAAAACTGACTTGAAATTCAGTTCGCGTCTGTATGTGTAAACTCAGCATTCGAAGCATATCGCGTTCATTAAAAAACGCCACTGTTCGTAGAATACCTAAACATGGCTTACTTAAAACTACTTTGTGTGCCCAAGAAATCCGTGTTGGATTATCACATTTAATAACCTATATAGCTTATCAGAATTCAAGCAATCATGTGGATGCAAACCACAATGTGACATAAGTCGCCACCTCCATAAGTACTGCCCATACATTTGAGTACGGTCAGACGCTAATTTTCAAGGTATATAGCATGACACACTCAGAGTTTTTCAAGAATTCGTTTGGTTGACATTCAATCCGCTCTAGGATGCTTCGTTCCTCTGCATGGTCCTTGTACATTAGTGATTGGCAAACCGATACTCAAAAACAGTGCCGGTGAAATTAAATGCAACATAGTGGTGGTTTTTCGAGAGCTTCTCACAGTTTAGATGCTTTTTATTTTTCGAGCACTAAATCTGATATTAACTACTCGTTACTTCGCTCGTTGCATTCACGTTGTGTTAATATAGGTGCTGGTACCTAAATACATGCCATAACAGCGTAAGCCCAGGCTACGCTTCTCATATTAGCGTATGGAATGCAATTTCAACGGTATACTCCTAGATTAGAGCCCCGTGTACTGTGCGATATTGGTGCGCGGTAAAGAGCCCCAGGTGGTCGAATATTCCGCAGCCCTTCATTACGGTGTCTCTCATAGCCTGAGTATTTTTGGACGTTAAACTGCATATACCAAAACTAGCAACTAGACTGTTGAACGTCAATGCAGAAAATTTGAATTTTTGTGCGAGGTCAATTTTTTTTGTTAAGATATGGTAAGCGAACTATCCCGCAAAGGAAAATGTTTTACACCAGTTCATGCTTTAAAGGTAAAATGTATGGAAAAAGGTTTACTTTCCAGCATATCCCATTCCCTCTCCTTATGTTAACTGCACTGCTATAGCTGGCATCCGTTATCTTTGAGCAATTCGGCTCGCATAATTCGGGTGGACTTGAATTCTTTGAACACACTCCTCAGCACAGACACACGCCACCAAAACGCACCGATTGGCCTGGGCACTTGGACACGCCGGCTTGGGCACACATACATGGATGCCATAAGAGCGCATTGGAATTGTTAGTTTTAGCCTCTTCATGAGAACACAGTAGAAACAGATAAGGAATGCATCGTGAGCACTTTCTGTCCTTCGACCGTACCCTGTGTCAGCTTCTGCGTTTTCAAACGAATTTATATGAATGAAAACCACTTTATACCAAGCAGCACTGGTCCCTTAAAACTTGCCCGAACTATCCGTTCCATTTAAAAGCAAAGGAAGTGGCATAAGCGCTAAGTTCAGTAGTTGCACTCTTAAAATATTTGCTACCATCGTCAAGAAGCTTCATTCCTCAGCAACGTGCTTGTCGTGGGAGGTTCCTCGGCAGGGAAATTCATAAAGAAAACTAGACATAGAAATCAGAGCAGTAAAGAACGACTTCTGTCGTCTAAAATTACTTCGGGAAAATTTCGTCAGCTTGTTACATTTTGGCTGTTTATTTACCGCTGCACAGAATTTAGCTGCATACACTATCTCCGCAGCGACCTGTTTCCCCCGTACCTCCACCTACATTCTGGGATAGTGTAACTTCCGGCGCACTAATTTGGAGTCCTTGCTAACTCGACGCTATCATGTGCTTTCCACATCTAGATATATACGTCTGCCTCTCCTTAGAGGGGCACTAAACGGAAATCGCGGACTTTGAAACATGGACTGAGTATTCCTGGCAAGCACTTCCATCGTTGATTCTCAGCGGAAAGATTTCCAGGTTCTTGAGAAAATCGCAAAATAAGTTCCTGAAATCTTCCCGCTTTCAAATCGCCCGGAGATTTCTTCACATCAGCATTATTTTTATGACGTCGTAGTACTCTGTCTCTCCGGCCAACCAAAGCGAGAATGCCAAGCGTGATCTCCGGCTGGATCGCATTTCGTACCATGCGTCAACGCTGTGTTCTTAGATGTTTTTCCGCATTCAGGCGTAATCCACCGGCGTAACGGGTTTTGTCAACAATGCATCAGTGTCCGGAGCGCATGCAAACATTACCAGGTTGGTGGTTACGAGGACACAAACCGCGCAGCAAGCGAGCGGTGCGATTTGGCGTAGACCAATTTCCTCGTCAGGGGAAATCAGGGACGCAGTCTACTGCATTATTTGCTTCCTCGTTTAGTGAGACTCGCCGACACTGTATTGATCGCGATCGATGAACTAGCCCACTCTGCGTCTTTCGATGCGCTCTCGTTGCTGTTATCAGCGAGGGACACTGCACAGTGAGCCGATCAACTAAGTTGGTGTCGGACCTGTTTTCGAATCGAACAGCGTAAGTTCAGCGTTCTTAAGCGTCAGTGGCTATTGATTCAAGAACAATAGTGAGAAACATACCCTTGCGCACAACATAATTCCCTAGTGCGGATACAAGAACTTCCAGTGTCAAGCAAGTAATTATCTTGAACTAAATTCAGATGTCAGGAAAGCGAAAAGTGAGCCTGTCGGTGTTCCTCTGTTTGTACCACCAGTGTCTCATCCAATCGTCAGGAGTAAGGCGGGAAAGCAAAATCTGCAAATCCTAGAGTTGTGGATAATGTTATGTGCATGCGCCATCCGAGTGCATTTTGTGGTGTGCCATGACTCAAAAACAAGCTGTTTATCTTTAACCATATAACGAGGTACAGAAAGCGTACGGCATGCTTGCCCGTTCGACGCGGGCGGGATAATAATATTTCGTCCTCATGGACCTACAAACAGGAATAAATTTCGCCGCTTCATGCCCTGCGTCTGACGTATGGCGTTTACTTTTTGGGAGCCTGGTAGATTTAAGCTGGGCTTATCATTGTTTTCTCTTTTTTTTTTGCGGCCATGGTGATCTCATTCATTGAGCTGTGCTTACCCGTGACTAGGCAATTTTCAATAATTAATTTTATGATATTGCGATTTTTTCACAGTGCCTTAGCCGGGTCTTATAGAGCAGGAAGAGAGCAATGACAAAAACATTCTTCCTTAACGGATTGTTGCTGTATTGGTGGTGAAATACAGCTGTGGTGAAATGCAGCTGTTATGAAATACACCGACGGCAATATCTTACCTTGACCAGTCGCTTGTGGCCGCTTGTTGGGGCTATTGGGTAGATTTTTTTAAAAATCCCCTGTTTATTGTGGTGTAATTCTGTGAGGCAGGGGTGGTATTTCTGTGAGACGGAGAACACGTGGTTAAATGTTCTGAGAGCTATCCTGTTGGGACGTGCTTGCTCATGTGCATACAAACCGTTTTCACCACGCGTTAAAATAAAAACTGCTACATGCGCCTGAAAATAAGAAGCGGCCGGTTTCCCGATGGTGCTTGCCCATTTCCGTGGTAATAGCGATGTAGGGGAAAGCGAACAACTAATCATGGCGGGAGGGAATCATGGCCAGCTGCAGTGGCAGGAATAATCGAGAGATGACGCCATGTGTACTTCGCTTCTAAATGCTTTTACGCCATTCTGGGGCTTATGAATGCTGTTTTCGGTATCATTTGCATATTTTCTATCAGGCGACGCTAGCCTATCGATGTAGCCCGACCTAGTACTCTAATTTAAAGCCCCTCTGGGATTTATAATGCGAGCTTTAATGGCAGCTTAATATCTTTGCATCATAGATTGCTTTACAGGCATCGTGGCGTCAATTTTTGTGTCACGACCACCTATTATCTCACTTCTGCGTTAAGTCCACCGTTGTGGGAGATGAACTGTACATTAGCTCATAACCTTCTATGAAAGTGAATGTTGAGTTTGGGTATATATCTGTAGCCTATTGTGCCCGTTAGAAAAAAAAGCTCGTAGTCCGTGCGCTGTCACACCTTTTCTCAGAGAGATGGTAGGCCCAAACAGCTACTTATTGAAGTAGCGGAAGCCTTTCATATTATCCGGAAAGATAAAGGGTGCGTGAGTACGCCATCTCTAACATTATCTCTTCGAGAAATGAATATGCTACATAGTGGGTAGCGGTTTTGCGCATGCACACATGCTTTTAAAACGGTTTTACCTTGTACCAGCACTAGGAGATTGTTTACATTGCGCAAGTGCGCTGTTTTTTTTTCATGTGTATATTATTACCTGCTTCTTCCTAATAAAAAAATCAGTTGCAAGTACAGCGCTGGTGTGAGTGTCTTGTCTCTTTCTTGGTCTGTGTGTGTTTGCGCTGTTGAACCATCATTATCAATCTACGTCGACTAGCCCAATCTGCAGTTCTTCTACAGTAACTCCAAATTTCGCTGCAGTATGTAATGTTAATTACCGTTTAAAGTTATGGCGGTGATAGTTCGCCCCTCCAGCTGTGCTGCGTCTACTCTGCTGTGCTGGTTGGTCGTAGTGCTGATTTTTCCTTGCGTTATTCTTTATTCGTGCTGTTTTGTCGCTGTGCCCTTTGTCCCCCGCGCTGTTTTGGCTCGTGCTGCTTTTCCCTGTGCTATTTTGTCGCCATGCTGTTTTTTCTCCGTGCTGCTTTCTTGCTGTGCCGTTTTCTCCCTGGGCTGTTTTGTCGCAGTTCTGTTTTTGTGCGCTGTTTCGGTGGATGCTCTTTTGTCGCGTGCTATTCTTCCACGACGCCTTTACCTGCATTGTACGTGTTAAGTGCTAGTTTAGCCGACGTAGATTTTTCATGCTACCGAACATGCCGTGCAGCCGCCTGGCTCCGAGTTAGGTTCTGGCTTCGTTCCCCGTTTTAATGCGTGCGCAAAACCGTGCGCGTGCGTACGCACGCGTTTGCGTGCGTATGTCCGCTAGCATATGTTGTGTGCTCGAGTTTGGGTGTGTGGATGTACTTTTGCGTGCGTTTGCGTGCAAGCGTTTCTTCCTTCCGCGCGTGGCGGACGCCGCGTACGACGTGACCTCGAACCTGTATCATTGTAAAAATGATACCAGCTGGCTTCATTCAAAACAGGAATAATGGTTTTTGCTTGCTGGGTCGTCTTGCAGACGTTTTATTACGCATTTGAGAGCAACTCGACTGTCCTGCTTGTTACTTAGAACTGGTCAGAAAATGGCTTGAAATTTTAGAGACACAGTCACCGTCAAATGTATTAGTAAGTGCGTAGCGTTGTTCAGCGGAAACACCAGCGCTCGTGCCTGAGCATATGCTGCGTTAACTCAGTGGGATCGATAATCAGGGTGTTGTCAGGGTGTTGAACCGGAACCGCACTTTAACTCGAAACCAGAACCTAACCAGAATTTCCAACTGGAACCGGAACTGAACTCAACCCATATTTTTTCCGCAATCTTGCAACTGAACCCGAACCGGAATGATTCAAAGGAACCGTTTCGAACCGGTTCAGGACTCTTCAGCCTCACTTTTTTTTTCAGACAAAATGAGATGATCTAGCGCGTAGGTTTACCCATCCGAGGCTGTCTGCGCTGGAAAGGGCCAAAAAGGCATCCATTCTATGCGACAACAAAAATGAATGAAGTCTGGTGTCTGGGAAGAAACCTAATTGACGCTTCTGCAACGAACTAGCGCCAGTTCTAAAGCATTGTACGCCAGGTTTATGTGAAATCTTGGACTATTGCTCTTCCCCATTTACATGTTTGCGTATGGTTCTGAGTCAAATTGTTAGCGCTGCTCTATAGCTCAAAAAACGAGTATTGGCACCAAATTTTAGCGCGCGTGTTTTCTTCTTTCAAACGATGCTTTCGACATTGGTACGCATTGAGCACCCCGTGCAGCATCCCTGGGACCAATAAATAATTTATATTTCAATTTCTTCTTGACCGTCTTTCGGTTTCATCAACAGAACAATGGCTGTGACATGTAGAAGAATTTAGGTTACGTGAGGCACGAAAAAAGCAGCAATATAAATAGCAATATAATATAGGCTGCTTTATGTGCAGTAGTGAGCCAAAACGTATGAGGGTTTGTACCCGTTTTTCCGCGCCTCACGTGACCTAAAGTTGAACTACGCGTCAAAGCCATCGTTCGGCTTATGAAAGTGAAACAACATGGGAGAATAAATTTCTTTGTAAATTACTCAGCGGCCGTAGGCGAATACTACACGGCGATTCATGTATTCTAATATATATGGGGCATGTTTTGAAAGGAGAAAACACGCAATAAAATTAGTTGTGCATAGCCCTTTAGGTACCGGTTTAGAATACCTTCCCTTTCTTTGCGTCGTTTACCACAAATATATGAAACAAACGACCTAACAGAGTTGTGGTGGTGGCTTTTGAGGAAAGGAAATCGCGCAAAAACAGTCACTTCTTGATGGACACCTCAACCGCGCCGCAAGAAAAGTGAGGAAGGTGGGAGTGAAAGAAGAAAGAGAGAAACCGATACGGTAGTGGAGGGCTCGGGAATAGTTTGGTACAACTAGAGATATTTAACGGGCATTCAGATCGCACAGCACACGGACGCCATTTGTGTTCCGCCTGCAACGAAACGGGGCAGAGTTCGCACCCAGGTGCACCGAATAAGTAGCCGAGTGCCCTAAACACTGAACCACCGCAGTGGGCAGTGCAACACTTACTTTTGGAAGCGTTCGTTGTCTCAGAAAACAGATACTATATAAAACTCCTGACGATGGGTAAGTGGCGGAATAAAGAAAACAAAAAGGCCTCAGTGGCTGTGGAGCTCGACTGCTGCTTCCAAGGTTGCGAGTTAGATCTTGGCCTCGAGGGCCGCATTTCGAAAGAGGTGAAATGCCAAAACGCGCGTGCGCTGTCCCACGTTGAAAAAAAATCGCCAGTGGTATAACTCTTCTAAACATAGTTAAAGTGAAACTCCAGTACACTTGGCTACGCTTTGTTAAAAGCCTGAAACGCCTCGCAGGCGTTTCAGACACGCTGTCAGCCGCGCTCTTATCCATGGTGAAACTGTGAAACTGCATGCGAGAGTGGCGGCGCCTCCTTGAGCGAACGCCGAGTTACGTGCATAATCACATGACCATATCTGGCGAAGTGGCGGTCAGCGCACCGCGGTCAGAGCAGCGGCATGGCGGCTGCAGCTGCGGCGAGTCACGTGTTCTTACGTCACAGCAACTCCTCCGGCGCTCCTCTTGCTGAAGGTTGAAGTGCAACACATGATGACCTTGGCGAAACAAGGCGTAGTGGAGCTCTCGCTCTAAAACCCCAGCCAGTCTAATCTGGAGTCTTCCACTACAGCGTCCATCATATAGGCCCCGTGTCTACTCGGCACGTTAAACACGAGGTATTACCACTATTATTACCAAATAAAGGATGGATAAATTGGTGCAGCTTCTTTTTTTAGAATGCGAATATTATTTTTTGTACACGACGGAAAAAAGCAAGGAGTGCGCGGGCAGTGGTTGAGTTATAAGACAAAATTAAATGCCGATTATACAGAGGGGCAATGCCAAAATGCCTGCGTTCGCTGCCAAGTGACAGTGATAGTGCCCAGAAAAATGATACTGCAATGACATGTAACTGCGATGGAATGATTTCGTTACTGCGATTAGCTGAAGTGGTCTGGTTATAAAAAACATTGATGCCAGTCGCCAGCGGGTGGCTTCATCACACTGTTGTCGGACTGCTGGATCTTGAGTCCTCTGTCTTTAGGCTTATATCTACTTTTCACTCGCATACTTCCAGTTCTTGGTGTCTGAGATGAGAGGCTTATGCTTGGTGTTTTTTCGTAGAACGCTTGGGCGACGGCATACGTTGAGCATTCACATCAATCCTCCACGGCTACATCGGGTACAGGTGGGTGATGGGGGTACGTATGAAGGTTGTTGAATATGGTTTTTTACCAGTGAGTGCCCGGATGTGCGCCCACCGGAGTGTGCATCGAGCGTGGAGGCTGCACGAATGCAAACACACATAGCGTGGTTATTTTATGCGAAGCATACTACTTTAGCTACCACTTCAGCCCTTCACCGTGGCTATGCGCCTCCAAATCACGTGATACATGACGTCACACCACGTGAAACGATGACGTCACGACAGTAGAGAAACGGGTGCCCACCTCGCGCCGTCGCTGTGGTTGTGCACCTCCAAATCACGTGATACATGACGTCACACCACGTGACACGATGACGTCACGACAGTGGAGAAACGGGCGCCCACCTCGCGCCGTCGCTGTGGTTGTGCGCCTCCAAATCACGTGATACATGACGTCGCACCACGTGACACGATGACGTCACGACAGTAGAGAAACGGGGGCCCACCTCGCGCCGTCGCTGTGGTTGTGCGCCTCCAAATCACGTTATACATGACGTCACACCACGTGACACGATGACGTCACGACAGTGGAGAAACGGGGGCCCACCTCGCGCCGTCGCTGTGGTTGTGCGCCTCCAAATTACGCGACACGATGATGCTTCGCACTCTCCAGGCTTAACCAAGTTAAGCCTCAGCCATTTTTTTGGGAAAGGAGGCTATACAGCTCACGCAGTAAAAAGAACGACTGAAACTAAAAGAGTATGCATATTCCGAGTTGAATTCATACCAGTGAAACAGGAAAGCTCCGTTTAGAGATGCCTTAGAATATTTCGCTATCTCCGAGGCTTCTTTTTATTGTTGTTGCATGGATTATTAGCAACCTCTCTGGCCCTCCTCGTGCCTTGCTTGATGTCGTCGAATTCAGCGGTCTCGGCATAAGGCCTCACGCCACCATGACTCCCTTGACTCCCTTCTTCCGCTCGCACATAAAAATTCCGGAACCAGTCAGGAGGTTCAACTTGCGCAACATATTCCTCCTGCCTTAAAGCGCACTGTTGTTTGAACAGTGACCTTTCGAACAAGGTGGTTCTGCGGGCTGATCCTTCATGCGGATTTTCCATACGCTAAGCAGAGTTTGCAGGGAATTCCGTTGTCTTTCATCGCACACAGAAACGTTATAGTGAAGTGCATGATTTCCATGTCTTTTTAAGAGATTTCTGAAGTACGTCCCGCACAATCACAGCATCACGACAAAAAATAATAATTGTACTGCTGAACGATTTCTCGTTGCGAGCACAGGCAGCAATTTACTGACCATGGCATAAACGTCTCCTAGGCGCGAAGGTACAGCCAACTGGTAACGTCTTTGTTTGAAGAGTGCAAAAAGGCTTTCGCCGCAGATTTAAACTACAGTCGGGCCCATTTACAACGGGGGGGGGGGGGGGGGGGGGGCATCTCTTAGTGCACGCAAGGCTCGCCCTCTCCGTCAGCATCGCGAAGAAACGACTCGGACAGTCTAGAACAATCGACGGCAATCCCCCGCGCCGCGTCCGTCGAACGGTGGTGGAAGGGGCAGCCACGCACACAAGGTAGTCGCTCACCGGAGTTTCCTTCTCCCCCGTTTTACGACGCGCGGCAGCAAGAGTGGTCGCGCGGCGCTGTTTTTTTTTGTTTCTTTTTTTTTTCAAACTTGCGCCGAATTTTGTGACACAGGCAGCGAAACGAGTGGAGCTAACACGCCCTCTCGTCACCTCCCCCAGAAAATGCTCGGGGATGGCTTAGCCCAATAATACGGCGCGCACGGAGAAACCCGGCCGTCATTATCGGCGCGTACAAACGTTTGCCGCCGATACCATCATAGTCGCCCCCCTGCCCCAGCCGGTAAGTCGGAAACCCTTCTTATGTTAGCCTTCTATTTCCGTCGAATGTAAGAGTATGTAGTAAGTGGTTTTAATGACATAGAAAATTGCGAGGAACTTTAGCGACTAAAGTGGTGAAAGGCGCAAGCCTGAGTGCTGCAATCTGCTACGCGATTGTTCACTTCACATTCTGTTGGTGCATTAATTAACTGCCAATTAACGACGCTTAATCTTTGCCTTGATGAGTGGAACGTGACAGCGTGTTGTAGCGCCGTCAGGGAGACCACGGAACGCCACGACCCGTTCGGCGCAATACGTTGCCCTTTGAACACAACCCTTTTTGAGTAAAGGAAATGGCGCTGTAATTCTATGTCATTTTGGTGCACACCTGAACCGCACCGTACAGGAAGGGAAGAAGTGTTGTGAAAGAAGAAAGAGAAAGAGGGCTCGTAATGAAGAAAATGAAAATTGTATTTCAGGAAAGGAAGTTACGCAGTAACTGTCTCACATATCTCGGTGGACACCAGTCGAAAATTGTTTTTGAGGAAAGCAAATTGCGCAGTAACTGTTTCACATATTTCAGTGGACACCCGTCAAAATTCCCGCGCAGTGACGTCACGACCATTTCGACCAATCTGAAACGCGGAAAAATTTGCTAACACGTCTTGGTCACGACAGTATGAGCCATTAAAGGCTTTCGCCTTAATAAATGCAAAAAAAAGATTTTTGTTTGCCCCGGAATTTGGTATCGCTGCTCGAAGCACCTGAGCTGGGGCAGCGTAAATAAAGAATAACGGACAGTGTGTTGAAGGGAAATGAAAGGAGTGAGGGGCTAGTAGAAAGGAAGAGGGAGAGGCACACTGTAATAAGTCAATATACATATTGATATATGCACAGGTGGAACACGCGTGATGGTCTGGTTGAGCACAGTACACACACACGCGCGCACGAAACAATGCACAGAAGAGCTGGAATGGGGTGTCCAGCTGATCGTCGTCCAAGGTAGCACAGGCAGAGCGTTCGGATACTGCTAGTAACTACCTGGTGGAGAACAGGCGGGACGTCAAGCCCGTCTGTTCAAGAAATGCACAGATGCTCACCATTGTTCGCTCACGGGTGCGCTCACTGCCCTGCGGCCACAACAGCGTTGTGAGACCGTTTGGGAGAATACCCAAGCGCCCTGTAGGTCGCGAGCATGTCACGACAAGCATCGGCGAACGCGGTACACCGAAGGAGCAGGTGCTCTAGAGTTTTCGCCGCGCCGCATCTCTCACACACTGCACTCGTCGCGAGTCCGTGACACACCCGTCGCTCCCCGGGCCGCACGCATACAATGCGCAATCGAAGGATCATCGCGCGCTGCGCCCGTGTGAGCGGGCGATCTCGCGCTGTACCTACGAGGCAAGAAGCCAGGGCGTGCAGGCGCCGTACGGGGGCGAGCCTTCTGTTAATTGCTCATATTCGTGCAGCGCCGCGCACATCTGTGAGCGGGGGTGCGAGCGAAAACGCTGTAGCAGCGAGCCGCCGTCCGGTGCGCGGTGGAGTCGATCTATGAGGTTAAGTGCCCTGCGCGCTACTTGGAGCTGCAACGGCCATGCTCCTGCCTCGTTGGTGTTTTGCAGCTAGCTGGCCCACTCTGTGTATTCATTGCAAGTGTAATAAATATCATATGAGTGTTCACGCTTTGACGTCCGTCCCTTTGTTCCCTCGAGCACGAATTCCTCCGCGGTTAGCGAGCGGGAACGCTGCATCCGTGGAGTGGAAGTGCGCGGGCGGAAGGCTTGACCCTCATATTTCCACACGGTTAGCGCTGCGCACGGCAGTGCCGCCTTTTACTGCATTTTTGGTTGAGATGTTCTTTCCGGGGTAGGGTCGTGCAGGTTCAGAGGCGCTCTTTCATTTCTGTGCTTAGTGGAAGCACTACCTCTTGAAGTTCGGGGGTAGTTTACGGTGCCTCCTCGTTCGTTATATCCGAGTGATGCGGCCAAAGTTGTTCGTTGTATCTGCGACGAATTCCCATTGCCCTTATGCGTATTTTGACGGTAGTACCGCACCATTTCGTAATAAGCGAGCGTTCGTTATATGTGCGGTCGTTATAAGTGGGCTCGAATACATTCCCTGAATTTGCTTTAATACACTGATATCAAGAAAGGCTGGATAAGGTTGCAAATATATGGGTAGAGTAAATATTGATCGTTCCCAAACTTTGTCATCTGCTTTGTGGACAGGTCGTGCAGGTATCCTAAGGAAAAGTGAAGAGTGAGAAAACCGAACCGGTCAGCACAAAGTTCTGTCACGACCGTGTCCAGAAAAGATAGCAGAGCACTTAGTCTCCAATTAAGCACAGCTGCAGAGACGAGTTGTTTGTAGTTCTGAAAATAAATGCCTTTAAACAAGCTGTTGAGCAAATGGCGCACGACAGATTCGCCAGACTCTACCAAGGGCGCAAAATATTCTGCAGAGGCACAGGTCCCTTTGATAGGGATCAGAAAAGTTACAAAAATTCTTTGTAGTGCAAGTACACCTTCTTTTTCGCAGAATGTTGCACTAGCAAGAATGTTGAAACGCAACATCACAACGAAAATGTTGCCAATTTGTGTCCACGCAGAAACGAAGCAATCTCAACACATCCGAATGCACTGTTTTATCACACGCTTTTAATCAGATGAGGTCTACGTCATTTCAATATGCCAAAGTCGTAATTTCTTACTGTACTGGCGAGAAGGCACGATTAGTTGTGCTTTTGAAGATACTGGGCTATAGGAGCTCGAGATGTATAACGCGAGTCACGAAGGCGATATCGAAGAGGTAATTTAAATAAAATATGTTTGGTAATCTATGGGTTCTAGAGAACGCCAGTGCTCCCAAGAGGCTCTGCTTAAGGCCGATTCACACGACGGACCGTTCGCCCGCGGCCCGCGCACTACGTGTGCATACGTCAGCACTTTGAGGGGCGCGCTGTCGGCCGCCATCCATCCATGCATCCAGCGCGCCTCTCAAAGTGCTGACGTATACACACGTAGTGCGCGGGCCGCGGGCGAACGGTCCGTCGTGTGAATCGGCCTTTAGGTGTTGGATGGCGGCTCTCTTAAATTCTCGCACCATGTAGTAAAAGGGGGGGGGGGGGGGGGGGGGGTTGACAGGCAAGTCGGTTTCGGGGCGACGGAAAGGTGTCTGCCTGTATACAGGTGCCGATACATGAGAGCTTCGTTTCTCAGTAGTGCGCGGGACGTTAGAGGACACGTGCGGCGGTCAAGTCGGCGTAAGCGCACTACGTGCGAGAAACTCCCGACTGTCTCGAGCTGCAGGCGAGAGCAATTACTCGCGCGACGGGGTCTCCGAAACTGCTCAAGCCGGAGATTTTGTAGATGCAAAATCCACCGGCTTTTCGTCTTATACCTTTTCAAATAGGTTATAGCGCACACACAGCCGACTTGCATTAATTTCGAGTTCATTTCATGTTGCGGCTCTTGCCGTAATTCGTCTTTTTGCCGCGGACAATAAATAAAGTGGGTTAAATGAGAACATCTCGCATTAATCAAATTTATTCATTTTTTATTTAATATATCGATGTGCCAGAAAAAAAGGAAACTGCATAACAAGGTTGATTACAACCCATCTACGTTATATATTTTTTTTTTGCCCTGAAACGGTTTGAACCCGTTTGAAGCGGTTCAATACGGTCCGAACCGGTTCGAGCCAGAACGGAATGTCGCTCTGGAGCCAAACCGGAACTGAACCCGAAAGGCGTGAAACCGAACCTGAACCGCACCGGAAAAAATTCCGGTTGAACACCTTGCTTCCAGTAGCAGCAGTCTGCACATCCAGCTTACGATGGCGCACTGAAACTGAATTAGTTGTCAGTTTCCGGAAAAACCAATAAGACTTGCACGAAGTAGCAAACAAAAGGCAGCTTCCTACAGGCCTTACATAAAAGGTATTCGCAGGGCCGCATAGCATTGTTATAGGCGAATGAGAGGATTCTGCTTCAATTTCAAGCAGCAAGAAAAAGTTACAGAAAACAAGAACCGCCGAAAAAACACGTGCTACAGGCTTGACAGCCTAGTGGCAGTATTTCAGAGAAACAGCGCCAGGCTTGTGGCCACTATTTCAGAGAAACAATAGACTACAATGAAGATCGAGCAGAAAGCAAATTTTAAGTTCTATTGCTGACTCTGACACTGATACGTTCATAACGATTTAGTAAAATGTCACCTCATGTTTGTTGTTATTACATGGTTGCGTATTCTTTTAGTCTGCAACTCCCAATTGAATGCATGGCGACGCGCCGGAGGAATGTACTTTTTGTAATGGTGGCAGGACCAGCTTCGTGGTTGACCTATTCTTCAAATATTGCTATAAAATATTTGGCGTGTTTTGGCCTTTACTTCTTTTTTTTTTCTACGGATAACAGTACATCTTCATGGTAGCTCCACCATGCAGTGGGCCTGACACTGGCCCATGTACTCTCGTGGCCCGTAGTATACACTGCCATCTGTTCTTTATGACATCAAAGTTCGTATAGAAAACGCCAAGGCTTGACATCTGCCTTGACAACTGCTGACACTTCAATTGTAAGTATCAACTTGAATTTTGGTGTGCATACTGAATTAAAACCCATCTCGCAGGGATCAGGAAAAGTGTATCAGCTAGATGCAAAAGTCCTAGTTCTTCAATACCCTGTCCTGAGGATTACAGATACCACTGGCTACATATGTACACAACATTTGCTGTTACCGAGTTTTGGGTGACTAAAGAGGATGGCTAATAGTATGTTTGCTCAGTTGTCCTTCGAGCTACAAGTCACTGTGGAGGAACAGATGATAATGTGTTGCCATTGGATGTTATTATTACGTGCATGTTCAGTTCAGTAATTGCACATAGAATGTTGCTATACTGGTTACAGTTAGCAGTGCGCTTTCAAACTGCAAATGTTCTACAAGGAAAACGTCGGATCTTCAGGCAGGATTGGAGGAACGTGTGCTTTGAGTATAAAATGTCCCATATAACAAAAAGTATCGGCTCTACATACAATGCATGAATTAAAAAAGGAGTTTGCCAGGAGAAAGGGATTGCTTCAAACAATTTCCCCCCGTGATACAGTGCCCTAAACCATGGCCAGCCTAAGAGCACTAAATATTGCTATACTTCTTTAAAACTGAATTCCTCACTACTTTAAGCATCTACACTAATAAACATGTACCTATGTCTTAAAGCTTAGGCGTTGATTCAGCATGAATCAAATTACTTGCCTAAAGAACTTTTTGCTGGGCTAGTTGGTCCATTCTGACATTGGTGAAAACAGCGCGAAAGAAGAAGCCCGAAGGCGAAACGAGGAAGTGACAGGAAAGAGCGCTGTTTCAGCGCTCTTTCCTGTCACTTCCTCGTTTCGCCTTCGGGCTTCTTCTTTCGCGCTGTTTTCACCAATGTCAGTACTTGCCTAAAATCTGTCCTTATATGACAGATTTATCCCCTTCACTAGAAGGGGATAAACGTGCGTCTCGTGGTACCGTGAAAAGGTACCAATCGTTGGTGTTTATTTCATCATTAGCCTGACAGATATTACTCACTATTTTCTTAAAACCCGCCGCGGTGGCTCAGTGGTTACGGCGCTGGGCTGCTTTCCCGAAAGACGCGGGTTCGATCCCGGCCGCGGAGGCCGAATTTCGATGAAGGCGGAATTCTAGAAGCCCGTGTACTGTGCGATGTCAGTGCATGTGCGATGTCAGTGCATAAAAACTACAGCAAATTAAAGTGGTTAAAATACACATTTGCACTTTTTTTTAATGCGATGTTGATTGCCTCAGGGCATAAAACGGTATGTAATGATAAATGAGGATGCCTAAATAAATGAGTAAAGGTTCGCTGATCTAATGAAATCGAGTAGTGAACGATGATGAGGTCCTTGTGTCCAAGCGGTGTATGAAGCACTATTATCGGGCGAAAGACCCGCTGCCGCCAGGTGCCGAATTCTTGTCGGCTTCAACGCCGGGCAAACCCACAGCAGATGGTGAATGTCGGCCTCAAGATTTCTGTTCTTGCAGACTGGACACCCGGGGCGGGGAAATACACCTTCGAATTGCGGCCACTTTCGTTTAGCGGCCGGAGTTAGGGCAACCCCGACCCGGATCCTCCGAAGCGCAACCTCCTGTGCACGGGTAAGACCACGGGGGAAGGTTACCGCACACGGAGGGATTAGAGCACGTGTGCGACGCCAGAGGTGTTCCTTTTTTTGTTAAAAGAAGGGTGGTGTCATCCAGTGTTATGATTCGAGGTGAAGACGAAGTTGGGGTCACAAGGTGGATCGCAGAATCTGCACGGCTTTGCGAACTCAGGAGGTCTCGTGGGACCCACTGAATTCGGATTGGCTACGGGATGCATGCCGCGAGACGATGGATGTCCTGGCAAATGTCTGGGGTGCGACTGACGCGTCGTAGTAGGCGTATGACTTGAAGAGCGTCGGTGCGGATGACAATGCGAACCGTAGGTAGTAGGGGAACGGCGGCCACTGAGCATAGTGCCTCTTGAACGGCAAGCATCTCCGCACAGAAGGAGGAAGGAGGTTCTGGGAAGCGAAACCTGGACGTTTTGTTGAGGGCCGGCTTGCGAGGGCAGTAGATTGCAGTAGTGGTTTCGTAAGCCTGGATGCCTGCGTCAACGTATAAAACGATGGAGCCATGCGGCAGATGGGCGTCTTCTTGTGTAATTCGTTCGCGAAACGACGCCGCCGCGAGGGTAGATGATGGCCGACGTAGATCAGTTGGTTTGTTATCGCTTAGCTGCACAAAATGCCAGGGAGGGAGAATTGGCGGAGGCGGCTGTCGAATCGAGTGCGAGGAAGCATACGCCTTGAGTGCACACGTTGCGTGTGTAAGGTTAGACTTAAGCCGGCGAGCATCACGTCTTTGCTGCACCAGCTCATCTAGAGTATTCAGCTGCGCATGTTCTTGGAGCGCCACGATCGGGGTGATGCGGGGAAGACAAGTGATGACTCTCATTGCCTCTCGATTAACGGCTTCAAGGCGATCCCACTGAGCCCTCGTCAAATGCTGGAATTGGGCTTGGTACACGAGGCGCGGTTGCACAACCGCCCGCACCAACTGCCTTGCAACATGAGAACGGGCGCCGCCTGTTTTAGGAGCAATTCGTGTAATCAGACCTAACGCCTGAATCGCTTGCTTTTTAGCTCGAGAAAGCCAAGCAGTCCCTGTTCCTGACTCGTGAATCGTCAAGCCCAATATTTTGACTATCGAACTTTCTTGAAGTGGAGTTCCGGATAGATGGAGACGAATTGGTGTCGCAGCGAGTTTACGGCGTCCCCAGCGGTTGGCAACAAACACATACGTAGTTTTGCTCACTGAAAGCTAAATACCAATTGAAGAGGCATAAGTCGACGTTAAATCTAGGGCTGACTGTAGGGCGGAGGCTTGAGTCAACAGGTCGTGGTGGGTGCTCCAGACAGTGATGTCATCAGCGTACAATAAAAACTTAATATCAGTGACTTCATGTAAGCGCCAAGCAAGAGGGATAAAAGTAATATTAAATAATGTGGGCGATAGTACCGATCCCTGGGGCACGCCGCGAAGAGGCACAAAGGATCCGACGGCCTCGCCACTGAGGCGTATGGCAAAGTGTCGGCCTTCCAGAAAGGATTTTACAAAATTGCGCACTCTAACGGGGAAATGCAGCATGTCAAGTGATTCCAGGATAGCAGCATGACTGATATTGTCGTACGCCTTTTCAACGTCCATGGCCAGTACGGTACGCACATTGTGGCTGCGTGTTGATGCTAGAACTGATGACGCCAAGACAGCCAATCCATGTTCTGTACCTATGGACGTTCGAAAGCCGATTTGGGCGGGATGATAGAAACCGTGGTGCTCAAGCCACCACGACAGGCGTGTGGCAAGCATCTTTTCAGTAAGCTTGCACAAAGTGGGCGTAAGCGATATAGGCCGGAAATTACCAAGATCTGTCGGCGGCTTCCCTGGCTTTGGGATGGGGATCACAATAGCCGATTTCCAACTTTCTTGTACGACGCCTTCTATCCATACCTTGTTGATGGTGGCGAGGAGTTCAGGCAGTAGAGCGGAACTCATGTTCTTGTACACCTCGTACGGAATGGAGTCCGGGCTGGGTGCAGTCTTCCGACGGGCCTCATCTATTGCTGCAAGCAACTCGGGCATGGAAAATGGGCTTGCGATTCCTTCGGCGTCGGCTGTAGATGGTAGCCTGTCGACATATGCTGGAATGCCAGCCAAGGAGGCTCCTGCGGTCCTTGGAGGCAACACGTCATACTTGGGAAAAAACTTCCGCGCTGCTTCTCTTGCGAAATCATCCGGAGCTAAGTTAGCAGCGAAGCATGCTGTGGCCGCTGCGTCAGGACGAGAACCATGTTCCATAGCGCGAAATGTTCGCCATAAAGAAGCATTCCATGACTGTGTCGAAAACTCGTCACACCACGCATGCCACTGCCTTCGCGATAGATCACGTTCATATTGTCACGACCAGAGAGGCCGTGGAGATAGGCGTCGGGAAGAAGCCAAGACTGGGAGCCTTCTTTTCTCTCTTCGGCGATGTAGCGTTCGGCGTCGGGGCGATTGGGTCGGTGCGGCGGCGGAAGCGGGTCGGCGATTGGGGTTAGGGCATCGCGGCGAGTCGAAAGGCGCGTGGGGGAAAACTGCGCAGCGTTGCGGCATCCGACGTCGGGGCTATTCGGTTGCTGCGGCGGTGGAAGCTTTGCGGCGGATCGGCGTTCGGCGGCCTCGCCTCCAAAGGCCGCCGGAGCTAGTTTTCCCGACGAGGGCTCGAGGAACCGCGTTGTCCTGAGGCGAAACGGAGTCCAGAGGGGGAAGACCGGCGTGGAGAAGGCGATCGCGACTCGCGGCGCGGAGGAGACGGCGAACTACGCTGGCGGGTGACATACTCGGCGATGTCGTGAGGGCGCTCTCCAGGCCGTGGACGGGGGCTGTCGATAGAAAATCCGCGTAGTCCCATTTCGCGATAGGGGCACCGCCGGTAGAGATGGCCGGCCTCACCACAGTGATAGCAGAGCGGTCGTTGATCCGGGGTGCGCCAGAGGTCAGTCTTCCGCGGTGCCTGGCGCCAATCCGCCCAGTAAGGAGTAGGCTGAGCAGAGTGCACCGCGACCAATGGTGCGGTGTAAGGCAAAGGCCCAGGAGATGGGGCCGCGCGGCGCACGACGTCCGCGTACGTGACTGGCTGGACCGGAGTCGGTCACGGCGCGGGATCGTATGGAGTCGGTTGCGGCGCCGTCACAACTGCAGCGTCTGGTGCTCTGAGGGCCTGCCGGACTTCCTCGCGGATGACGCTGGTGACGGAATCGACGCGAGGGGCAAAGGTTCCTTGAAGGTGCTGCAGCTCCTCGCGGACCACTGAACGGATGAGTTCGCGAAGGGAGTCCGGATTCGTCCTGGGATCATGGTCGAATCGGTCCAACGTTGACAGTGTCGACGACGGACGCAGTTGCCGGGCGTACTGTTGGGATCTCTGCTGCAGCAATTTCTCCATGTGGACGGCCTCGGCCAGAAACTCCGCGACGGTGTTGGGCGGGTTCCGCACGAGGCCGGAAAAGAGCTGGTCTTTCACGCCGCGCATGAGGTGCCTCAGCTTTTTTTCTTCAGGCATTGCCGGATCGGCGCGATGACAAAGACGCGTCACATCCTCGACGTACATGGCAACACCCTCATTGGGGAGCTGAATTCTAGAGGACAGGGTACGCTCCGCGCTCTCCCGGCGGTCGCTGTTGGCGTACGTACTCAGGAGCTGACGTCGAAAGTCCTGCCACGTCGAGAAAGTAGCCTCACGGTTCTCGAACCACGTGCGTGCAGAGTCCTCAAGGCTAAAGTACACGTTACGCAGCTTTGTAGCGGCGTCCCAGCAGTTGAAGGTCGCAACCCGTTCGTAGTGCGCCAACCAATCTTCGGCATCTTCAAACAGGTCACCGTGAAAGGGCTTAGGCGTTCGTGGGGTCTGAAGAGTGAGATAGGTGGGGCTGGCTGCAGGGACAGTCGGAGGCAGGGCGGGTATTGGCGTCGCCATGAGTGTAGGGGTAGTCGAGGGCTCATCGACAAAAGGGAGGGCTTCGGGGGACAAGCCTCGGATCCTCCGGCTGGCACGATGGACAGGGGTGGTCACAAGAGGCGGGCGTGTCGAGTCGTCCTCAGGAGTAGGGAGCATCGGCCGCACCTCCAACAGTGTCACGACCAGAGAGGCCGTGGAGATAGGCGTCGGGAAGAAGCCAAGACTGGGAGCCTTCTTTTAATTACAGCGCCAGGTTCCAGGACACCGAACAGAACAAGCGCGCCTCGAGAGCCCACCGCCGCTTCGTCGTCGTCCTCGACTCAGCGCGGAGGCCGCGCGGCGCGTTAGGCGCGTGGCAATATCTGCGAGCCTTGGAAGTAAGGTAATTCAGCCTTGTGCGTGCTTGTGCAGAAGTCGAGTCTCGGGAAGCTGCCATCTCCGCTTGTCGGCGAGCAGCCCACAAGTTAAGCAGACCCACATCCGGCACCGGTCGATTGACGTCTGTCCAGGTGACAGTTGTAGCCTTGTTGAGCGCAGTTTGTATGCAGTCCATACGTAGTGTAGATGACTGCACAGAGAGATCTTCGAGCGTAGTGTGAAAGGTGTCCCAATTGACCACAGAACACCTACGGCGTAATCGGCGGGCTCATAACGGATGGAGACCGATGATGATAGGGTGGTGGTCACTACCCCAGCAGTCAGGCTCCAGGTGCCACGAGGGAGTGCCGGGACCGGACCACCACGTAAGGTCCGGAGCATACGTTGGACTGCGAGCATGGCGCACAGCCCGCGTTGCTCAATCGGGATGGTTCAGTAATACAAGCAACGCATCCGCGAAGGCGTCCCGCACACGCCTACCACGGGGGCTAGAAGTGGGGTATCCCCAGTCTGGGTGAGGGGCGTTAAAGTTACCACCGACTAAAATAGGGCACCCTGGGTGTTGTCGTCGCAGAGTTAATAACCACCCCAGATTAATGCGGGAGGAAGCTCCACCGGCGGGCCTTACATAGCATGACACGACTACAAGAGTTGCCTTGGGAAACTTCACGGCCACTGCAACTACCTCCTGATATGAGGTGCACCATTTTTCTAGGGAGATGCGAACTTGAGTAAAGCGCGTATCGACATATACCGCCGCCTTTCCTGGAAGGGCTGCAGTGTGCACACGACGGTCGGTCATTGATGGAGACATGTATCCATTAAAGCCCGGAATGGATGGCAAGGCATTGGTCTCCTGCAGTAGCAGGGCCCACACCTGGAGCTTGTTCATGCGAAGTCGATATTTGAGCTCTCCCAGCTTTGTGGAGAGGCCTCTGCAGTTCCACTGGAGCACGCCACAAAAACGTGTACTCGCCATTTTCGATTAAGCGTCCAAGCGTTGTAAAAGAACGGATGTCAGGTTAGATAACTGGGTTACCATAAATCGGAGGAGAGATGTTGTAGAACTATCCCGCAGTGGAGCAGAAGACCTGGTAGAGTCAGCAAACAATGCGTGAGGGCTAGACGTAGTCGACGGTGCGGCAGCACTCAGTGGCGCGAGGTTGGATTCCGCTGTTCGTCTTCGACGTGCAAGCAGCTCACGGCGCTGTCGTAGCTTAGAAACCTCAGCTAAAAGGCGTGCGATTTGGTCGTCAACTGCTGCCATGTCCTCAGGCAGTGGCTCCAGCATGCTGGTATTGTTTGTAGCCTGAAAGCGACGGCGATCCTTGCACACTTTATCTCTGTAAGACTGTTGAACAGAGGCTGCAGGCGGATTGGACTCGGAAAGCTCTAGCCAGTCGTCGTCATCCCACTGGAGGGCCGCAAACCTGTTGGATGTCTGTATCGGGGCTGCATTTTCAGGTGGAGGCACGAGTTTATGTATCCTACGCCGAACCTTTTCAGTTGCCTTTTGTTTTGTTGGGCAGGTTGTAGAGGTGATCTCATGGTCGTCGGTCTTGCAAAGTCCGCAACGGTAAGACGGTGTGCCTTGTTGCGTAGCCTGATCTTGAGTTGTAAAAGGGCATGATCGGCGCATGTGGCCAGATCTGAAGCAACTGTAGCAGTAGACAGCGCTCGGTTTCTATGGCGGAGGTCGCAGAATACAGCCATAATAGTAAAGGCGTTCTGGAGGAGTTGGTGGGCCTTGCAGTGTGACGATGCAGGAGCGCCCTTTGCCCATATACCGCGCTTGGATAACACGGTGCGAAGGGCAGTATAGCTCACGCTGTAGGGTTGCCTGGTCTTCGGCGACGTCGACGTTGTACACAACACACCGTTGTTGGTCCGAACCTTCTACAAGGTACACCTGGACAGGCACCGAGATCTCGCTTGTAATCGATATACACTTGAGCGTTTGCAGACGCTCGACGGCAGCCAGAGTCGGGAGCCACACAGCGATGGTATTGGATTTCGTTCTAGCGGTTCCAAGACAAGCGTCCAGGTTTGCCTGAAGGATCCTGTTCGGGATGTCTGTGAGGCTTGTGTTTGCCAGAGCTTTAATGGCCACTTTATACGATGCCGATCCAGGCGTCGACACAACGTGGCTGGCATTTGCTAGGTAGGAACGCTTGCCTTGTGAGCTGTTGTTGGCCGAAGATGAATCCTGTGCAGTGTCCCCTGATGGGCGCTTTTGAGAACCGCGAGAAGCCGGAGTCACGGGTGCAGGTGCTGAAGTCATGTCCATTGGAGAGCTCTCCTCCTCACGCAGCGCGGTTGAGGCCCCGTCCAAAAGTGGAGGCTGGGTAGCCATTGCCGTGTTCCGACCAGAGGGCAGATCGCTCACGGGCTGAGAAACATTTGGAGAAGGCGGGATGTGCGCTGCCGCTGATGGACCGGGAGCAGGAACCAGGAGCTGGGACCCAGGCTCAGTTGTCAGAAGAGGTGCTGCTGAAGCCGTCGCGACGAGCGACACCGGCGGAGTCACCTCCGCCAGCGCGTCACCGGAGGCCCTAGGCCTAGTCTCGGAGCACAGTCCAGTTGCAGGGATGACTGTGGGACATTCTGTCAATGCCACACAGCCAGACGGCGCATGAGCTTCGGGAGCTTCTTCAGATGGTATGAAGCCAGTTCTCTTGGTATAGGGAACGTATTGCAACGGATAATCTCCGTGAAGACGACGCAGAGGAAGTGCCCAGTGTGTGCCCGCTTGCCGCTCGGGGCTAGCTGTGATCTGGACCCTGTGCTCCGGTCGTCCTTGTGCCGACATAGACTTCGGGCCACGTAACATCTTTGGTGGACGTGCCGGGTAAACGATCTCCACGCCACGCAGCTCCGAAGCGGTCGTCAGGCCGGGGCTACTACCATCATGGCTCCACCCGGCGAGTCACGAACCACTCCCTCTGCTCCCTTCGTGGTCATGGCTCCTCCCCGCGACCCTGGTACCTTTTCTGGGAACGACGGGACCGATGTCGACGACTGGCTCAGCCTATATGAGCGAGTGAGCACCTATAACCGGTGGGATCCCACCGTGATGCTAGCGAATGCGATCTTCTATCTTAGTGGCACGGCCCGGGTCTGGTACGAAACCCACGAAGAAGAACTGACGAGCTGGGAGACTTTTAAAGAAAAGCTCCGTACTTTGTTTGACAGACCCGATGACCGGAAGCTCTCCGCGAAGAAGCAGCTCGCGTCGCGCGCCCAGTCGTCAACCGAAAGCTATGTGGCATATATCCAAGATGTCTTGGCGCTTTGCCACAAGGTCGACGCCGCCATGACCGAGACCGACAAAGTGAGCCATATTCTGAAAGGGATTGCGGATGATGCTTTTAACTTACTGGTTTGCAAAGACTGCACCACCGTGGACGCAATCATAAAAGAATGCCGTCATTTCGAACAGGTTAAAAGCCGCCGAATTCCACAGCAGTTCTCTCGGCTCCCTAATACTGCCGCTACTTCTTCCTGTGAGGAACACCGATTACCGTCCCGCGCCTCTTCCGAAGATGACCCCGTTACCGGCACTGTGACCCGCATCGTTCGCCGCGAACTGGAAGCCCTTGCGCCTGTTCTGCCCCGTCCGACCGCACCTGATAACTCTCTACCCACCGTGTCGCTGATTCAGGCCGTCGTGCGTCAGGAACTCGCTAACCTGAACCTTCCTCCGGCTGTGTGCACCGTCAGAAGCCCGGACACCCCCCAGCCACCTCTCTCTGTTTATCGTCGCAGCTATTATTCTCCGCAGCGTTATCGCAATCCAAATGAGTGGCGTACGGCAGACGACCTCGTCCCCATCTGCTTCCGGTGTTCTCGCATTGGCCACATCGCCCGACATTGCCGCAGTCCATGGTCTTCACCAGCCCGCAACGTCTGCCCCTCCTTCTACAGTTCTACCTCGACCCGCACCTTCTCGCCCCGAGCCCCGTCCGAACCATCTGAAGCAGCCGTTCCCCCTCCACGCCGATTCTCCCGCTCTCCGTCGCCGCAGGGCCGCCGATCTCGCTCCCCACAGTCGCCTTCAACCAGCCGCTCCCATTTGGAAAACTAAATGATGCAGCTCCCGGAGGTGACGCTGCATCAACGACCCGGACCACAAATCCTCTCTCGACCTCTCGACCAAATCTCCTGGACGTCTTTATCGACCGTGTTCCTGTGCGCGCCCTGATTGACACCGGTGCTCAAATATCAGTGATGAGTGCTGCCCTCCGCCGTCGCCTTTCGCAAAGTCCTCACGCCTGCAATGTCCCGTGTGCGTGTCGCGGATGGTGGCACGCCTGCTGTCGACGGTACGTGTACCGCGCGCGTTACCATTGGCGGCCACAGTATACCGGTTCAATTCACCGTGCTGACCACCTGTGCCCATGACCTCATTCTTGGCTTGGATTTTCTGACTGACCATTCCGCCCTCATTGACTGCTCGGATGGCGTCCTACACCTCGAACTTCCACTGCTGGATTCAGAACCCGTCGATATATCACTGCGACTGTACAGTACCGATTATGCTCGCCTGTCATCCCGAACCGCCTCTTTCGTTCCACTGACCCCTTCTCGCCCAGTTCCTGATGGCGACTATCTCGTTACGCCCAACCTTGACCTCCTGCTGACCCGTAACGTTGCCCTACCTCATACCATCGCCACCATCCAAGCTAACGCCCTTTCTCTGCCTTTCCTCAACTTCGGCGTCTCTTCTCAAGTGCTCCCGTCCGGCATCTGCGTGGCTACACTATCTCCTCTCGCTCCTTGCCACGTCGCTCAGTTGGCCAACACCCCTGTTCACGACACTGCCACCCCGCGCCGGCAGTCTCCTCAGTCGCCCGACGCCTTCACGACCATGATGGCCACCGACCTCAGTCCCGACCAAACTGCCCAGCTTCGTGCCCTTCTCGAATCTTTTTCGGATATTTTTGATGTCAACAACACGACGCTGGGCCAAACTCTCGCCGTCAGGCACCGCATTGAAACCGGCGATGCCCCTCCCATCCGCCGCCGCCCGTATCGAGTCTCTCACGCCGAGCGTCAAGTTATCAATGCGGAAGTTACTAAAATGCTCGCGAAAAACATTATCGAACCCTCGCACAGTCCCTGGGCCTCACCCGTCGTACTTGTGAAGAAAAAGGATGGCTCCTGGCGTTTTTGCATTGATTATCGGCACTTGAATAAGATCACCAAAAAGGACGTGTACCCCTTGCCGCGTATCGATGACGCCCTTGACTGCCTTCATGGTGCCAAATTTTTCTCATCCATAGATCTTCGCTCCGGCTACTGGCAAATTGCTGTAGACGACCAGGACCGTGAAAAGACCGCCTTTGTGACACCTGATGGGCTTTACCAATTCAAAGTTATGCCTTTCGGATTATGCAACGCGCCAGCCACATTCGAGCGCATGATGGATGCCCTTTTGCACGGCTTTAAGTGGTCCACCTGCCTGTGCTACCTCGATGACGTCATTGTCTTTTCGCCCACGTTTTCCACTCATATCACTGACCTTTCCCAGATCCTATCCCTCTTTCGTCATGCCGGCCTGCAGCTCAACTCGTCTAAGTGCCGTTTCGCGCGCCGCCAGCTCACCATCTTGGGTCATGTCGTCGACAATACGGGGGTCCACCCTGACCCTGAGAAGATCCGAGCCGTCAAAGACTTTCCCCAGCCACGTTCTTCTCACGACGTCCGAGGCTTCTTGGGGCTCTGCTCCTACTTTCGTCGATTCGTGCAAGGCTTTGCCGACATCGCCCGCCCCCTAACCAACCTTCTGAAGAAAGACACCACCTTCATCTGGGGACCCGACCAGGCACAAGCGTTTTCCAACCTGATATCGAAGCTTACTACCGCGCCAGTTCTCGCCCACTTCGATGTGACCGCTCCCACTGAAGTTCGCACCGACGCCAGTGGCTACGGCATCGGCGCTATCCTCCTACAGAGACAATCCGGAGAGCACCGTGTGATCGCGTACGCCAGCCGTCTCCTCTCTGCCCCGGAGCGGAATTACTCAATTACCGAACGCGAGTGCTTAGCTCTTGTCTGGGCTGTTGGGAAATTTCGCCCATATTTATACGGCCGCCCCTTTACAGTTGTCACTGACCACCATGCGTTGTGCTGGCTCTCTTCCTTGAAAGACCCTACAGGACGGCTTGGTCGTTGGGCACTGAGCCTGCAGCAGTACAATTACTCTGTACTCTACAAGTCTGGCCGCTTGCACGCTGATGCCGACTGCCTTTCCCGTTACCCCGTTGGCCCGTGTGACAATCTTGGCACTGACAGCGTGGATGCTCTGTGCTCCCTCTCTGTCCTTGCTAACATGGCCGAAGAACAGCGCCGCGATACCGAGCTGCGCTCCATTATCGACCGCCTCAACACCGCCCCATTCGACCCTCCGATGCGCCGCTTTGTGCTCCGTGATGGAGTTTTATACCGCAGGAGCCTTAGCCAGGATGGCCCAGACCTCCTTCTCGTTGTCCCCGAGCACCTTCGCACTGCTGTCCTCCAAGAGCTGCATGATCTTCCCACTGCTGGTCACTTGGGTGTCTCCCGTACTTACGACCGCGTGCGTCGTCGATTCTTTTGGCCGCGCCTCTACCGCTGTGTACGCCGCTATGTTGCTGCCTGCGATGAGTGCCAGCGCCGGAAACGCCCCACCACTCTGTCAGCCGGTCTGCTTCAGCCCATTGACGTCCCACCCGAACCTTTCCATCGCGTCGGCTTAGACCTTTTGGGACCATTTCCGGAATCCGCCTCGGGCAACAAATGGATAGCTGTTGCCACAGACTACGCTACACGTTACGCGATCACACGCGCACTGCCCACCAGTACGGCTACTGATGTTGCCGACTTTCTTTTGACCGACCTTATCCTACATCATGGAGCTCCCCGTCAACTTCTGACCGACCGAGGCCGATGCTTTCTGTCCAGAGTTGTCGCTGACATTCTTCGATCGTGCTCTACGAAACATAAGCTCACCACCGCCTACCACCCGCAGACGAACGGCCTCACAGTACGCTTCAATCGCACTCTCACCGATATGCTGGCTATGTACGTTTCTCCGGACCATCGCGACTGGGATACCGCTCTCCCCTATGTGACCTTCGCCTACAACTCCTCCCGCCATGACACTGCCGGTTACTCCCCTTTTTATCTTTTGTATGGCCGGGAGCCCCTGCTGCCTCTGGACACGCTGCTTCCCACTTCTACTGCTCCGCCGTCTGCTTACGCCCACGACGCCATTACCCGCGCTGACCACGCTCGCCAACTCGCACGCTCCCGGCTCCTCGCTTCCCAGACCTCTCAGCAGGAATTCTACAACCGCCGTCACCGTGTGGTCTCCTTCACCCCTGGCTCCCTCGTCTTGCTTTGGTCGCTATCTCGCCGCGTGGGGCTCTCTGAAAAACTTCTGTCCCGCTACATCGGCCCGTACCGTGTCCTGCGCCAAGTCACCGCAGTCACCTACGAGATCGCTCCGGCCTTCCCCGGTGCCACGTCCTCTCAGCATCAGACCGATGTTGTGCACGTCTCTCGCCTCAAGCCCTACGTCTTGCAGTCCCCCTCACTGCCGTGATGAGCACCGAGACGGTGCTTTTCCGACCGGGGGGCCATGCAACGGATAATCTCCGTGAAGACGACGCAGAGGAAGTGCCCAATGTGTGCCCGCTTGCCGCTCGGGGCTAGCTGTGATCTGGACCCTGTGCTCCGGTCGTCCTTGTGCCGACATAGACTTCGGGCCACGTAACAGTATTTACGCGGATGGCGAGATTTTTCACTGGAGCGATGTGCTGCCACCGTACAGAAACACTTCGTCCACATTTGCACTTCTGATAACAAATTTTAACCCTCTAGGGGGCCCCCCGAATTTATTATCTGATTTCCGTAACGTTGTCACTGCTGAATTTGATTGCACTATGTGATTACATGTGAGCAGCTTTTTCTCATTACCTTTAGCAGCACCAGGTGTTCACAGAATTCACTTATATAAATTCCGATTGCAGCTGCTCCGATTTAACGGCAAACTATGAAAGCTGTAAGTTTATTATTTGACATTGTAGCGCTCTTTAAAAGAAACTCAGCGTCAGCTTACTGAGGACCATGAAACACTGGAAGGCTACGCAAAGAAAGTAATGTGGTGAGCATATTCAACATTATACAATGCTTTAACTATACGAGTTGCCACACCAATGGCGTTTTTTTGCTGTTGAAGACGGAAATAAACTTCGTCAGTTTTTTTGTCACCATGTGTCCAGACCATAAATATGCGATCGATGAATCTTGTGTGAAATATTGGTTTATATGGAGAACTATTCAGGAATTCTGTCGCAACTACAGCCATGAATACTTTAGCGTTATTTGGTCCAATTTCCGTTCCCATGGACGTTCCTCCTATTTACACGTAGTTCTAGCCATGAAACTCTAGTTGTTTCACTCAAGCATCAGTTTTTACAGGTCTGCAAGCGTGTTGCCGTCAACCTGTTGTTTGGATTCTAAGCGCTCATAAGCTTAGACGACTGCTTTGATGCTTCCCCCCTTCTGAACACCTGCATCCATGTGAGGGAATCGCTCATTGAAGTTTTCACTGATTCTCTTTTTTTTTTCTCGTCTTCGTCATCCTCCACCCTCTCCTTCATTGTTTGCATTGGTGCTTTACGTTATTCCTGTGCATCGCGCGTGCTTTAAAAGCTGCGTTCATGCTGTAGTATATCCGAAAAAGGCTGGTCCTCCAGGCGAAACGTCGTGAATTAAATCCTGTTATATTTTTGAATTCCTTGTGGATTTATCTATATACATGGTATTGCCAACCTTGCACAAGGAACTTTTTCTACCTAAGCCTATATACCTAGAAACCTGCCCAACGTATCGGGCGGCATCTCAATCGTGAGGAAGCTTAGGAAGAGAACTCTGGTCCCACTGAGGGCAGTACCTGGCATAGAAGGGGAGTCGTGCATCACTTGACCGCTGCACCATTGCGCCAGGAGTGGCAGGCAGACTCCCAGAGATCTATGAATGCAGAGAATGACTAATTCCGAATATATGGACTTTAACCCATTATCCTTATCCGAACAACTGCCATCAGTGAACGTTGGATGGAACTCAACTTCGGAACCGAAGTGAAAATCGAAGTGTTAGCACAATTCGCATTGCGGTTAACTACGCAAATCGACCACATTTCTTTTTAACAGTGTCATTCAGCTGATGTCTCAGTCTTCAAAGACTGTCTGTGCTTTATTAATGTCATTTTCGTTAGCCACTGCCATGTGTTCACGGATTTTTGATCAGAAAAAAGGCGGAGACAAAAAAGAAGAGCGCAGGGGCGCAGCTCGCCCATTGCTCCTGGATGCGTGTTCGCCAAATGCAGCCGGTACAGCCAGCGATGACAGCGCCACCCACCGGAAGGTAGCAGCCACCATTAAGGCTCGTTATAAATATTCATTCAGAACGACGGCTTCACGCAGTGGATTAGAGGCACGTGTTGCGTATGGAAGATCGCCCGTTCGACTCCGCTCTCTGTACTGTAATTTTATTGTTTTTTTTTAAATTTCATTTCTTAATTTTTTTCCCTTTTAGGTCGCAAATCGTGATTCTTAGTGGCATATAACGCCGTTTAGGCATTATTTAGGGAATAATTATCCCTTTTAGGTAAGCCGTTGTGACAATCTTCAGTCACCGTGATCAATTCACCGTGGTTTCAAGCCTTGTGGCTGTACAGGCTGCAGTTGGCGAATACGCCTCCTGGATGCTCCCCTAGAACATTCCGTCGAGCCGTCCTTGCTCGGGGGCCAGATTGGAACTCGACTTGAGAGCGCCTATGGGACTTCATCCTGATCTCTGCCTGGAGCATATGGTGGACAGCGCCGTGAAGTACGTGGACACTTGCAGAACCTTCGTGTATGCGGTCAAAAGCCCGCACAAGGTATGAACTGTGTTGCGCACAACTCCGACAAACAGACGCTGTTTGTGGCGACAGCAAGGCTATTGCGAGCGAGAAATGTTCTTTAGGCGTCCTTTTGCTCAGGACACTGAGGGGCCTCAGCCAGTTGCAATGCTTCGCACAGGGCACGCGTGCGCAGAGATAAACCGCAACGTGGCTTTCAACGCCGACCTGTGGCCTTCAGTCGCGTTCGTCGCCTGCCGCGCCCACCTCGGCGAGGACACGAGCGACAAGCACGCCTTTCCACCGACCATAGCTGTAAGATAAACGGACCAATGAATTATACGCTGACATGACATACAGGAGCCTAAGCACTCTGCTTTTAGGTCAGCCGTAGTTATTGTGGGCATATTTGACTGTATAAGCGTGCACATGCCTGCTGCTCTCGCTCTGAGGTGAGATAAATGTGCTAATTTGTTCTACAAGTGCTATAGTTTGTGAATTCCTCTTGACACCATTGATGTCCAGGACAAATGAAAAGAACAGCTTTGACTCAAAACGATCATAGCCATTTGAAATAGTCACTTTTTCTGCTTCACCGGTAGCGCTGGTCATACCAGAGTGGGCGTGCAGGTACGTCGAATGTGACTGTAGTCTCTCGCTGTTTGAATTTCTAGCAGAGAGGGTTCAAGTTTAGTTGCTTTAAGACTGCTCAACTGCCTACCTCCGCAGTGGTCCGGTGCCTTCATGAGCTTGGGTTCCTCGGCGCGGGGTTCGCACGCTTCAAAAAAGAACAGACCAGAGCTGCAGATGCCTACTGGGATGACAAATCTCACGTCAACTTCCTCGGCGAGTTCTTCTTCCGCACTGACCCGTGGCCCCCAGCGACAACCAGCAATGATGGTACTGAATCCCCGCAGCCGCAACCGGACAGCGCGGAAGCCGAGTGAGTGATTGTAGTCGATAGCAGCACAACAGCAGGTACTGGCCGTTCAGCCCTACAGGAAAGCAAACGTGTTTTTCAAGTTCACGCTCCGGAAAGATATTAAGTCAACGCCTCACCTAATGGGAGGCCTAAAGTTTTATCGATTTCTTACATTAAATTATTTGCAACATAGGCTTAAGAGTTGAATTTCTTCACCTTCTTTACCAGGTTCGCTTCCACGTCTTATGAAACTGAGTTAACTGGAGCGTCTATCTTCAAGTTCAATGACTCAAGAAAGGAGGTTTGCTTGTGCCGGTGCTCATTACAGTTGCGGTTAGCTTGGTGAAAAAATTTAGGAGATAAGTGAGGGGACCCAGGGACAGTAGTTTGATTTTTAAAAAAATGTTCTTTTGAACTACGTACATTGATTTTGTCACAATTTGAAAAGTGTACCATAAATTTTCGACATACTTGTCTGCGACATACTCAGTATTACTGGCCTTCAGCCAGTCCTATGCGCCCTTTCAAGTTGAAGTAGTGCTAGCAGGGCGATGGAACATGTTTGCTGCAAACATATTGCCAAGCTCATTCAGTGAGCACTGGGTGTGGCTTTGAAATACGTGAACAGGGAAGTGCACAGACTCATTTTTTTCTATCATATATTTTTATTTTAAATACAGGGAGGGACACATCGGTGCGCTCTGTGCAGGTTGACTGTAAAGTAAGGCTGACATGTGCCTGATATGAATCCAAAATTTGTCTATTAACTAGAATTAGGTAATAAAATTTTTGTTTTTTAATTTTAGGTTATAAGGTTGAATTGCGAAATTGAAGGCCAACCTCGAATTTTTTTTTGTTTTAAAATTTACTAATCGGCAATGTGGTTAGAAACATCGAATGTCAAAAATACGCTCTTGAAAGTTCTTTCAGTTTGATTTCTCTGACTGCATATTTATGAAATAGCATCGGTCAATTTTCTTTTGCATAAAAGGCACAAGCAGTTTGTGTATCTTACGATGCAGGAAGACTCTACTTGATTTTAGCTACAGTACCACGCGCAGCGACGCCAATTTATAAAGTATCGATGCTTTTTTGGTTTTGGTTATGGTGTTTAACTGTCCAAAGGTACTCAAGCTATGAGGGGCACCGCAGTGGAGGACGCCAGAAATTTCGACCACCTGGGGTTGTTTAACATCCACTCGCACTGCATAGCACACGGGCCTCTAGCATTTCGCCCGCATCGAAATACGACAGCAGTAGCCGAGATCGAACATATATGTCTTTCGGGTCAGCAGCCGAGCACTACAACCACTGAGCCACCGCGGCGGCCCTACAGAACAATACGAAAAACGCAACCTCACGAGCTTAATGCGTATTTTTCAGTTTTTATATTTCTGACTACATTGGAGATTAAGAAAATGTAAACTAAGTTTACCTTAGATGTTGACGGCCTTCAATATCGCAATGAAGCCTTCTATTTTTTGAATTTTAAAATAAACAGTTGATAAGTAAAATTTAGTTAATCAACCCTTTCGCCCTTCTTGCGTGATTTGACCCCGCAGCAGAAATATTCCGGTCGTGTCTCAGCAACGAAAGAAAATATTATTAATTCTTCCTGGCGCAATTCCTCCGGTATCCCTCTTGCTAACGTAATCACTGTTCACGCATTTCCACTTAGCTGTGCGGTTGAAAGAAGAAGAAAAAAAGTAGCAGCATGTTAGGGATGGGATGAAGAAGCCGAGCTATAGCCCATCTGTAGTTTTGAATCTCACCAACCATTCTTCTTTTCGGCTTAGCTTATTACATGTTTCGTGAAACGCCTATCCAAGGTTATATTCACACTGTAAATATTATTTAATTCGTAGGTTCAATGACATGAATATTCCTCACAGCGACTAGTCGCAATCCTGAAATGATCTTTTTGATCAACTGGAAAATGAAAACTTTCGCTATCGTAGGTGGTGAATGATGGGATCGAGCATGTGAATGGCAACGCGGATGTCGGCTAACAAGAACCGGAGCAAAGAAACAGTGCGAATGAACGGACGGCTCACCTTGCGCTTTATTTCTTTTCATCTGCCGCTCTCCTCGTTAGCATGGGCAGTTGCCTGCAAAAAGCAACCGGGCCATTTATATTGCGACTCGCGAACCGCTGCTCGTGCAGCACGCGTGCCGCACCCACGACGCTGGCAGCTATGCAGCGTGTTTGGCTACTTTTTTCTTGGGAAGGCGCGTTCGGTGTGTTCATAAACGGCTGCACTGTTTCGTCTCAGGTCGCGAGATATCAGCGATATCAGTCTATGGATGAAAGGGAATTACTTGTCGCCTCTACAGGACAGCACATGGCCAAGATGCAGACATGACAGACCATATTCCAGTTTACAAATTCTTTTACCAAGTGATTCCTGAAAAACTACGTTTATTTAGCTAAAGTAAGCCATTCTCAGTTCTACCGGTGTTGGCCGACACCAGAAAGCTGGTGAATCGTTTTAAGTAGTAGGCTGGTTAACTAGTTTTTAGTAATTACCTTTTTAACTCTTAGAGTTAAGCGCCCAGTTGCAACTACAGATATGTAGCCGGTCGTTAATGATAGTCATAACAGTGTTTACAATTTCGAAAACGCGATTACCCTTGGCGCTGGCGCTCGACAAAATTTGGCTTTTTTGACTAGTTATGCGCACTAGAAAGGTCTCTTTGCCTGCATGCTTTTCAAAAGCGCATGTATTTTCGCACGATGTTGCCAAGTTTTGTCCAGGCGTAGCGTCGTGGTTAATCGCGTTTTGCAAATTCTAAAACTGATATTGCTGTTACTAATGGCCAGCTACAAAGCTCTAATTCCAGCCAGTTGTCTAGCTGTGAGAATTGAAACGTTAATTATCTGAAATTAGTTAACCAGTTTACCACTTAAGACAATTCTCCAGCTTTCCGGTGTTTGCCAACACTGGTAATATTGTTCCGCAAAAGCCATATTTTTACCCAAAAAAGTACTTTCGAAAATTATTGGAAACCATGCCTGATTAACCTCGTATAATAAAAAACTGGTTTCAGAACAAACACAAGCCAGATGCATTTTGCGTCACGCATGCTAAGAGCTTAGACCTAATACGCTCCGCGCTGAGCATTACTGAAGCGCTTCAAGAAGCTCGATAGAAGAAGGCGTCGCTTATTTGTGGAAAGGCTTCATCTTGTCCACAGTTGCCTTCCAGGAAGGCTGTGCAAATTGTGGACAGGTGTGTTGTTGACGTGACGTTCTACCAACTGGAGCTCTCGCTTGTGAGCACCAAGAACTGGTACAAAACGCAATGATACAAAACGCAATGATACAAAACGCAAGGTAAACAGGAGAGAGCGGCGTCTTTTGTGGCAACCGCCAGATCCATTGCTTCTCTTACAAAGTAAACGAAGCTACTCAAAGTTCTCCACCTCGAAAAATAAGAAATTCTGTCTTTCAGTTCTTTGTTATAAGTACCGGTAGCCAGAGCGGTCCCTTTCGCATTTTACATCGACACAGGCCTGACGTCTTAATTTTACGCCATACTTGTAAATCAGTTAATAATTGCCCCATGAGCTAGAAATTTGTACTGCGTGGTTACGGGCTATTGGACAATGTAAAAACACAGCAATAAAACCTTAGCAATAAAGCAAGAAACGAAAATAAAAAAACCCAGGGCTCAAAATGTTAAACGTCTTAATTACTGAACGGTATCAATTACCTTTGTCCGCCTTGCTGTGCAATCAACCTGCACAGATCCCTCCGACATTTCATTCGCAGTTTCTCACGTAAAAATCCGTAAATGCCAAAACATAGAGGTTAAGGAGGTGCTAGAATTGAAAACATTGTTACATGGATATATTTTTTCTTCGCTTTTACTTTTTGACGGTGGACAGCCCTGCGATGGCAGGTTCTCCAAGGCCGCGGCTTTGGGCTCCTCAGGTCTCGGACAGGGTCTTCGCCTCCAAAGATTTGGTGGCAAAAGCGCAGCATTATCGCACTGTAGCTGCAATACTTACCCCTTAGAACATAAGGACCTGATTCTCAAAGGCCTTTGCAGCGTGCATGTTACAGCGGTGTAAGTCAAATCTATGCAGGTACCAAGATCAAATGGAGTGAATTCCTGATGAATTAAGCGGTGGCCTTCTGGCACTCGTCCCCTTCTTACCTAGATTAGCAGCGTCTAGGAGCCTTGTATATCATATTTTTTCTGCTTGAATATTGATCAATATTTCTTTCCCCCTGTCTGCAGCCGCAGTTCGTCTGCGTCCGCCTCGTGTAGCCGCTGCGGCACCATCACGGACCTCAGGTGCCCGTTCTCGTCGCTGGGTCGCTCGTCGGGCTTCCGTGCGAGCTTTGGCATGGTAAATGAAATTATCAGAGGAGATAAAGAGCAACCTGGATTCTAGAAGAAATGCGAGTTGAAGATATTTTGGGTTTAAATTATTAAGCGCAACTGGTCACCGGCTCGCCATGTAATGCGTAGCGTTTCCTATCCGCAGCATTCTTGTCGAGTGGTCATTTATGGCGGCTGAGTCAGTACTAATTAAAGGTCCATATTCTTAGCGGCCTTAAAGACTCGACGCTGCAGACACTGCGACCATAGCGCCAACCAGCCGTTGCAACGCCGGGGATGGCCGAGGTAATTTGGAAAGGCACTGTTCTTCCAGTAACTCAAATCGGGCGGAGAGGTTGATAATGATATCGTCATCATCCCCGTGAATATGAAGGTCACTTGCATGAATAAAGACTATCCTTCAATTGGTGCAGGTAGGAAGCTCACATGCAGTGAATTCCAGATGACTTAAGCGGTTGCCTTGTGGCACTCGTCCACTTCTTTAATTTGATTACCAGAGTCTGGTAGCCTTGTGTAGCATAATTATTCTGCATGAATATTGATCAATATTTATTTCCTCGTATCTGCAGCCGCAGTTCGTCTGCGTCCGCCTCGTGTAGCCGGCGCAGCACAATTCAGGAAGACATCAGGCACCCACACCATCCACTGGTCGCTGGGCCGCTCATCTGGCTTCCGTGCCTGTGGGGGAAAACGTTGCGTAACTTCGGGGCCTTCGGAAATGGCCACAGGGTGCTGACAGATGCGGCCGCGTTCCGGGCGATGCTGTTCGCGGTGGCCGGCCTCTACCACGTGTCACTTTTCGAGCAGGCTACCTAAAGGTCTGAACAGGTGATTCTACATGACGAATGTAAATATCTTTCAAGTCCTGACGTTAAACAGACAATGTGGTGCGCACAATGACAGCTTTGTAAAGTTATTCGCTCCTTAGAGCCCCCACTGATGTTAAAGAATTCCCCTTTAATTTTCAACCTAAACTAACGCTAATGTGCCCGCTGTTCTGAAAGTATACCTGTTTTCAGTTAGCTGGAAACACACAAGGATGTGTTTACAAACTGCAAGTAGCTCTGTAGTTAACTAAAGGCGCTCCAGTGAGCTATTTAGGTAGCGCTGAGACTGAATAGACTTCAGGTGAACAGTAGCTTTACGGAAAGAGATGAAATGTAATTTTTAGGAACATCAGCTGAAGCAGCTCAAAGGAATATTTCAATCTTAATTTATTTTATTTCCATATGCTGCCTTCCTCGCTGGGAAATATAGCAGGGTGGGATCCACCTAAAGAAAACATAACATAGTAACACAAGCAAGGAACAGAAAAACAGAACAAATTAACGTAGCTTAAACATTTTGATAAGCAAGCATAGACGACATATTTTAAACAGTGCTGGAAACAAATTCACGATGGATTGATTTTGAATCTTGTTCGTTGGTTACAAGATTCCACCAACTACTGTTCTTGGAACGAAAGTAGAGTTATTACGCGTGCTTTCAAGGAGGTTATTGAGAGACTATGCGCCTTGCGGTAGAACGACATGAAACAAAAATTGCTCCCGTCAGATTTCTTATCAGGTCCATTAATCAGGTGAAAGAGGTATTTTAGTCCACACATACGTTTTTTTTAGTTCCTGCGGCATGTTCCCCTTAGTTAAGAACTCTTTCATTGATGTACATCCAGACCTGGTAAAATTAAGCGAGTCTGAAGACAAATGTGTAATTAGAAACATACTGAAAACTAGTATATGCTCCATACGTGTAGCAAACGTAAAAACAGATTAATGAAAAGTGGTCGATACTTTCCTAACTTTGAACCTGCCCACACCTTTTCTCAAGGAATCACTCAGCAACTCCTGTACAGCGGCGTTCTCAAGTCCGGAGTACAGTACAGAAACATTAGAATTAAGCTTTACCTTAATAGGAAAACCATTCAGCACATCAATAAACAAAAGGGGGAAAAATTCTTAAGTAGCGTACCCTTGTGAACACCAGTCTACTGATAATACTTCTGAATTATGATGATTAACGACAATAAATTGTTCCCGGTGCTTGAGGTAGGCTCCTAGCCAATCTGGAATTTTTTAGTACCCTGCTGAATGTGTGAAGTAGTTTTTGTGAGATATCTTCTCGAACGCATTCGAAAAGTATATAAATTTAACGTCTATTTGTTTCTCATCGTGTATTTCTTTGAGAAAGTCGTGCACTGTTAAGAACCAGTTAGGTACATGCAGCGCAGCCTTTTCGGAAACCATGACGAGGCTTTTTCAGAATATTATATTTTTTTCAAGAATTCTTAGATTTGATTATGGTTGCGTGCCGCAAAAGTTTGCATGTGGTAGATATTCGAGAAATTGAGCGATAGTTTGAATGCACTACCGTATTCCTCTTTTATGTTGTGACTTCAGTCTACAGTCTTCATGACACTCACTACCTGTCCCTCGCACAATGATTTTGTGAACACGACACGCTGGTGCTTCGACGCTGATGCTGCATACCGCCTGAAAATTGTGTTACGAATGTTGTGTGGTCCTGAACACTTTTTATTGTCGAAATTTCAAAGCGTGTTCAATGTGCCTGATTCATTTATTTCAACAAAAAGTATAGGCGCCAGAGACAATTCGATGGATGGCATTCCCTTACCGCTATTAAAGACGACGTTTATAGATGCATTTGCTGTTTTTCTGCCACCGTGGGCTGTCTTACTATTCCTGCACGTTAGAGAAATGGCACGCGAAAATTTTTCGAGACCTTTCGTAGCGAAACTTGGTTGGCGTTCAACACAATAGCTGTCTTGTGAACACGTATTTGACTTTTATGCTGCGAGGAAACGTCCTGTTCTGCTTTACCAGTTACGCGCCTTAGATTTCAAATTTCTTCTTCAGCCGTTTTAATTGCAATGGGAGCCGCAGTATAAAACCCAGAAAATCGAGCGATTCTAGCCATTTTCTTTTTTCACAAAGTTTTTTTTTCCTGCACCAAAGCGAATTCACATCTTTTGTACTTCTTGACAAGGCATAAAATCTAAGCGAAAGCGAGTCAAAAATTTACGTCAGCCCGAGAAAATTTCGGTAAGATGAATATCTGGGCAATCTAAGACGGCGTCTGCACTGGTCAGTAGTGGAAAGGACGAGTGGGATAGCCAGCTGCCACCTGTGACATTACAAACTCTTCCACCTGACCCTCCTATCTAGGGGACTTCCCGCCCACATACCATCACCCTCGACCCCTATCTCCCGACGTCTACCTTCCATAACAGCCACCCACTACGCCCACCTTCACACTCTAGTAAAATCTTGTCTCTGTGAAATGGATCAAAGCAATCATGGAGAATAAATCCAATCGCTATCACCGCTTTCCCATTTTAGGTTACCTGATCGCCGTGCCATTTTTTTTTTCGTGCTTCGTCCGGTATGCGCTGTTTTCAACCACTGTCATGAATCTTCAACTAGCTGAAACGACAGCCTTCCTAAACCTCTGTGTGAATTCTGCAGCTCGATAGCTCTCGGCAAATGTGTCATGACCGAGAGTTTGTGTTTCGGCATCGTAAGCGAACTTCGCGATTAAGGTAAGTCATTTGAAAGCAAGTAATAGAACGGGAATCAAAAGCTAGCCCGACAAAGGTGCGCTGTACGTGAAGAACAACGCATCCTTCATTTTCATTGCAGATGCAATAGAGTCACCGAGTTTTCTTTTTGTCTTTCAGGTTTAAAAGGTGGTGTCGTCAGGCCATCTACATCTTTGTACATAATCAAGGGTTCGACAGAATCCTGTCTGGCGAGGGAGAGGCATAGTGGAAAAACAAAACATACACTTTTTTTATAAACCATCTTTTGGCGAGTGTATGTTTTGTTTTTCCATCTTTGTACATAAATTTTCAATTAGAAGTGACATAAAAACTTCGTCTGTTCCTCTCAAGTCTCGTCTTGATCATGCTGCTGACGCTTGACGCACACTGGAATGCTGGACCGATTACCAAGCCTGCGACCTGCTGTGGATGTCACTATTTTACCTGCATATGCGCTCCAAAGCACCTGGTCTTTGTCTGCACTGACAGACATACACACGTTCAGCAAAGAAGCTCTCTGGTCCGTAACCATTGGCGGAAGACAGCGAGACATGACTCCGGGAAGACGCGACAGCTAAAAACCTGAACAGAGCCCAATGCAGCAAAGAGAGTAACTCACAACTGTGACAGAAGCAAATCTTTCCCTGGGTACTCAAGGTGACTGCCGCTGTAGCTGAGGAAGCAGCTCAGGGCACAGTGTCGATTGCTTGGAAGGAGCACAATTGCCTCAAGAATTCTTGCAAGTTCGTGCAGATTGTGAGCGCTAACAACAGGTCTCCAGGGAGATCCTGTCAACAAGATGCCGCAAGCAGCGCAGAGTTTTTCTCACGACTGGTCTCGAGTGGTCCTCCCAGATTTTTTAAGCGCGAGCGAGCACCAGGCTCGATTCTCCTGCGCTTAGTCACGGGGACACCCAAAGTGGCCACCTAAAATGTTGCAGGGGCCTTGGTGCTTGACCTGACTGCTATATCACCAAAAGTTGGGAATTGATGGCGGTTAGCTTTCACTATAGTGCCTAGAATATACTGGCGCCGCCACCCATGTTTCAGGTGCTCCCTGTGCTATGCCAGAGTCTGCCTGGGTCAGCTCAGTTCACTGAGAAAAGAAGCCGCAGATGTGCTGACATTCTGTTCTGTTTCTCAAGATCAGCACCTTATTTTTCATCGTTGTTGCGAAATGTGTGGAACTTTGTGTGTGGAAATTTGTGGAACTTCAATCAAAATTTTGAGAAATAACCTAATTTTGTAGAAAACCGGTATTAAATTGAGTTCGTCACTGTTCGTGTAAATTAATCTTTCGTATGACATCGCGCTCGTTAGAGAGAGCCACTGTTCGTTGACTACCTGGAAATGGCTTACATAAAACATGTCTCGACTATCTGTGCCCATCAAAGTAGGGTTACATCAGTAGGATTGTCCACCAGTAGGATTTTGGGATCCCTGTGTCTGAGGGAAGCCATCCATTGGAGCTCACCGTTGTATGTTGCCAGACCTATATAGCGCTAGGTAAATTAGAAACAATCTAATATGTGAACACTACGTGAACGTGAACAAACGTGAACAGAGTTTTATACATGAACACAAAGGATCTCTAACAGATATTGCTATGCGGGCTGAATTGAGAAAATTTCTTTTCCCACGGACCAGGAGCAAGAAATAAGAAAATGTGGATGGGCTTAGTCACATTGGCATTTTTGGGACGTATTTGAAGAGCAGCAATGTTGCAGTGCGTTGAATAGAAGAAACTACGAAGGTAATTGGATTGTAAAGTAGAGGATTGATTTTTTTGTTGCCGGAATTACCCTTCAGTTCACAGCATGCTGCAGGCTTCAGGTTTGACAATAGCAGCGACAAGAGATGCAATATCCGGCCTTAACTGTGCGGAGACGATTAGTATAGTGGCTATGAGAAGGTAGTTTGCCATCTACGAACGTGGAACCGAATTGTTCACTTTAAATAAAGATAATAGGAGTTCGAATAAGCACGTGCTCCTGAACAGGGCAATCATACTTGTCGCTTGGTGGCGCAGAGCTGGAAAACTTATGTAAAAAAATTGCAAACTCCGGGACACCGAAGTCTTCAAAGTACTGTCGCAATGTGGTGCTCGCTTGATGTCCAATAAGCTCCATTATTTCCATCTAGGGCTCAACATCGTCCACTCACACAGCAAATGGTGCTGATAAAATTTCGAAAGTTTGGAGAAGCTGAGGGTAAGTTGAAACTAAGCTTTCAATTTTTTCTCAAGACTGCGAAGAAAACATGCGGAAGTAAAGCGAGATTTTTGGAAAAGGGCTCCTAGGGACTTGAAAGTTGAAAAATGGCCGTGCTTATTCGCTTTTATCTCTCCCTGCTAGAGTTCTAATTTCTCCTGAAATTCTCGAACGTCCTTGCTTATTTTCCTTTTGATCTTTCTTTTCTCCGATGTTTTAAAGCCAAGATGTTAAGGTGACCCGATCAACATTTTCGAGAAATGCAAAGGAACTAATGCACTTTTGAATTGACAGCTGAGCAATTGGCTCATTTTTTTCTAAGAAGCTATCGACTTTCTCCCTTAGTTCCAAAAATCTCCTTACTTTTCCGCAGCTCAACCAGCGCACGTCGGTGTGGTATAGGATCTCCTTTTGATTGCATTCTTTCTCTTTTAACGCACAGGTGATTGAGAGATCTTGAACGAAGTTCACTGTGCCAAACATAATTTTCATGACAGACTTCGTATTATGTTTCTTGCTGCGTGTTGTTTCTTGGTGTAAGATAAAGTGCGCCACCACAAACTGCCTCTCTCCCTCTTGCAACTATTGATTGTGAAGGCCGCTCCTGCTTGCGACCATTGATAGGCCATTGCCTGTTGCCACATACACACCCACTCCCACTGCAAGTGGGTGCGTTCAACTCCTTCAAACGCCGGAATTTTGTCCGCACCTGTAGTGGTGGCTCTGATCGGCACAATGTCCAGTAGTTGTTACTGCACGTCGAGTTTTTTTCTGTGCCAAAATGAAGATGCCATATTGGGCGTTATCTGTAATATCAGTGCCTTCGTCATTGGCTAGAGAAAAGACTTCGAATTCTCGACATTGAGTGAATTAGACGTTTTCGATGTCCTGACCTAACTCACTAATTATCTTTATTGCCATGGCCTATCTCAGTAATTCTTTGCAACCGTGCAAGGTGAAACGCTTATCTCTTCGAAATACTTTCTAATGCTGGTAGAGACAGCACCTGCGGCGTCAAGCAAGCCGCTTTTCTCAATTTACCTAAGGGTCAAGTTTTCCAGATTTTGCAATTTGATGATAAATAATGAAGCTTGTTCTCACAGCTTCTTCGGATGCTTTTGGCAGGTTTTCGGAAACCTTCTTGCTGTTTTCCGAGTGACGCCTTCAGTTTATATGTTTTAATGTAAGGAATCATTCTAGTTAATGCGCCGCACTTATCACAATGAGGGGAGAAGAAACGCCGTCGCACGTTGTACTCCTTCGGCACAGGCACAGACTGACGGCAGATAAACACATCACTTTGTCCCGCGACTCAGTGAAGAAATACAGCGTTTTCCATCTAAGTTGAAAAGACTTTTCAGCTTCAACTTTTCGTTTAGTTGAGGCCTTTCACAGCGACATTTCAACATTGAACTTTCGCTGCAAAAACCATATGTTCTTGCTACCAGAAGGGCTCTTGGAAATACTGAAATATATTTGGTGCAAATGAAACACAAGTCACACATGGCTACCGCCGAGTGGTATTCGCTACGGTGACGCGACTAATATACTTTCCCGAAGAATGTTCCAAAAAGAGAGAACAACATAAAAAATACCCTCCTTCCCCCCAATAAAGCGGCTGTAGCTTGCGCTACGTGCATATCAACGTATCCAAGCACTTCTGGCAACAGGCACTTCTGGCTGAGAAGGCCACTCCTCAACCCAAGCTGTTTTCTTGAGTAGGAACGCTTGCATGGCACTCCGATTATCGGTCCTCCCTGAACGCGCTGAAAGAAACAACAAAAGTCGTTGTCCAGCACAATTTTGTATTAATTTTGCGTGCCTTAACACTCCCCTCGATACCCTTGATCTCCAAGTACTAAAAGTGGTAGATGATAATCTCCACCAGCTAAACGTGCAAGCCTTCCTAACTACAGTTTTTTTTCAATTTGTTTGTCCTGAGATTTGGAGCCCAATTTGGCTCTTAAACTACTTAAAACACGGAAATGTACGTGAGGTTAACAGCAGAGTTTCTGAAATAAGATAGGACAAAGAGTACGTAAGGATGCTGTCAGGAAGCTCGTGGATTGAACAGGAAGAAATAAATCGTAGATGGACATCCTTTGTCTTTCGTTTAGTGAGGTGGTGAGAACTTAAACAAAATGCTCTGCAGGACCCTCTGTGCCCACTTCCGCTCTCCCCCCCCCCCCCCGGTAAAAAAAAAACCCATGCCTCTAATCCCACCTGCTCACATAGGTATGCCCTGAGTGCAGCTCGAGGTACGCTCTCAGCGGCTTCAGATCTTTCATTAATGGCCTGTAGCTGCTTGTGTCGTCTTTGGAATGTGATGTATGAGTGAGGAATGTGAGGTATGAGGGGCAGGTTCGATGGTGTTAGTGGGTGCGTATGCAGCACCCTACCTTGCAGTTAGGGTGCGTGTTGACTGGTGGGTGGTGCTCCTTGAAGACAGCTGGCTTTCCCACTGTGTTCATTAATGCATTTTAGCTGAAACTTTTTTGTTCCGCTGCTCCGTTGGCTTCTAGTGTGTGGCGACCTTGTGAAGGGTATGGTTTATAGTTTATTATGTTTACTGTGCCAAAGCGACTCAGGCTATGAGACGCCCTAGTGAAAGGCTCCGGAAATTTCGACCACCTGGGGTTCTTTAACGTGTAGTGACATAGCACTGTGCACGAACCTCTAGAATTTCGCCTCCATCTGCATTCGACCGCCGCGGCGGGGATCGAACCCGCATCTTTCGGGTCAGCAGCCGAGCACCATAACCCCTGAGCCACCGCGGCGGCTTTTGTGAAGGGTAGAGGTAGGTTGATTGTTCGTGGGAAGCGATTCGGGGGGATATATTTGGGTGAGTGAGAGGTAGTTGGCGAGTCTTGACCGAGAAGGGGGGGGGGGGGGGGCGTGGGGTGGAAAGGGAATCGAAAGTAGGCATCCGCTCTCTTAGGGGAGTGTGGTTGGGTTGTGACTGCTGAGCGGTGCTTCTTGAGGGTAGAGGCTTGACTGTCCGATACTTCAGACTGATATACACAGACGCCACCATCTATGCGGTGTGACACTGCTACTAGTTTCGCAGCAAAGCTGCTCTAACTGGACCAAAGAAGAAAGGAAGAGGAATATATCAAAGTTCGCGTGTTATTTACGTTTCAGTGCGACACATTCAGTCAACCTGTCTATCGCAGGCTTCCTTGCCGTCAGCCTCCATTAGCGCTATCTATACCTTTAAAACCCCTACTTCCACACTCCGATGTACCGTTATCTTGTAGGAAGCCACACAAAAGTGGAACAAAAAGCCACGCGGAAATCGATTACAAACACTGAGTTCGAAAGCTTGTTGCTCACCTGAAGTACAAGCCACCTGTTCATTTCACCTTCCTATCTAGAATGCTGACATCTTCGGCCCATTCACCCATCTACACCTTCCAGTTGCGCCACCCACCTTGACTCAAGAAACATTCTGTCCCGTCTGTGACGCCTCGAGTAAATCAGTAACAAAATCAACGCAATCATCGAGGGTAAATAAAGCTATTTTCATCGCTTTGCTTCATCAGGCTTCCTGATCGTACATCTCAATATTTTTCCCTCATGCTTGGTCCAGTTTTTGTGGTTTTCAAACACTATCACGAATCTACAAAAACTAGCCCAGAAGTTTGCATCGCTAAAACACTATGGGAATTCGACGGCTCGTTTTGGGAAAAATAATCGTGACCCTTAACTGTATCCGATTACATCATACAACCCCATTTGTCTCTCGATACTGGACAAGCATTGGCAAAATTACACCTGACGAAACAGCACATTACGCGCTACTCTCAGAGCTCTCGTACAGCTCAGATGCAACAGAACTCACGGGACGAAAATATTATATGCAAACAGCTTTGTCGGAGGTAATCTGGCCCGGATCTGCGTCCTCATCAATAAGAGCGGCTGCAGCGTAGCTCAGGTGCGCATTAATATGCCTCCCACCTGAGCAGCATAGACAGCTACACGTAAATGTTTACTCACAGATTTTCTATGGCAGATCACAACTTTCCAATTTGAATTTTTTATACTTTGGATATGGGTTAATTTTATAATCATTGTAGTATTTGATAGTTGTCAAAATATTAAGAGTTTGTGCTGCGTGGTCGTATGGGGACATCGTGGTTAAGGTTAGTCATTTCAATCTGTGAAATAGAATCGGACATCAAACCGTGTTTGACAAAGAAAGGTTGTTCTATGTTCTGAACAATGCATCGCGCAGTTTCACTGCAAATGCGTCAAGGCGAGTTTTTTTTTTCGTTCTCTGCTTTAGG